>NC_139680.1:6283321-6858321 GCF_964106915.1 Podarcis gaigeae
AGGATCAGTGTACACCTTTGTGTACACTGTTGTGGGTGTTTGGAGTCTATAGACCAACGTCTTATAAAATGGCTTGGGCAAGGGGTTCAGTGGGTAATTTTGAAGCCCATCCTGAAATGGAAGCTGAACGCTGAAAGTTAGTGCTAATTTTGAACTTCAGTAGACCTCAGCATAACCTAGATGTGACCAGTGTTTTCATGCAGAAACAAGATGGCTTTTCATTGGGATTCCTGTTTTGAAGCACTTCGAGACTGTTATTGGCATATGCCCTTTGACCAGTAAGATTTCCCCTTCATAAAACATGGCAGAAAAAGCAGGTGAATTGTGTTAAATGGCAACAGTTGAATATTGTGCTCTTGCACAATATATCCACCCAAATCAAGCATTGGATTCTGGGGTGGGGAGACTCTGGACTTTTTCCACTAAGAAAAGTGATGGGAAAATAATAGGTAGTTTTAGACAGGGCTTCATGGTCTTGGAGGAAGGGTTCCTTTAGATGGCACACGTCAAAAGCCATCTCAGCTGCATTGGGGGTCCTCCTGTTCATTCAGCCAAGCGGGGCCTGGATGTTTGCCTCCAAGTGCAGACCTGATGGCACAACTTATGTGGGCATTTATATAAAACTGGGAAGGAGCCCAGGAGGAATGGCGATATTAGGCCAGTGAGAAGAGATCTAGAGCATTAGCTGAGATTTATGATTATCCAAGGAGATTGTGATATATGTTTATTTGTGGGTGGGGGAGCGGGTGTAATTGTGGAACAGAATAACAGACAACTTGTGGCATCCTCACATTTATGGAAAGGATTGAGCAACAACCGGGTGTAATTAAATAAAATTGCTATGAATTACCATACCTTGGCAACAACATGCATTCTTTAGAAGAATATTTGAATAATAATTCACCGAGCATATCTGGCACCCAATTCTAACCCTATTAGCAAAAATGCCATTGTAACAGATTATGCTGGGAGCGCTATTCAGAAGAGAATATAGAATCCAGCCTGGGGTTGACCCAAGGAACTAGTCTGTTTTCCCATGAATTGTAGCTTTTGAATTGTGTTGCTACATGTAGGACTATAAAATCAAAAGTAGTTTAGCCTTGTCCACACCGAAAGAGAGATTTTAAGGAAGGCAATATAGACAAAATAGTAGGAAAAGCTGCCTCTGTGGCATAATATGACTCTTTTGAAAGACATTTTATTCCTCCCATCCTCATTTATTAAGTTGTTGAGTTATTGACTTACCCCCTCCTCCCATGGCACAGCCATTTCTCTCAGGGTGCTGTAGCTCTGAGGGGTCCTTTCCTACACAGATGTGACATGTGTCTTTTAAAATGCTTGTTTAAGACTAGAGAAAAAAAGTTGCCAGCCTTTTTTTAGAACAGAGCTTTCCAAACTGTGCATTGCGACATGTTAGTGTGTCGGCTGCAGTGTGTAGGTGTGTTGCACATATGCTCCCCACGCTCCTTCCGGGGCTGGAAAGGGGTTAGTTTAACCTGTAGTTTGCTAGTAAAACTGAATTACTGTGTCACAAAATGATGTAAAATTGAATTATTGTGTCACAAAACGAGGCATGTCTAAAAAGTGTGTCACTAACGTGAAAAATCTGGAAAGCTCTGTTTTAGAACCAAGAAGACTGCTGAGCAGGTAAGATTGCGATTTCATCTGTGTGTACTGCAAGGCTAATCACACTTTATTCAGTTATAGGTCCTGTTGTTCAAGTTGGATTTGCTCCTAGTCTGTCATCATATGCACATGTCCTTTGAATTAGAACCATTGAATTAGACCTCTCTCTGAGTAGCATGCTGCGAATCTGTTTAGTTTCTGCCTTATCTTGATTTCTCCTCTTCCTGCTTTTAGTACAGTTCTAAAAATATTACAGCGTATTATTTAAAACAGTTCTGCAAACCGATTTGCAGACTATAATTGTTATAAAAATAACATGGAAGTTTCTTCTAAGAATTAAAAAAGAGACCAGGATTCAACTAAGTTGTGGCATGCACTAAATGAAGTCTGCTCCTGGAGCTTCTCCCATTTCATCCTCCCTCCTGCATCACCTAAATCTGCTCTGGGAGGTTAAGGAAACCCCAGAAGAGGGTTTAGTGGGAACATGGTGGGTGCACATGGGGTTAGATGCAAGGGAGAGAGAGTCCTGTTGCACAAGTGAACCTCATTCCCCGAACACATACAGTGGTACCTCGGGTTACATACGCTTCAGGTTACATACGCTTCAGGTTACACACTCCACTAACCCAGAAATAGGACCTCGGGTAAAGAACTTTGCTTCAGGATGAGAACAGAAATCGTGATCCGGCGGTGCGGCAGCAGCAGGAGGCCCCATTAACTAAAGTGGTGCTTCAGGTTAAGAACAGTTTCAGGTTAAGAACGGACCTCCGGAATGAATTAAGTACTTAACCTGAGGTACCACTGTACTCCACTTAGTGCAACAACGCACACCACCCATTATACTGATAGCAAGCAGATCTATTTGCCGAACTGGGTGTGCTATTTTTGACCTCGTACTAGGCCACATGCACCAACTCATATGAATATTAGTTTCACAAGTTTTTACAAAGTATTTTCTACAAATATTCTACTGTTCATATGACAACTTCCTGGCTTTTGATCTAACCTGACTGCCCAGGGTCCAAGGGACGGTAGAGAGCTTTCACGCCATAACTATCTTGAGCAGGAAGCAGTGATGACCACCATTATGGAGGATAAAGGTTATCAGTGCTCTACTAAACGGGCCACTGGCCTGATGCAACAGATTCTTCTTATGTTCTTAGTACCATCGACTTTCTAGTATCACCCATTTCATCTCTTGCAGTGCAGAAGAGAACATTTGGGAGTGATCATCTCATACCCTCCAACGCGCCAAGGCAAAAAGCCGGGGACGTACTCCTGCGCAAGTCATGTGGCCTGTGTGAGTTCATGGCCCAGAGGAAAGTGCATTTTCAAGGTGAGATTGTGGTGCCCCAAATGGCTGCTGTGCTCTGGCACAAAAAAAAGGATGTCTCAGTTTAACCAGGACAGTTGTTGGGTATGTCCTTCTCACCCATTCTACCAGGGGTGCCAACTTGAATAAAATATTGTGGGGGCCCAGGTAAGCCCTGCCCTACACAATCAATGCAGTGCACACAAACCATTTGAATAGGAATGGCCAACAGCTTTGGGGAGGCCCAACCCCCTCAAATATTTTATTGTGGGGGGTCGAAGCCCGTAAAGCCCCTTGGGCTTGCCTCCTGTGCATTCTACAGTCTGATCAGTGCTTTGATTTGAGTGCAAGCCAAGCTGACAGGAAACTCACCAGGAGAGTTCAGGAATCTATCAGATTCCACACGTTTGCCTGACAATTTTAATCAGCCCACCACTCTCGCAGAGCGAAACAGCAACTCCTAGTCTAATCGTCACTGAGAAGTGGCTTGACCATGACGATGAGGTTACAGAGGACACCTGCCCCAACTCCAGCTCTTCAGGCTCTCATTCACTTGAAAATACCTGTGTCCTGCAGAATATGTTGGGCTGCTAATACACTGAGACAACTCCAAGGTTGTTATGGTCGCCATGAAGCCACTGCCACCAGGGCAGGTGAACAGGCAGTGACAGTGAGGAGGAGGAGGCGGAGGGAGGGAGAAATGAGGCCAGGATGCTCCTGGGGTTGGCAGTGTGATGTGGTTCTCAGCAGGTGTCCAAGTATGGCAAACCCCTGATGCCAGCTCTGTTCATTGGAAATGAATTTCTGTTAAAGCACAGATTTTTTTAATCATTTTTGGGTTGCTTCCATATATAACTTCCAGGGTTATGCATTAAAATGCACTGCTGAACAAATGGGGTAAAGATGAACATCGTTTTTAACATCATTATACACATCTGAATTATTAATGCTTTCCATGTGCTCAGTATAAATAGTGCAAAAACTATTTTAATGAATATTAGTTTTTAATGCTTTGCATTGCACCCAGAGCTTCATTTAAATGGGTTCAATGTTAGTGTTATAATCTTAATTGTATTGAGCTTCCTACTATAACCAATTGCTTTATTGAATTAGGCTATTAACCAGTGGAGTGTTCAGCAGGAATGTGAAACCTCTTCTTACTTACCCTTGGAAGTAACCATTTTGTAGTTCCACTCTGTGGTTAAGCAGTTGACCTGTGAACTTTTTTCATTCAGATTTCAATGAACGAAAACGCAGATCTGGGAAAATGCAGATCTTTGCATCTCTCTTTGCTGAAATGAAATGCACAATGAAATTTTGCATCACAAAACCCACCACTCTTGATTTATTTACTTACTGATTGCATTTCTGAATAATTTCGTAACATGGGTTTCATCTGTCTATTTTGGGAGACAAAGCAGTAGTGTACCTCTGGGGATGAAATCAAACTGTTGGACTACTGGGATAGCTCAGTGGGTAGAGAATGAGACTCTTGATCTCAGGGCCGTTGATTTGAGTGCCACTTTGGGTGAAAGATTCCTGCCTTGCAGGGGATTGAACTAGATGGTGGGTGCTTGTGGTCCGTGCCAACTCTATGGTTCTATGCTTTTATTATTCTACATTGCCTGCTGCAGAGACCGATATAGGAGAGACATACACCATGGCGTTTCTTCTCTCTGTGGTGCTGAAGCTCAAAGAACGAAAACCTTATAGGGCAGGAGGGTGGGAAAAGCAGGAAGAGGGAGATCCCCGGCCGCGTCCTGCTTTAAATAAGGCAGGTCACACCCCCAGAGCCAGCCGATTGGCTGGCCAGGAGGTGACGCGGCCCAGTCGTGCGGGGGCTGGGTTCCAGCCACCACACGTGTGGTGGGGCCATGAAGCCCACAACTCCACCTCCTCTGAAGGGTCGAAGTGGCTTTGCGTGGCAAGTCCCCACCCAGTGGAAATAATGACACATGGCATTAAGGTTAATGGGCTAAATAAGGCCACACCTTTTATTGGTTACAGGTGATGAGCGGTATTGGCTTAGGCATTGGTCCTAACCAACTATATCCAACTTCAGCCCGTCTGTTAGAAGTCTGGGAAGGGTTAACCACCAGTAGGGGGAGTCCTGCTGATGCACACCAACTAGGAACTCCCCCGGGGTCACTGCTAGGGGGCGTGCCTTAGGCCCTCACCTCCATACGCTTCGGACAGAGCCATGCCCCCAGAATCCTTTACTGAACTAGCCCTCAATATGTGGGGCAGGTGATGGCGTAACCTCCCCTCTTCCATCTACAGAGCAATACCAATGCCCAACCACCACTCGAGCAAAAGCTCGCCGCCACTGCATTGCAGGGGGTTGAACTAGATGATGCCAACTCTACGGTTCTATGCTTTTATCATTCTACAGGGCCTGCTGCGGAGAGACATGAACCATGGCGTTTCTTCTCTCTGTGGTCCTCTCCGCAGTCACATCTCCTGTGGTCACTGCTGGGATACATGGCCTGACTGTCTCCAGGCAATGTGGTCATCTGCAATTTAAAACAAAATGCAATAATAAGAATAGGGTCAATACACACCACACACACATACCTCATCCCTTTTTAGATGGAAAACTAAAAAGCTCTTTTTGCACTGAGTCCACTTGGGGTTACCTGGTGAGAAAAGAGCTTTTAAGCTCTCCATCTTGCTCGCCAGGTAAAGCCCACTCGACATGCTGGCTCCAGAAGGCTCTAGGATGCTCTCACATGATCTCACAAGGCAATCCGAGTTCCCGTGAGATCTCATGTGAGCATCCCTAGTCCAGAGTCAGTGCATGGGATTCAAATTCTGTCCTTTAAAGCCTGCAAAAGAATTGAAATGTTTTGCTAAAACATATCCTTGATACAAAGTAACTTGTTTTTGGGGGGATGTTTCTAAAAATCTAAAATCCTGCTGATCAGCTGTGCAGCAGGGAAGGATGTTGGGGAGAACCAAATCCATCCCTACTTCTCTGGAACACAGCTGATCAATTGCATTTTACTCATTGCACAATTGCTGTTGTTGTTTAGTCATTTAGTCGTGTCCGACTCTTCGTGACCCCATGGACCAGAGCACACCAGGCACTTCTGTCTTCCACTGCCTCCCGCAGTTTAGTCAAACTCATGCTGGTAGCTTCAAGAACACTATCCAACCATCTCATCTTCTGTCGTCCCCTTCTCCTTGTGCCCTCTATCTTTCCCAACATCAGGGTCTTTTCCAGGGAGTATTCTCTTCTCATGAGGTGGCCAAAGTCTTGGAGCCTCAGCTTCAGGCTCTGTCCTTCCAGTGAGCACTCAGGGCTGATTTCCTTCAGAATGGAGAGGTTTGATCTTCTTGCAGTCCATGGGATTCTCAAGAGTCTCCTCCAGCACCAGAATTCAAAAGCATCAATTCTTCGGCGATCAGCCTTCTTTATGGTCCAGCTCTCACTTCCATATATCACTACTGGGAAAACCATAGCTTTTACTATATGGACCTTTGTTGGCAAGGTGATGTCTCTACTTTTTCAGATGCTGTCTAGGTTTGTCTGACTATTGGATTGATAAGGAAAATCCTGTAATTGTGCATGCCGTTCTTCATCCACCTGAGGATAAGTGCATGGTGATCTGGTACTAAAGGCCTTGCACTCCAAGTTGGTTCAGGGCAGTGGTGCATAGTTCCACATGCTCCTCATTTCTCTGAGTGGTGAGAATTTCCAGGGGCAGTGCTGTGTGGTTGGGGGGGGCATTAAAATCAAACACTGTGCACAGATATAAAGAATTGTACTATATGCAGCATAGATTTTAGAGGAGGAGCCATGACTTTGTCATACTCTTTAATTATTACTGCACCAAGGAAGTGCAATTTACTGAGAAAATTCAATTCAAGTTCTGCGGTGTAAATTATTCTAATTAATACAATTTACATAGTGTGCCTGTTTTTCATGTATGTTCACAATTTGCATGCTTCAGCCTGAGCTCACACTCAGGTTTCTATAGCATTTGTCATTTTAATTAGCATTTGGCTTCTTTGCAAATACCAAATACCAATATAATTTACGGCAGGAGGAGAGGTAAAGGAATCCGAAAGGCAGGGCAGTGTATGGTTATGGGGAAATGAAAGAGGCCATGCACACTTCTCTTCCAGCATTGGATAGGGGCCAGCATGGAAACTGTTGCTGAAGTTGAAAGACCTGGTTCACAATTTCTGTATTGGGTTAAATATACTACAAAAAGCAGCAGCCCCCACTGTCTGGCATGGCAAATTGTTTTGAAAGTTTGTGATTCAGCGTAGCGTGTAAGTGTCTAACCACTTCTTTTTCTGCTTCCCTGGATTAATAGCTAAGTAGACACAGAATCATGTTTTTTTTTTTTTTTTTACAAAACAATGCAGATGCAGATTTTTATTTTATTTTTTAAAAAAACAAAACACCAGTTACTTCATAGAATCATAAAGTTGGAAGGGAACCCGAGGGTCATATTGTTCTCTTCAAGTATTTTGGAGCAATGGTATTGTGCTTCCAATATTAATATGAATGTCCCCACATTCAAAGCAGTTCCCTTTTCTTGACATCAAGTCAGATGGATACAGTGGTACCTCAGGTTAAGTACTTAATTCGTTTCGGAGGTCCGTTCTTAACCTGAAACTGTTCTTAACCTGAAGCACCACTTTAGCTAGTGGGGCCTCCTGCTGCTGCTGCACCGCCGGAACCCGATTTCTGTTCTCATCCTGAAGCGAAGTTCTTAACCAGAAGCACTATTTCTGGGTTAGCGGAGTCTGTAACCTGAAGCGTATGTAACCTGAAGCGTATGTAACCTGAGGTACCACTGGACTGAACTCCTCGCAGGTCAAGCCACCAGTTCAGAAAATATCAGTCTCTGGCAGTTTCCTCCAAGTGACTGGTTTGCACAACTCGCATGCACCGTATTTTTTTGCTCCATAAGACGCACCTGACCATAAGATGTACCTAGTTTTTAGAGGGGGAATGCAAGAAAAATATATATTCTTTAAAGGGAATGCTGAGCAGAGCATATATGCATCCTAGGCTCTGCTCAGCGCTCCCTTTCACGAGCCTCATGGAGTGTGTGTGCAGCACTTGCAGGCTTTTTCCCAAGGAGAACACTCCGTGAGGCTCTTTAAAGAGAGTGCTGCTCTTGGGGGCTTTTCCAGGAGGTGGGGGAAGGGACTGAGGGGCTAAGCCAGAGGCTAGAACAGCAAGAGGGAGCGCTGCGCAGTGATCCCTCTTGCTGTTCTGGGATAGCTGCACAGCCTGCATTCGCTCCACACACATTTCCCCTTACTTTTTAGGAGGGAAAAGGTGCGTTTTATAGAGCGAAAAATACGGTACATCATTAGGGCAAACAGCCCAGGAAAACAGAAAGTAGAAGATGGGAGGCGGCAGGAAACCCTGCAGTGATTTGAAATAAAATAAAATAAAAATAGGAGAGTAACTAGGAGTGGACCCAAATGGTCACCCCCAAGGAGAGAGGGTTTCCCATCACATTGCATCCTACACATGATAAAACAAACATTAATAGCAGCATGGGTAAAACCAGTGGCAGTAAAATTAGAGGCTGGATTCAAGAGAGTAGATGTGCTAGTGGGAGATAGAACAAGAAGAAGTCCCACCAGCACTTTAAGACTCCCCCTTCCTCCTCCCCCAGTTGGCTTGGGGAGATGCTGTGTGAGGCCCCAGAACAGCACACAAGGAGGGAAAGAGGAGAGGGGCAGATCTTTTTGCGTGGACAGGCGGAGTCCCCAGATCCCGAGTGGTCCCCCCCGTCATGTGGAATAACGACTCTAGACAACGTGCTATGGGATTAAATTGGCCACAACTTTATTAAATTTCAAATGTGGGTAGACCTTGGCTCAGGCATTGGGCGTTCTCCCTCCCTAGTCCCCAGCCGGGGACCTAGGGAGCATCAGGGTTATCCAGTGTGTGTGTGGGGGATGGGCTGGCTCTGGAGAACATATGTTCAAGCAGAGATAGCCGCCCCCGTTACGCCGCCGCAGGGGAGAGCAATGACGACCTTTCGGCGTACGGCCAAAGCCTCCCTTCAAAAACCCCTTTAACGGGGAACCCTGGTATCGCCGCCACAAAGAGGAAGATGGACTAAAGGATTCCGCCCAAAGCCTGATACCGCCAAAGTTGTGACGTTTTGCTACGGGAAAGGCGAAACCTGCGAATGCAGAGAAATTCCTTTCCGGCCCTTTAACAGCGACCTTATCGTAGCAGCGCCCGCATACCTGTGGAGACAGGTTAACCTGCAAAACCTATGAAGAAAGGTTAACCTGCAAAAGAAGACATTAACTGAGGGTGGGTAGGGTGGGAGAAGCTCTGGAGCCAAGTGAGGATTACCAATTAAGATCCACCCTCTATTGTGTGGGCAGGTAATCCATCCCCCTACCTGGCCTGGTTTCCCTGGCAACGCTTCCCCCAGGTGGGATTGGACAACTCACTGGGGTAGGCGGGGACCTCCAGGTATCCCACCTGAGGGAAGGCAAAGCCTATGCTTATGGGGCCACTCCAGATCCAGGGCTGCACGCGTCCCCGCAAAGGGCGCCCCCCGTTTTAAGTGGGGAGCGGTCATTGTTCAGCAAGCTGAAATGCTTGTGCTGAAGGAGGAGCACAAAGTTGAATTCCTCCCTGTGTGTGAAATCTGAGGTTTGGCCCACACTTTGCTTGTCCCATGCCTAGAATGCATGCGTCTGGGAGGTTTTCTGCTCGCCCCATGCTGTCTAGGCAGGAGTCTGAACAGTTTTCCATTTGCTCTGCTGCCAGGAAAACACACTCTTTACCACGGAATTGGAGCCAACACTCGTCTATGGAAAACCTGGTTAATGTTTAAACCATAGTGAGTGGGTTTCTCTGGGCACGGGTGGAAGCGGTGAGACAAGCAGAAGTGTGGATGAACCCTGGTTCCTGGTGAAAGAGACACTGATTGGGACATGTACTAAGGCTATATGAGATACAAGCCAATGACTGGATACTATGGCCAGCCGCAGTGTGTGGACCTGTGTTCATCCTCCTTCCAGCCTATCAGGATGAATCTTTTCCAGCAGAGTCAGCCCACGCGTTTAACTTAAAACCCATCAAGTGCTGAGCAATCAAGAAATGGGAAATCACATTGTGTTATATGCGTGGGTGAACCAATCCTAAATAGTGATGTTAATTTGTCCCTGATGCCTGGTGGATAAATCCATCACACCATTCGAGTGTCCCCGGTTGTCAAGAATGTCCTTAATTTGAAGCAGATTTCTAAGCTTTCTCATTACCCTTTCCATTTTTTTCACCATGTACTCCTATTCTTCTGCATTTTGCTTGCCACTGACTATGCCTAATGGTTCTTAAAGGCCACTGAAATATCTGAGTGGTATATTATTCACCTCAAGCCATCTAATGATTGCTAGGTTTAAGGTGCTGGTTTTAACTTTTAAAGCCCTATACGGCCTAGGACCCTCGTATCTACAGGACCTGGTATGTCCCACGGAGGACCTTATGGTCTTCAAATAAAAACATCTTGGAGATCCCAGGCCACAAGGAGATTAGGCTGGCCTCAACCAGAGCCAGGGCTTTTTCGGCTGTGGCTCCGATCTGGTGGAACGCTCTGTCACAAGAGACTAGGGCCCTGCGGGACTTGACATCTTTCCTCAGGGCCTGCAAGATGGAGCTGTTCCACCAGGCCTTTGGCCAAGGCACAGCCTGACCCCCTCTCTCCTTCTGTAATCCTCATAGAACTCTAACCCAATGGTTGCCATTAATTTGATTCTGAATTGATTTTAGAATGTATTTTAATTAACTGACTGTGTGATTTTATGTACACTGTGCTATTTTTACTTGTTAGCCGCTCTGAGCCCGGCTTTGGCCGGGGAGAGAGATATACAAATAAAATTATTATTATTAATAATAATAATAATAATAATAATAATAATACATAATAATAATACTAAGGATCCTGCATTACTAGCACCTTTAACAGATAGCTAATATGCTATATATGGCATGGGTCCCATCTCTCTCTCTCTCTCTCTCTCTCTCTCTCATCTGTCCACACACAGAGAGTATATGGCATGGGAGCCCCTATGGCGTAGTGGTTAGAATATTGGACTAGGACCCAGAAGACCAGGATTTGATTTCCCACTGGGTGAACCTGGGCCAGTCACCCCCTATCAGTCTAATCTGCCTCCCACAGTTGTTGTGGGGATTAAATGAGGAGCGGGAGAACTATCTACACCATCTTGACCACCACATCATTCTGTGATGTCACTTATGAGCTGCATCTTGTGCAAAGACCCACAGTTCTCCCATAAAGCATTGCTTTGTTTCACATTGATAGAAGCATCACTGTGGCTCAGCATTTCAAGGTATTTTGTTTCTGATTTTTATTAAATGTCTATACTGTCCATCCAAAGTTCACACAGCTGCTCACAGCATAAAAATACATAACGAAAACACAAAATACATAACAGAAACAAGTCAACAAACAAAACAAACAAACACCAGTATCACCACCAAACACACTTAAAAGGCCATAGTTAATCAGCCAAAGGCTTGGCTATGGATCTATCTAGGGAGCTATCACAGAAAAGACCCATTCTCATGTTGCCACCCTCCAGACCTCTCATGGAGGGCACACAAAGAAGGGCCTCAGATGATGATCAAAGAGTCTGGGTCAGTTCATGTGATTTAAGGCATTATTGGTCAACACCAACACTTTGAACTGGACCCAGAAACTAATTGGCAACCAGTGCAGTCAGGCCAGGTTTGGTGTTACATGTTCAGATTGTCTTGCCCCAGTTATTCCTGTCTGGATAGGGGTGCAGCTGGGCACACCATGCCAATGAGACCAGTTAAGCCTCAAGTGATGCAAAGGATCCAGAAGTACCCACTCATTCAGAGGGAGTGTAACCCCACCAAGAGCAGGCAGCCTCCCATCCATGCAGTCAAGGGAACAGCCCAGTAACAGCATCTCAGTTTTATCTGGGTTGAGCTTCAGTTTGATGGCTCTCATCCAGGCAAGACAGCAATCCAGCACATCCACTGTGACACCTGGAGGTGTAAAGAAGAAGAAGAAGAGTTTGGATTTGATATCCCGCTTTATCACTACCCTAAGGAGTCTCAAAGGGGCTAACAATCTCCTTTCCCTTCCTCCCCCACGACAAACACTCTGTGAGGTGAGTGAGGCTGAGAGACTTCAGAGAAGTGTGACTGGCCCAAGGTCACCCAGCAGCTGCACGTGGAGAAGCGGGGAGGCGAACCCGGTTCACCAGATTATGGGTCCACTGCTCTTAACCACTACACCACATCTACTACACCACTACATCACATAAAGGAGAAGTAGAACTGCATATCATCAGCTTATTGCTGACAACATAGTATAAAACTCTGGATGACTCCACTCAGCTGTTTGCTGTAGATGTTAAACAGGTAAGGGAAAAGACCTTGTGGAGACAACCAACCAATTAGGACCAGAATTACCACAAAGCAGTGCCTCCCATCCCCCAACTCAGACAGTCAGTCCAAAAGAATACCATGGTCAATGGTATCAAAAGCTGCTGAGAGCTCAGGAGAATTAACAAGGACACATTTTCCCATCTCTCTGCCAGCAGAGGTAATCATACAGAATAGCAATTTTTGATTGAATTTGTTTGATTGTTTGACTATACATGTATTTTAAAATTGGTTTTATGCTTGCTACTTAGAAGCCATTATGACATGGAAGCAATATAGGGATGATAACAGAAGCTGCAACAGCAACAGCAGTAGATGCTATTCAGGGTTCAGTGTGGGGGAATCCAAGTGAAACAAATACAGAACTCAGGTGAAAGCCACTAATACCAGACAAATCCCCAGGGGTATCCAGAATTCCTATATTGTTGGGGCATGCCAGATCTCAGCTGGAAAATATTCCAGAGACATGGGGCCACTGCAGGAAAGATCTTCTCCCTCATGCCTGCTTAGAGGTGAGAAGGACCTTCACTGCTGACCTTGAGGTATGCATCGTTGATATGGGTGAAGGATCCAAACCTGTGGCAGCTGTAAAGGATAAAACTAGCATGTTGAATCGGGCTAAAAATGCACTGGTGAAGCTGGTCAGTATAGGTTGTCACATGAACTTACTGCCTGGTTTCCACCAGGGTTCAGGTGGCTGAATTCTGCACCCACTGAAGTTTCCAAATCCAGCCTAGACCTCACTGGACAACTGATAGAAGGCCAGACCTTCCAAGAAAGGGCTGCCGTTAGCAAGCCTACCTAAACTGGTAAAAAGTCTTATTGGTCATCAGCATCAGCTAAGCTTCTGCAGTTAGTGCTGAGTCCAGGAGCACTCCCAAGCTGCGTATTCGATCCTTCAGGGGGAGCGCAACCCCATCTGTGCCCTGCTGTAAATCTGCATCCAGAGTAGTCACTTTCCATATCCACAGTACCTCCATCTTGTCTGTATTCAGTCTCAGCTTGTTTGCCCTCATCCACCCCCAGATTGCCTCCTTAGACTTAAGGGATAATTAATACATGCACTGTGAAGAAAAAATGTTCAGAGTATTCTTTCTGATCTGACTTCTTATTAAGGAAGAGGCAAATATTTAAATTAAACATGGAGGATCTGATATCCTTGACCATCTGGACCACTCTTTGTTAAATGTTGCTCGTGTCCTGTATGAGCTGGATCTCTCATATAACAGTTTAACAAATATAGGTAGCCTGTTTTTATTTTGCAAAGAGCAGGAAGAGGTTATTTTAGTTCACTCACATATAGCAGTCTTGCACATTTAATGACGGCTGCGATTTGCATTAAGCGCTGGTACCAAGAAAGAGAGAGTTTATCCCACTATCGTTTCTGCACATGTGACAAGAGAGAGAGAAGTAAATAATGAGGCCGGCACAGCTGTACAGAGTATATGAAACGGAATATTCATTTTTCTTCAATGGGAATAGTGCAAGACAAAAGTGAGCTTTTCTTCAACTTGTTTGTTTATTGAAAATTCATCTCCATAGAGGCGTTATGTTAAAATTTGCTCTCTGATGTTAGTGTTTGCAGGATTCCTGTGGCCACTGGAGTACGTTCTCATTTATGTACCTTGATATGCATCTCCAATTACTGTCAGAGATGCTTCTTGTTAAATATGGTAAGCTCTCTGGCTTCTGAGAGTGTGAATATGTATTCTGTACTCTTGGGCCAAACGGAGGATGGTTCTATGGACTGAGGATACTGAGAACGCGGGCGCAAATTAATTAAATATCTAAAGAGGACAGCATAAATGAAAATAGTCTGGAACCTCTGGGCTTTAAAGAAGGATGGATTTGGGGAGTGAAAATAGTGGAGTTTGAATTTAAAGTTGCAAAAGAAATGCCACACACACAAAAATGCTTTTTGATGCTTTCTTCTAAGTTTATGGGACCAAATTACAGGAACCCTCAACTGGTCTTTAAGGAATTCTATACAATATTTACACATAACTACATTGTGAAAAAATGAAGGTGGGATTTTTATTTCACTCCTTTTTGCATATTCTTAAAACAACATGTGCCACATTTTTTTTAAAAAAAATCTCCACCTTCAACAGCTTTAATTATGTTAATTATCACATATTTTGTTAATAACACTTTCTTTTGAAGACATCCATTAGAGATTTAAAGTGTTAATTTACCGGGAAATCTAATGGAACACTGTTGGAAATCTCCCTTTAAATTAACTTTACTTACTTTTAATGAATGTCCTAATTAGACAGAGATACAGTATTATTGGAAATATTGCAGAAGTGGAAGTAAGGGCTTATATTTCTTATTTAATGCAAAAGCCATTTATCTTGGCATAACATCTCCATTATTCAAACAAAATGATGTATTGTTCTTACTTTTTTATGTAAGTTACAAGTTCTCATTGAAACAGCGCGAGGAATTAAATATGTCTGTTGGTTGCCAAATACAACTGTGGGGTCCTACTCTGACCATCTCTCTTTCCTGGCCTCTACATGGTCAATGGAAGGAAGGAAATCAAATATAGGAACACAGCCAAGGAGCAGGGAGCGAGGACAGACATCTCAAAGGTGCACAGAAGATAATTTATGGCCCAGTGTGCTTCAAGTATAAAAACTCTTTCTCAAGGGTGATTCTGGAGCCACTATCATAGGTATGTTTGAAAAGAGTAGCTCTGACCATTAACCATGGCAGTTCAAAATGGGACCCTTGAGTTTAGAAGCTGTACAGTAGCTCTGAGGTCCACAAACTACAGGTTAAGCTGGCGTTTTTTGATGGACAGTCAGTGTGAACCCGATCCTAACATGAGAGTAAGGGGCCTGCAGTGTGACTCCCCACACCCCAGTTATAAGACCGGTCCAAAATGGAGCTTTGCGTCTTGCAATGAATTGGACGTTTATTGGCAATACATATTGCAGGGGGTGGGATATAGTGGGGGGAAGAAAACCCTCATGACCCTGTGGGCAGGACTAGCAAATGCCCCCCCCCCCTAATTACATGGACTCTTTTCACGCAGTTAAATTGTAGAAGGGACATTTAAGGTCTTTGTTTTCAGGGCAAGGAATGTGCAAGGAATGCATGCCCAAATCACTTCTATCAGACTTCAGAATGTTTGCATAGTCCTTGTCAGGTGTCTCCTCAAGCAACTGCGGTTGCATGGGGGCGGGGCGGTGGAGAGTGGGTCTGTGCTCTCTGGCCTTGCCCCACTATATCACAGGGCACTCTTATGCAGAAGGCAAGGCCATAGCATTCTGCCACTGTCTGCCTGCCAAACCGCAGCCGCCATCCCATTTAACACCCCCAAAATGGACACCAGTGAAAACTGGGCGGTGGTGACCCGGGAAAAAATGGGATTACAATGGTTAGGGAGAACTATATGAATATTTTGGATTTACTCACTGAGGGCTCTTCCATAGCTCCATTTGCCCTGCTGCCTTCCCCTGGGAAAACTGGTTTTCCGCAATTGCTGTTTGTTCCGATTCAGCAGTAAAGAGTGTGTTTTCCAGGAGAAAGCAAATGCAAAATAGCACGAACCTGTGCCTAGAAAGGGCAGGACAAGCAGGAAATCACTCAGACCCATGCCTTCTAGGCACAGGACAAGTGGAAGTGTGGATGATTCCTGAATGGAGCATGTTGATTTTGTAGACAACCACAAGTGTGGAAGTTTTGTTGTGGTTTTGCACATGTGTGCCTGTCTGTATGGTCTAATTCACTGGCATCCTTTTTAGTAGGATCAATAATATGCCAGCTGAAATAAACAATTTCACATTGGATTGATTATCAGGGAAGTGAATATATTTGTTTGTATCCCACCAGAAATAGATACTTCTCCTCCCCCGCCCAAATATTGATGGAGAAGACAGATGAAGACACATGAGCATGTGGCACTGAAAATCATAAAAAGAACGTACAGCAGATCTCTATAATGAAATTATGTGATCTAAGAAAGTTACAAGAGCAGCTGTCATACAATGTGTGTGTGTGTGTGTGTGTGTGTGTGTGTGTGTGTGTGTTCATATTCCAAGAGAAGCCATTTTAGTCACCAGGAATAGTTAGTTTTTATGGTCATTTGGCCACTGACACATTACAAGTAATAAACCATCTATCTGATTGAAACAGTATGAGATCACTTTTTGAAGCCTATTATGGACACTGTTCTTAAGGTTAAGAAGAAAAATGGAATTATAATCCATGCCATTTTTAGGTAATTGTTATTAATAAATTAGCAAAGAATGAGCAGCAGACGGATGAATTGTTGTAGTTCATTAATTTTATGGTGACTTTCTTTGTGTGAGCCAATTATGTCTGTCATTGTGTTGCTAAGTGGCAACGATGCCCAAAGGAGAGAGCCTGGATGCAGAACAAATGGTCTCTGCCGTTTTCCTTTTTCAGGATTTTGCTAAAGGCTCCCTAATGATCTTGGTGATTGGAATCGGAATCATGTAGATCTGCAGAACCACAAATTTTTCTACAGAATGATATGGAAACTAAAGTGTCATACTTTTAAATATTGAATTGTATGCGTCATACATCGTAAGATTTGCTAACTGATAAACACTGATTCCCCCAGCCTGCCACTACCAGAAAATCCATTCATGGACAATTAAGTTATGGAAAAACGGCAAAAGTGTGCAGATGATACCACGCTTTACCTCTCTTTTAACCAGTGAAGGTGGTGAAGGTCCTGTCTGAGTGCCTGGAGGCAGTTGGAGGATGGATGGCTGCTAACAGACTGAGGTTGAATCCTGACAAGACAGAAGTACAGTTTTTTGGGAACAGGGGTGGGAGGATGTGGGGGACTCCCTGAATGGGACAACTGTGCCACTGAAGGAGCAGGTGTGCAGCCTGGGAGTCATTTTGGACTCACAGCTGTCTGTGGAAGCGCAGGTCAATTCTGTGTTCAGGGCAGCTGTTTACCAGTTCCATGTAGTACGCAGGCTGAGACCCTGTCTGCCAGTCTCGCCTGCCAGTCTACCTACCTGACTGTCTCACCAGAGTGGTGCATGCTCTAGTTATCTCTCGCTTGGACAACTGCAATGCGCTCTACATGGGGCTACCTTTGACGGTGACCTGGAAACTACAACTAATCCAGAATGCGGCAGCTAGACGGGTGACTGGGAGCAGCCACTGAGACCATATAACACTGGCTCCCAGTACATTTCTGAGCACAATTCAAAGTATTAGTGTTGACCTTTAAAGCCCTAAATGGCATCAGCCCAGTATACCTGAAGGAGCATCTCTACCCCCATTGTTCAGCCTGGACACTGAGGTCCAGCACTGAGGGCTTTCTGGCAGTTCCCTCACTGCGAGGTGAGGTTACAGGGAACCAGGCAGAGGGCCTTCTCGGTAGTGGCGCCCACCCTGTGGAATGCCCTCCCATCAGATGTCAAGGAAATAAACAACTATCCGACTGTTTAGGGAAGTTTTTAATGTTTGATGTTTTATTCTGTTTTTAATGTTCTGTTGAAAACTGTCCAGAGTGGCTGGGGAAACCTAGCCAGATGGACGGGGTAGAAATATTTGTTTGCTTTTCCGTGGCATTTTACGGAGTATTCCGATCCACTATAAATCCCGTTATTGTATGCTCTTTGTGGTGATTCTAGAAATTCCATTGAAATACAACAGAGCTGGCAATCATAAATGCATAAATCATAGATGCATGAAAGAATCTCTCTAAAATCCAGGTTGTAAAGTCTTGTCTTCACGTGAAGACAAATGTAGTCAGAGTTTCCTTTGGGCGGTTGCAAGTATCGTAATCATTACCCTCCACTTGTGGAGCCATAATAGTGTTGGGCTGGAGTGCTTGGCTTGGATGTTGGGAAAGCCTGCTCAGTCATGGAACTCATTTCCCTGGTGTACTTGGGCACTGATTCAGATGGTTGATGGCAGGGCCATCTTTACCCGCGGGTGCAAGGGGTGTGGGCACCCGGGCATTGGATTCTGGTGGGTGCCCGGCACCCGCCGCTGAAGCCGCCTAAACTCTTAATGTTAAGTTGTGGGTGAACATATCAGACGGCACATATCATATCAGAAGCAATTCTTCAAACAGCTCTTGTTTATTCACAGGCCAGGACAGAACTGAACTGAAGGGTTCAGTCAGCCTGCTCATATAGAGCTCCAGTACAACGTTACTGTAACAACTTTCTAAAACTATCCAATCACTGAACGTCACTTTCGATCCCTTATTTGCATAACTATCTACAGTATCCCCCTGCTGGCCCAGGGTGAGAACTTCAGTACATAACACTTAACAATCTACCTGTTATGAAATAATAAATAATTTTGATCAAGCTAGAAAAACAAAATACATATACACCTAGGTATTACTGAAATGTATACCTACTGTTTCACTAAAGGACTTTCGACTTTGTGCGCTCATTTACCAATGGCGGTAAATGGGAGTACTCAAGAGTATGCACTCCTGGCACCTTTCTTTCCTAGAAAAAAAGTACTGGTTGAAAGTGTGGCACTTCCTGTAACACCTTCATGGTGAGTACCAGCACCGTTTTTTCTAGAAGAAAAGTACTGTTCCGTCTCAAAATGGCATTGGCCAAATGATGGTCAGATGACAAATAGGTCCTAATTTATAGATCTTGCTTCAGGCCTAGGACATGTACCAAAAGGTTTTGAGTGTGGGATGCATTTTAATGGGTAGGAAAGGATATATTAATTGAAATTCATCCCTCCATGTGCCCACATGTGTGGGATGAACAGAGTTTCAAAATCCCATCCTTGTCAGCAGAATTAAAAGCACAGGAATTGGGCTGTAAAACCTTGTTTTGAGTAAGTCCAGCTATGAATTAAGCTTGCTCTCCCTTTCCTCCCCCTCTTAAAGAATCAGGCAACAATCTGGGAAATAAGTTTTATAATAAGATTTACTTACTTGGATCACAGCAACAGTAGCAGTAAAAACTATGCAGGCAAAAAACTTAGAGTATAACCAGCTGGAGCTGGAGGGAGCAACAGGGCACAACTGCCCTCATGGCTGGACAAAGAGAGAGGGGAACAGAGAATACCTGGCTGCTAATCTTTCACACTGACGATATCACTGTTTAATGGATCTACTCGAATTGATAGCATGCGGAAATGAGGAGATGTGGAGCCAGGTTACTGCCTTCTTTTTAAAAATTCCAACCTTCTAGCATTGTATCCTCCGATATTTCTCTGATCAAACTGATACAGTCACAGGAACAGTAGGAAGCCCAGTTCTCAAAAAATGGGGCACTTGATTATTTTATTGGCCTCTAGATATTTGGAAAGGCGTCGGTTTCTCTCAAAAGATCTGTTTCAAAGTATTCTAAAGCATAACTGGGTGTTTAAAGGCCAGGTAGCCAAAGAACATTCAAATCCAGAGGACATTTAGAGTATAATTAATAATCATCAATCAATCAATCAATCAATCAATCAGGAAATCAAGTCATTTGGAATACAGAACACTGAAAAAGCCATTTTTGACAATCTCTGCTCTTTGAAAACAGTGGGTAGCCTTCGGCTTGCACAATGAGGTTCTTCTCCTCTTTTCCCCCTTCCCCCTACACCCAGAACATTGGTTGGTGTCTGTGTTGAAAACCCCCTGGAATAGCCTGTGGGGGGAGGAGAGGCGGGTTCTTCCATCTGGCAGGTCAAAATGGCTCACCTGACTGATGATTGCCTTAGCAGGATGTAGAATTCCTCCCAGTGTATGCATTTGTGTTAGCTTTAGGTTCCAAAGAGTCCATGGCCATTTGCCCAGCTGGATTCAAGGACACCTTTCTAGCCAAATAACAAAAGAAGCAGTCAACTAAACCATCATCACCATCATGATCACCACTATAGGGCCGAAGAAAATAACTGGAATACTGACATTTAATGTCACCAACCAATATTTTGTGACAGTAAGAGTCAGGGCTTGTGAAAAGCCAATCTAGGAAATCAAGCGTATGAGAGTTTTTCAGGTGCCCATGCTGATGCAGATTAATGGTTTCTGGAAGAGTATCTAATTTTTGATTTCCCAAGGTAGTCTGTCCTTCTAGAGCACTTATAGCTTCCCAGGCTCTTCAAAGGACGTGTTGGTGTTTAAAAATGGAAGCCAGTTTATATTGAGCCACTCAAACTTTAGCAATCATGGGCAGTTTATGCCAGATTCATTACACTGGATAATCCTCTTGCTGATTAGTAACTCAAACAGTCATTTTTTGGTGGAGGGTGGGGGCTCAAACCTGGAAGGCTAGGGTGGGCCTGTCACAAGACTCGAAATAATAATTACACCCATTTAAGTTTTTAACAGGGACGCAGGTGGCGCTGTGGGTTAAAGCCTCAGCACCTAGGGCTTGCCGATCGAAAGGTCGGCGGTTCGAATCCCTGCGGCGGGGTGCGCTCCCACTGCTCGCTCCCAGCGCCTGCCAACCTAGCAGTTCGAAAGCACCTCCGGGTGCAAGTAGATAAATAGGGACCGCTTACCAGCGGGAAGGTAAACGGCGTTTCCGTGTGCGGCTCTGGCTCGCCAGATGCAGCTTTGTCACACTGGCCACGTGACCCGGAAGTGTCTCCGGACAGCGCTGGCCCCTGGCCTATTAAGTGAGATGGGCGCACAACCCCAGAGTCTGTCAAGACTGGCTCGTACGGGCAGGGGTACCTTTACCTTTTAAGTTTTTAACAGCAATACACATGGCATGATGACACAGTTAATGACAAAGTTATTTGACCCGATGCCTGAATCACCAAATGTGGGCTGCAGGATAAACTTTAAGGTTGAATCCAGTTGGATTGGTTTTTCTTGCAATCCTTGCATTCTCAGTTTGGAGATAGTGTCAGACATATGCTTTACTTAATGATTGCAGTTTATTACTCAATAGGTCATATCCTGTATATATTAGGAACAAACACCTTGGAGACTAAGAGCTGGTGGAGGGAGATGACATGTGTCATTGCTGTTGTTTTCACTACAGCCCTGTGGAAAAACTAATTACCTTTTCATCTTGGTGAATCCAGGGGTCACTTTACCACGACTATAGCTCGACATGACAGGGTACATGGGTAATTAGGTAGGCTGTGTAACCTGGATATTCCATGGATCTCATTACATCTTATTTAGAAACGCTATAATTTGATTGGTGGAAAATTAAGGCATCTTCTCATGGGTCATTTTATCTCTCTGCAATAATAATTCTTGGCTTGATTAAAAATTGATCCAGTGTCTTAAAGTGAATTTATTATTGCTGCAATCTATCACCCACAGACAGATAATCTGGTTCCCATCTTTATCTGATTTGAAAAATCTGTCACTTATTATGTGTTGTTCCACCCCCACCCACCCACCCCCAAAATCATTTAAATTGATGGTTTGTTAAGGCATGCGTACTACCAATGGCCCCTTGAAAGAAATCTTGAGACAATAGCCTGATGCTTTTTACTGCAAGAGTCTGATAATATGTCAATTTTAATATATTGATTTGTATTGTGTTCTAGCAACAATTTCTCTGTGGAAAAATAATAATAAAATAAAATAGCATGGACACAGAGCAACGAAGGCGTATGTGTTCAATTGTTACTTCATTTGTATACAGCTCTATTTCTACTCCAGAACAGCTCAAGTACGGTACTTAAGGGAGCTTCTCCTCATGTCTCCAGCATCAGGCAGCCTGAGTTTTGAGATCAGTAGGGGAGGCCCTGCTTGTGGTACCCTTGATGGCCTGGGAGGCTGCTACACATGGAAGGGCCATCTCAGTGGTGGCACCTCAGCTGTGGTGTTCCCTCCCCCATGAGGATTACATTATCCCCTTCAGTATTGTTCAAGTGAGAACTTAAACATACTCATTTCAGCTGGCCTTTGGCACATGGAATAACATTACTGTGTTTTATCACTTTTTCATAACCTTGTATCTGAAGCTGTATTTTGTTGTTCCATTGTATTTTCATAATTGTGTTGTCAGCCACCCTGAGTTTGGGAAGAGGAAGGACAGAATATAATAAGTAAATAATAAAATGACAACAAGAATAGCACTCATCAGTTTATTTTTCCAATAGATGGTCCAAGTTTAGGATTGCCCCAAAGATAGCCATTGGCCAATGGAGGTTTTAGTTAGTTAGTTAGTTAGCAGACCTCCAGTGCAACATCTGAAAGTGCTAATGAAATTCACCTCGCTTTCCAAGGAGATCTGCCACTTTTCTATGTCAGGTGAGTCAAAGCTTGGAATGAGCTCAGGCTTGCAAGAGAGGTTAAAAACAATAAAAATGTTTCTTTGGCTATGTTTGAAGCAAGAAGAACAAGCAAGTAGTAGGTCCTCTGTGTGAGAAGGTGGAGAAATGCTATTGGGTGACAGAGAGTAGGCAGAAATGCTCAACGCCTGCTTCACCCAAAAGGAAAGCATTGCCCAATCTGGTGATAACAGAATAAACAATGCAGAGAGAGAGAGAGAGCAGCAGATGGGAAAAGAGGTGATAAGGGAACACCTAGAGCAGGCATAGGCAAACTCAGCCCTCCAGATGTTTTGGGACTACAGTTCCCATCATCCCTGACCACTGTTCTTGTTAGCTAGGGATCATGGGAGTTGTAGTCCCAAAACATCTGGAGGGCCAAGTTTGCCTATGCCTGACCTAGATGCTTTAAATGATTTCAAATCTCCAAGGCCTGTTGAACAGCACCCAAGGGTCTCTACATTGTAGATTCTTGTAGATTCACAATCATTGTCCCGTTGTCATTCACAATCGTTGTCCCCGATTATATATCCTCCAATGGCTACATTATGCCTTCAGATACACTGAACATCACCATTTACTGCACACTGCCAGGTTCTTGCAGCAAATCCAGAGCCATAAGGAGAAAAGGAGAAAACTGTGTAGCCAAGTTAATGAGGCATGGGTGAGGAGATGATCCACAATTTGTCTTTAGAAATTCTTCTACGTGGCACCAAGTTCTTGGGGGAAGACCAGGGAAGAGTGCATGCATGTACGTATGTACGTAGGAAGAAAGGGCTGCAATCCACTACTCATTCATTTTGTAACAGTCCTTGTAAAGTAAAAGGGACTGCTCCAGAGCAAACAGGTTGTGGATGGTGGCCAAAAAGGGTGATGGAATCAATTATGGCCTTTCACCAAGATAATTGTCTTCCAAATAGAGTGGGCCTGGTTTTTCCCTTCAGGTGTCTTTCTGTATTAACCTGATTGCAACTCCATCACAACTCCTGAAACCCTTGCTCCAGAAAGAGAACAGAAATAAGAAGTAATGTAAAGCCTTATTTACTGGCCACCGGACAAAGGGGCTCTCTAGCTGAGCGTCAAAGGGTAAGTAGAAACAGAAAATGCTGCACAGAAGGGGGAAAACCACAGGAAAAGAGCAGACGAGGAAACAGCCTGGGGCATTTTGGTCCTTAAAACAGAATGTTTAAATGATGTTAAATGATATCTGGAAATGGTGAAATAATAAACTGCCAATTTGAACCACTCAGTGGCATCCTGATGTGCTTCTTCAGGCAACTGTTTAACACTGTCTAACAGTAGGACTGGCCCTGGATGGAACAACATCAGCACATCATGGCTTCCAGTTCAGGCTTTATGGATCTGCTTCTCCTCTTCTCCTAAGCCCTGAGCTGGAGCCAAGTGCAAAACAGAACAATGGGCAGGCACACAATACCCCTGAGTGCACTAGGATTTCACTTTCAGTACCAGAACTGAGCTCACATCCCTTTTGCACAAAAACAATCGGGAAATCAGGTCATTCTTGATTTTCCTTCATGCTTTCTTAATTTCAGCAGCTGAACATGGGGAAAAGCTGGACCATAAAGAAGGCTGATCGCCAAAGAATTGATGCTTTTGAATTCTGGTGCTGGAGGAGACTCTTGAGAGTCCCATGGACTGCAAGAAGATCAAACCTCTCCATTCTTAAGGCAATCAGCCCTGAGTGCTCACTGGAAGGACAGATCCTGAAGCTGAGGCTCCAAGACTTTGGCTACCTCATGAGAAGAGAAGGCTCCCTGGAAAAGACCCTGATGTTGGGAAAGATGGAGGGCACAAGGAGAAGGGGACGGCAGACGACAATATGGTTGGACAGTGTTCTCGAAGCTACTAACATGAATTTGACCAAACTGCAGGAGGTAGTGGATGACAGGAGTGCTTGATGTCCTCTGGTCCATGGAGTCACGAAGAGTCGGACATGACTAAACGACTAAACAACAACTGTTAAAAAACCCAAGGACCCAAGTTGTTGCTACTGTTAAAAAACCCAATCTTCTTGCAATGTGGGATTTTTCTTAAACTGCCTAACAGTGTCCAGGAGTAAACTACTGGGAAGATGCACCTTAGTGTCCATGTAAAATACTCCAGTTTTATTATTGAGTTATTTGATTATTACTACTTAGCCTGCTTTTTAAGAGGAGGGTTACAAAGCCTCAGAGTGCAAAGCAACAGAGCCACAATATAACACAGGGCAAACTAAGGACAACTGCATTGATTCACTGGGTCAATTCATCACCTCTTCTGCATTCCAGTATTTCCATTTGCCTTTCCTCATTCGCTTTGAAGAACTTCATTAAGAATGAAAAGAGGCATGGCGATTCCGTAGTATGTGCTTTCTATGTGAACACCCCACACTCTCATCTGACAGCACCTGTGATGTAGTATTATTTTGGATAATTAAATAATCTTAAGCACCCGTGTGCATGGAGTGTGGGATCAACAGATGCCTCGAGTGGTGTCATGCCCACAAGGCAACGCTGAGCGTTTTCAGCCATCTAAAGAGTCTTTTTCTTGGCAATGCAGCAAGCCTCCAGATGTGCGTCTCTGTGATCCTTTGAAGCCTTTGTAGCTTTTCCTTGAGATTCTTTTGGGATGCATATCAACGAATACATGGAGATCTGTCTAAAGGATGCCTGGCACACAGATAATTTCTTTCTGGGGGAAAATGTTAAAAGTGGAGTTTTATTTCTTCGCCTGCCTGGGTCATCTTCTAGGCTTGCGAACTCATTTAACAATTGAGTTGTGAAAAGGGGAGATGGGTTGGGATATGAGGGAGTGGCTTACAAAGAAAGCCGGGCATGAACCGCAATAGATTTTCCCCTTTGGTGTTTAAACAAGGGCTGAGCAAAAATGGCCACCCCCCCAAACTCCCCACCCTATTTGCAAGCCAAAAAAATAGGAGGTACTGTGCTAAACATTCTCAGGGGCAGAGGGTGGGCAGATGCAATTCTGAAACAGCTGGGGAGCAAAAAGGAAGAAAATTCTCAGAAAAATCCTCTACTTAGAAATTCAGGTTCAGTAAATGTTAAGTGAAACAATGTTGTTATTTCATGCTGGTGAACGAAGGTTGCAATGGGCTAAGAGATGCAAAGTTGTTGCACAAGCTTATCACCCCCTTCAACAATATTACAATATATTGGGTTGCATTAACTATCTGTGGCTGATGTTTTGCCAAAAGTTCTCAGGGGGAACTGAAATTCTCCAGCCGTTTGGGGAGCCCCCACAAAGAAAATTCTCAGAAAAGTTGGGCTCCATTCTTTGCCTGGGATATGATTTCAGTTGCTGCTCCTATTTTACAAAGTACTGAATAGGAATCACTTCAGTTCTGTTTTAATTTTGGACCACCACACAACAGCGTAATTCTTAACATTTCACTGCACATTTGTGGGACATTTTGTGTCCAGATACAAGAAAGGAGTTTTGCTTGTGTAGTTCATTCTATTCAGGACTTTCTTTCAGCTGGAACTCACTGGACCTCAATTCTGGCACCTCTCAGTTGGGTGCCATTGCCATTATAAGATAATTACCTTCCACTTAAGGGACGCAGGTAGCACTGTGGGTTAAACCAGAGCCTAGGACTTGCCAATCAGAAGGTTGGTGGTTCGAATCCCTGCAATGGGGTGAACTCCCGTTGCTCGGTCCCAGCTCCTGCCAACCTAGCAATTCAAAAGCACGTCAAAGTGCAAGTAGATAAATAGGTACTGCTCTGGCGGGAAGGTAAACGGTGTTTCCATGCACTGCTCTGGTTCACCAGAAGCGGCTTAGTCATGCTGGCCACATGACCCGGAAGCTGTACGCCGGCTCCCTCAGCCAATAAAGCGAGATGAGCGCCGCAACCCCAGAGTTGGTCATGACTGGACCTAATGGTCAGGGGTCCCTTTACCTTTACCTTCCACTTTGATTGCCTTTACATGTTACCGAGCTGTTCTGGTACCTCTTTGGCATATTTTGAGGAAATTACAAATGGAGGCTCATGTGTTTTGGGGTAAGCTCCTTAGGTTGAAACCCACAATTCCTTTCATCTTAATAAACTGATATGTGATAAAATTATCATATAACTCTAATAATTATTATTGTTGTAACAATATAATCAGGTAACACCAATAACGCCAGCATGATTTATGTATTGTTTTCTCTCTCTTTAATTAATGGGAGTAACATCAACTTGTGCCAGCAGCATGAAGTGCAGATGTGCAAAGGAATTTAAAAATATATTTTAAACTTCATAAAAGCAATTCCAAAACAGATGCAGCGTGGGAAATATCTCAGCTTAAAAGACTTCTTTTTCTTCAGTAGGTGCCGAAAAGACAACAGACATGGACTTGCCCAACATTTAAGGGGAGGGAATTCCAAAGGTAGGTGCCACAACAGTAAAAGCTTGATTCCTTTATCATATGGCCCGCCTGATAAGATGGTACCTGCTGGAAGCCCTCACCTGCAGGGTGGCATCATTTTCTGGGTGTATAGGGTTGCTGGCATCCATCTGTTTAGGAGACAATGACCGCTCCCCACCTCAAATAGGGGGCGCTTTTTGCGGGGTCGCGCACAGCCAGCCAATCCTATATGATCCCTGGCAGTTCAGCCTGGCTTCACCTCCCCAAGCTGGATACCTAGAGGTTCCCGCCTAACCACAGACAGTTAGCCAATCCCAGCTGGGGAGGTGTTGCCAGGGAAATGGACCAGGTAGGGTTAGGACCGCCCTGCACACACAAGAAAGGGTAGACTTACCTGGGAGTCCTCAGTCGGCTCCAGAGCTTCTCCCACCCTGCCCTCCCTCAGTTTACGCCTTCCTTTTGCAGGTTAACCTCTTCTTTACAGGTATGCGGGCGCTGCTACGTTGATGGTTGCTGTTGAGGGAGCGGGAAGGAATTTCCCTGCATTGGCAGGTTTTGCCTTCCCCGTAGCAAAAACGTCACAACTTTGGCAGTTTCAGGCCTTGGGCGGAATCCTAAAGGGGGGGCGGGGCGTGAAGCAGTGGCTCATGCCCCACCTGCGGTGGCAACCCCAGGGTTCTCTGTTAAAGGGGTTGTGTGGAGGGGAGTCACTGGCCAAACGCCATTAGGTTGTCAGTGCTCTCCCCTGTGTTGTGGCGAAATGGGGGGGGGGGGGATCTGATGTTCCCCAGATCTCTGGACGGGGACTGGGAGGGATAAACACCCAATGCCTAAGCCAAAGTCTCCCTACATCTGAAAGTTTAATAAAGTTGTGGCCAATTTTATAATAATAATAATAATAATAATAATAATAATAATAATAATAATAATAATAATTTATTATTTATACCCCGCCCATCTGGCTGAGTTTCCCCAGCCACTCTGGGTGGCTCCCAATCAGTGTTAAAAACAGTACAGCATTACATATTAAAAACTTCCCTGAACAGGGCTGCCTTAAGATGTCTTCTGAATGTCAGGTAATTCTTTATCTCCTTGACATCTGATGGGAGGGCATTCCACAGGGCGGGCGACACTACCGAGAAGGCCCTCTGTCTGGTTCCCTGTAGCCTCACTTCTCGCAATGAGGGAACCGCCAGAAGGCCCTCGGCGCTGGATCTCAGTGTCCGGGCTGAACGATGGGGGTGGAGACGCTCCTTCAGGTATTTTAATCCCATAACACGTTGTCATGAGTCATTATTCCTCCTGGGGGTCGCCTGGGGTGGGGTGGGGGGTCTCTGCCTGGCCACGCAATGGAAGAGTGCTGCATTGGGGGCAAAGTCAAACCGTTGGAGAGTTACAACGCCTGCTGTGGCTGTAGAGACCAATACAGGAGAGACATGTTTTGTTGCAGCTGGGGCAGATGAAGGCAGTTTGCGCTGCTGCAGATGCACCATGGTGTTTTTTTCTCCCTGCACTCCTCCCAGTGGTCATCCCCCCTCTGGTCACTGCTATGGATGTCCAGTCACTACATTCCAGGAAGATGTTTCAGCCTGGTATGAGACATGTGCACCTTCTCTATTTCCCCTTTACTACAAGGAGAAAGTCGAAGGTGAATCATCATTTATTTGAACGTATGACCTGACTGTCTGTCTCCAGGCACTGCGGTCATCTGCAAAGGTTGGTATTGCCAGCCTTTTTGTCATGTCTGCAGAAATCTTTGTTATACAGAGTTGGTCTGCCAACAGGCCTGATGCCTGAGCCCAGCTCCCCATAGAGCAGGCATCCTCAAACTTGGCTCTCCAGCTGTTTTGGGACTACAATTCCCATCATCCCTGACCACTGGTCCTGTTAGCTAGGGGGTGCCTGCCATAGAGCATGTCCTTGGGGATTCTGCCAACTTCCATTCTATTTAAGTAGCATCGATGGTGCTGAGACAGAAGTGTGAACATGCAGGGAATGTGGACATGAAAGAGCACATCTTTATTTGAGATTCTGTACTGATATGTGATGTCCAAAATCTTGCTGCTGCAGCACATATGGAAGACACTGAAGTGTTACTCCTGGCGGCTATAGGTTGCCCATGACACTCTTCCATAAAGTAGTGTGCTCAACATGCAAGGCTGGTATATAAGGGGTGCGATGATCTTTCAGGTGTCTTGGGCCCAAGCTGTATAGGACTTTATACACCAAATCCAGCACCATTAACTGAGCCCAGGAACTAAGTGGCAGATTGCAGAAGCTGGGATCATTTTTAGTGGTGTTTTCATGAATATATGACTCCTCAAAATGAAGAAAATATCCCAAAGTAAGCAATCCTTAGCCTAATACAAACCAGCTGTCTATCCCATTACAGAAGGAGCATGGGAGGCGACAGTCCTAAAAGAAGTCTATCCCTGGAATATCAGGGATTATTAGTTTTACTTTGTTTTTGTTATGCATTTTACGTTCTCATTTTGTATTTTTATGTTGTGAACCACCTTGCGGTATAATACATACATACGTACATACATACAGTGGTACCCCTGGTTATGAATTCGTTCTGGAGGTCCGTTCTTAACCTGAAACTGTTCTTAACCTGAAGCACCACTTTAGCTAATGGGGCCTTCTGCTGCTACCACACCGCCGGAGCATGATTTCTGTTCTCATCCTGAAGCAAAGTTCTTAACCTGAGGTACTATTTCTGAGTTAGCGGAGTTTGTAACATGGAGTGTTTGTAACCCGAGGTACCACTGTATGTACATACATACGGTACATACCAGAAGCAAAGGAAGGCTGCAATGAAGGATACAACCAAATGTTTCTGTGGGAACTTATTATCCTTGTCTAATCCCCACATTTTTGTACAGCCTAAATGTAACCTCCCCCCCCCCCCAAATCAAATAAAAATTATACGCTAAATATATTCATTTTATAAATATGCATGGTAATTAAATATACATTTACTTTAAATGCATGTGTTAATTATACATGTTACATCAGATCACAATTAAGTCAATAGAAATTGACAATTTGCATATAATCACACTTGTATACTAATCAGTTGTCAATCTAGAATGCCATTTTGTATCAGATGGATCTATTCGTCCCAAAGTATGTAGAGAATATAGGCATGGGGCAAAAGATTTTAAAAGGAGTGGGATGGGGCGGGGGGAGGATATAAAGTTCAAAGTATACTTATTTCAAAGCATATGGAATCATGGAGCACAACATTCCTGGGAGTGAAATAGAGTAAATGTAGGCTGGATACAAAGTTGAAGGCTCCCTTGCATTAAACAGTCCCAAGCCTTTGGAAAAAGCTATGGTGTCAGAGAGAAGAGTTCCGGTCTACTCTTCAGATTGACAGGCTTGCTTTCTGTGCTTTGATATGGAATATCATCTAAGCATGTGGTTCCCCTACCTTCTGAGGTGATACATTCCCACAAGAGTTGCACTATTTGATTTTTCTTAACTTGTAGACCAGATCTTCAGAGGCTTAGGGCTATCATAGGTCTCGACTGCAGCACTTTGAAGGTGTGTACATAGAAATCATCTGTTTGAATATGTATGATTGACCAGTGCTCCAGTGCCTGAACTTTTCAGTGGTCTAATATTACTAAAGGAGAAGGCACGAAGTCACAAGTTCCATTTCCCTGCTTTGAGGCACTGTGATTTAATATTTATTAGAGTAGGGAGCTAAGGATGATCTTGGATTGACAGAGACAAAACTGGAGGTTGTCTCCTGCACAAGTTTATGGAAGTTATCAACAGCAATGCTAGAAATAGTTCCCTTGTTAGCTGACTCGGTTTTCTACTCATGGTTTCTTCACATATATATATACCATTCAGATGAATGGAGCTTCCCTGTGCATTATTCTACAAAGGAATACGTGACTGTTGGAAGAATAACATATTATGCTGGCAGATTATGAACATCCCAGCCATTCAACATATGCATGAGATCAAGTGAATGGGCCATCAAGGGGTTTGTTACAATTCATCACAATCATGGTATTTTCCCTTTAATTATTCAGCAACAAAATTGGGGAATTGCCTAAAGCTTAGCCTCTTATCCCACACAGTAATTTTGTTTATCAGAGTGGGGATGAACAACACAACAGCAATCTACAATACATATGCTTTTTTGGGGTGTCTGTGTACAATTAAGGTCACTCTCTGCTGCCTCCGGAAGTCATAGAAAAATTGGAAGATGTCTTATACTGAATCAAACCACTGGTCCATATGGCTTAGTAATTTAATAATAATAATAATAATAATAATAATAATAATAATAATAATAATAATAATAATATAAAAATAAAATTCAAAATGAACAGACACTGTGGTTGCAGTTCATCTGAAAGCCCAATTTTGTCTTCACACAAAGTAAGCGCTCTGTGAGGCCAAACTCTGGTTCCCTCTGCCTCTCACCTTTCATTCTGCATGTGCCCTATGTCAAAATTTCTGACACCCTGCTCAGCACTCAGTGTGGGTGAGCTGGTCACGCTGCCCTAAATCTCCCTCTGGTAACAACTCTACATCCTCATACATTTCCTTATGTGTGAAATTCACCGGACTGTTTATTTTCCTTCTGTGTGTTTTGATGCCACAACTAAATTCATATGTACAGAGGGCAAAAAAATAAAATAAAATGTGCTCAATTGTTAGACGTAACCACATGCACAAATGGGCACACTGTACCCTGCACCACTTTGCACTAATGGAGGGCAAATATTATGTGTGCAGTGGTCCATAGTAGGCAATGCTGCCTTCTGGATTTTCAATATTTTATTAGTCTCATTTAATTCAATGAGGTTCTTACACTGTTATTAAAGTTAAGCATGCATGGTGCATCAAAGCACATTGTTGTAAAATTTAATAAAGAGTCTTTTCATTATCTTCTGTCCAGTCACCATTTACATAGAAGTATTAATTCAGTTTCACAAAGGGGAATGCACATCCTTTGAAATGGTGCCCTGACGCTCTGTGTGTTTGCATGTTCATTACTTTGCATCACCTGATCGGTGCAAGTCAGTAAAGTTCTGTTTTCCTCTTATTATTCCTTCTTGATTTCCCCTCTGTAGTCTTGAATTTACTTTCCTCAAAAACATTATTCATTGCAGAGAATTCACTTTGCTGAATAGTTTACAAACTAAAAAACAGAAACTCACTAAGGTATTAAGCCGAGTCTGTGAAAAGTACATATTTCATCAGTGATTTTAATCTTTAAAATATTTGCTTCAGGTATCTGGGACACCATTGATTCCCTGCTACATTATGTAAAGTCTACAAAAGAAATTAGGTCACCATTCTGATTCATTCTCTCTCTCTCTCTCTCTCTCTCTCTCTCTCTCTCTCTCGGAGAATTAATTGTGTTTTAGGCTGTGATGGCACCAACTTAAAACTAGATTCGTTATAGATGTAATAAATAAGATGTATAAATACAATTAAAATCAGCTCTGCAATTATTACCAACCAGCACCCATTGCCTTGCCTTGCCTTGATTTAAACATCCAGCTAGTAGGAATCATTTTCTTCACCAGCTGGAGAATTGCTGCCAGATTTTTAGATGCATTGCACGAGAGATACTAAAAAAAATCATTTAAACTTCAAAGCCAGGATTATAAGGCAGTCCCATCACATCATCCCATTGTTATATTTTCAGAGATAAATAATGAACGCTTAGATTCTGAATAAATGTGGTACTAATCTCTTCACAAAGTATTGCAATCATTGCAAAAGAATATTAATTTATTCATAACTTAAGGATACACTCCTAGGATCAACATTAAAATCTTGACGTAAGGAACATTTAAATGTCTTTTTTCATGACTTTGCTTGTAGGGATTGAGAGATCAAATTGCAAAGTGAGATTTACATTGTGTGGTGTATTCAGGCTATCCTTATGCCTTTCACAAAATCAGAGAGTGGGATGAGATAGGAAGGCTAGACTAGATCAACTCCTGCTGAAAGGAAGGACCATCAGTTTATAACCTCCCATGATAAAACAGTGTAAGACCTCAGTGTGTCACAAACAGCATGTTCAATAAAGAAGATTCCTATAGAGGAAAGAGCTCACGCAGTCAAGTTGAGGCCCAGGGGAAGGCTAAGCACCCATATGGTCTGGGAAATAATTATTTTCCAAAGCAAATCTTAATTGTTGGGTATAATAGAGTAAGAAAGAATAGAGTGACATAAAGAAAATAAAAATCTCATAAAGTAAAACTAAATTAGCATCAACAATTTAAAAGATGTAATCCTGTCATGAACTCCAACGAGGAAAATTACAAAACGTCTAGGACAGGGGTCAGCAAACTTTTTCAGCAGGGGGCCGGTCCACTGTCCCTCAGACAGTGGGGGACCGCACTATATTTTGAAAAAAATAATGAACGAATTCCTATGCCCCACAAATAACCCAGGGATGCATTTTAAATAAAATGACACATTCTCTTCATGTAAAAACACAGTGATTCCCAGACCGTCCACTGGCCGGATTTCGAAGGCGATTGGGCCAAATCCGGCCCCGTGCCTTAGTTTGCCTACCCATGGTCTAGGATCAGTTCCTGGGGTTTTGCTTGCTGTAACACAGTCCTTTGCCCTTGTGACTTCTGATTCTCCTATTTATAGACACCCCCCTCCCCTGGTGCACTAATTTCCAATCACCCCAAAGGTGCATTACAGAACTAGCAATAATCTCCAAAGCCTATTAACAGGCCACACATATTTTTTTTTGGCGTTTATGTGACCAGCTGTTCCTAAACTGTGACCCAAGAGCAGATGGAGGAATGCTGAGACTGATCTGGAGGATGGGATGGTGCCGAGCTTATATAAGTCATTACCAAGCTCCATCCCAAATCAGAGTCTGCAGATGCAGCACTCCTCTGCATGCTGGCCCTAAAGGTCCCATCCTAAGGACCAGGCACTGTGCCACACCCTCCCATACCCTCTTGGGACTAGGAACACAGTTCTGCAGACTGTGGTGCTGTAGGATTCAATACTGACCAGCAGGGCTTTTTTCCAGCTAGAACTCACCAGAACTCAGTTCTGGCACCTCTCAAGTGGGCACCATTGCCATTCTATGAGAATGAGAGAGGTGTTCATGGTGAGTTCTGGCACCTCTTTTTCTAGAAAAATAGCACAACACAATTGAAATCCAATGAGCTGAGGGTTTTAAAAATGGTTTTGGTGTACATATGTATATATGTATGAAATCAAGAGCTTGACCCACTGTATTTCATTTCAGTCTTCTTACAATGTTCTCAAAAGAGGTTTATAGCATTTGCAATATATCTTTCCAATCAAAATAATTGCTTCCAGATTCATTATATTGGAATACTTTTTGCAGTGTTGATTCATTATGCTGCTCATGGGTTCAATCCATATATCACATCTTTAAAAATGTACACCTATAAAATCCACATCATTGTATACTCAGCAGTGAGCTGAGATTACCTGCAACTTCCTGTTGAGTACACACCTTGTGGCAAACCAATGCTTTGTGCTTTTAAATATTTGCAGTAATTGAAAAGTAGTTATACAGCAGTTTTGATAAACCAAGATTGACACCTTGCAAAGTCTTTAAAATGGGCAATAAGCTATGTATATAAATATACTGCATTTTTTCTTTTATGTAATTGCTTGCTCATCTGTAAGGATCTAAAATATCACTCTGTAAATTAAAATAACTCCTGTATCCCGAGGTACTGAGCATTCAGAAATGTCTGGAATCTGTGTGGGTTGCAAACAGAACTGCTGAAAAGTTTGCACCTTTGGTACTAATGGAATGGCAATCTATTGTGATAGTTTCCCTAAGAAAAACACAGTGTGTGCGCTGTTAACTTAAACAGGTGCTTGAGTAGACAGCTGGAGGTTTAAGGTCAGAGGTCAAGCAATCAAAAGTGGCCGTCTATTGCATAGATCATCAAACAGCAAGCCCGTCAATGGGTTCAGTGGAGAATGCTGGAAATTAATCAGTTCAGCTCTTGGTGTTTAGCCATGCTGATTATATAGTGGCAAAGCAACCGTGAGATGACAAGCCAGAGAAACTAACGTAATAGGAGTTCATTCCCAACAAAGGCCAAGAAGGCAGATCAATTTGCAATATTCTTTTCTGCACCCATGCACCAAAGTAGAAACATGAAAGCAGAACATTAAGGGATGCTCCCTATGAACTAGACAAATCAATAAACATCACTGGTGAAGGAGGAAAGAAAAAGGTTCTCATTCTTCTGAATACCCAGAGCCCCCCTTTTCCCATCTCAATGAAATGATGAGCAATGGCCTCTGTCATGTTTCCTTTCACCTGTGTGGTGCTGTCTTATAACTCTCAAGGTGAAGGCAACTTTCCAAATTGGTCTTTAAGGGCACTATCAGATCTTGTCATAAAGGAAGCTGTGGGGCAGCGAGATGGGTAGAGAAGGGTAAATCTGAGGCACTGAAGCAGTTGTTGTGAAAATGGGGGTGCATACATTTGATTTGGCATTTGTAAAGAAAGGAAGGGAGTTGTTGTACCTTCTGTTAATAGATTACAACACCGTATTAGATAAAATAGAGAAGATTGACCTTGCGCTTGGAAAATTCAAAGTGTTGAAATGCCAGTTTCGTCATGGACTGAAAATGAACCGTGGAGCGATTTTTAGGGTGTTGAGACGCCTGGTGCTCATGCACTCAGATTCCTTCCCATATCATCCCACCCTCATTTCCTTATTTCTCTAAGCATATCATCTTTTGCCATTACACCTGTACCAGTCTGCCTTCAAAACAAGGATCAAAAAGCCTACTTCAAGCCATAGTTTCAGGCCATGGTTTCCCTCAGATATAAGTTAAACTATGATTTACTGAGCAAACTTTACTTAAAGAAGGAAGTCAGAAAGGGAGTCAGAGGAAGGAGGAGAGGAGGAAATGTGTGTGTGTGGGGGGGGGGGAGTGCTGCTGCTGCAGAGGGGCCTGAATCAAGCTGGTGAATTCCAGCTACATCATATTACCATTTGAATCCTTCCATTTTTGTAGCCTTGGGTGAATGATATCTCAGCCTGTATCTAGCCATATCTATCTATCTATCTATCTATCTATCTATCTATCTATCTATCTATCTATCTATCTATCATCTATCTATCTATCTATCTATCTATCTATCTATCTATCTATCATCTATCTATCTATCTATCTATCTATCTATCTATCTATCTATCATCTATCTATCTATCTATATCTATCTATCTATCTATCTATCATCTATCTATCTATCTATCTATCTATCTATCATCTATCTATCTCTATCTATCATCTATCTACAGATAGGTAGCCATGTTGGTCTGCCATAGTCAAAACAAAAAAAATTCCTTCCAGTAGCACCTTAAAGACTGACTTAGTTGGTCTTTAAGGTGCTACTGGAAGGAATTTTTTTTGTTTTATCATCTATCTATCATCTATCTATCTATCTATCATCTATCTATCTATCTATCTATATCTATCATCTATCTATCTATCTATCTATATCTATCTATCTATCTATCTATCTATCTATCTATCTATCATCTATCTATATCTATCTATCTATCATCTATCTATCTATCTATCTATCTATCTATCTATCTATCTATCTATCAATCTATCTATCTATCATCATCTATCTATCTATCTCTATCTATCTCTATCATCTATCTATCTATCATCTATCTCTATCATCTATCTATCTATCCATCTATCCATCTATGTATCTGAACTTTTGCCATCTTGTAGGACATTCTCCATGAACAGAGATTCTCATTTTGGAATGCATCGCACGCAAGTAAGTTTGTTTATGTGTAGCATGCTAAAATGTGTGAATCAGCCCTAAGATTGTCCAGTATTGCAGTGTTGTGATATAAGAATTTTAAGGCATTTCCTACAAAGTGTAATAAGCAAATTAATTATAAGTAGGAAGGAAATGGGAAGAAAGGGAGTTTAGTTTCTTGTTGCTGACAGAACACTGCAGTGATAAAGAAGTGTTTAGGTCAAGCATATTATTGAGCTAGCAATTATTTGAGTTGTAAGAGTTGTAAAATCAGAACCATGCAATAAAATATTCAAGGTACTGTTCACCAGGAAATGTATCCTGCATACCCAGGGAGAACTATGTGTGCCACCTTGAGCTCTTTGGGGGAAAGGTGTGATGTAAATACAAAATAAAGAGAAATAAGTAATAGAATTCATTTCAATGGTAGATTATGCCCATAGGGTGGGCCCGTTTGTTTCGGTACCCACTAAAATAAATAGCAATATTCCTGTTGCTTTCAGTGAAGTTGAACTTCACTTACAAATTTGATCTCCAAAGAGCTGAAAGAATTTAACCTGACCTTGATTTTTAAGCACACATGAAGAAAAGTGCACTGCTTTCCTCTACTGTCACGAGCCCGTCTTAGGAGAAAGGTGATCAATCAGTCATCAAAATGAATAAAAGGTTATGGCAGGCCAGCAGAACCTGTGACCCACCAAAACAAAGACAGCCCACCAACCGTGTATTGTGCAGTGCTTGAATTAATGGGGGTGGGGTGGTTAAAGGCCCCCTTTGCCTTTTGTGGAGCCCCCTACAGCTTTTAGAAGGCTGTAATTGGGGGAAGTTAAGGGGTGGGGCCTGTGGATTTCATTAGGGGGTCGTTCTCTGCCTCCTCCATTGATTCAGCACTGGGATCAGGGTCTGTTAGGTGCATGCTGGCTCCCTTGCCTTTGCAGTCCCAAGCAGTAAGCAAAACCAGGAGTAATATTTTCTTTTTCTTTTTTAATCTGGAATAATTTGCATAATTGCTTAATCAAAATAATATTTCTCAGTGGTTTACACAAAGTAGCATGAATTATTGATTGAAAAAAGCAGACTTTTAAAAGAGTAGATATAATAGCATTATCAAAATAAAGCCAACAGATTTAAAAGCAAATATGTATAATAAAAGGGACGCGGGTGGCGCTGTGGGTTAAACCACAGAGCCTAGGACTTGCCGATCAGAAGGTTGGTAGTTTGAATCCCCGCGATGGGGTGAGATCCCGTTGCTCGGTCCCTGCTCCTGCCAACCTAGCAGTTCGAAAGCACGTCAAAGTGCAAGTAGATAAATAGGTACCCCTCCAGCGGGAAGGTAAACGGTGTTTCCGTGCGCTGCTCTGGTTTCGCCAGAAGCGGCTTAGTCATGCTGGCCACATGACCTATACACCAGCTTCCTTGGCCAGTAAAGCTAGATGAGCACCGCAATCCCAGAGTCGTCCGCGACTGGACTTAACGGTCAGGGGTCCCTTTACCTTTACTATGTATAATAATATCACATGTCTGGCCAGGTTGTCTAAGCAAAAATATTTTGAGCAGGTGTTTAAAACAAGACAGCCAAGTTGCCTTCCTAATATGAGTAGGCAAGGCGTCCTAGAGAATAGGTGGTGTCACACTGAAAGGAATGAGCATTATGTGACCCTTGTAAAAGTACCTCTTCTGCAGACTGAAGCAGTCGAGTGGGCACATGCAGGGCAAAGTGATCCTCCAGCAAAACGGGTCCCTGGCCAGAAGGGATGACCTGTATTCATTTCGATGAATGTCAAGATTGTGCAGAGCTGCGTTGTGAGATATGACACAGCAGCCATTTTAAAAACCGGTATTGTAATATGGAGCATGTTAGGTGAAGATACTTTGCAGATGATGTGTAAGGTAGCATGGAGTCTTGTCTATTGTTAGTCACTATAACAGCATTGGGTGTGTGTGTGTGTGTCATCTGTCCTGTTTCACTGGCACAACCAATATCTGTGAGCTCTCTGAGGAGAGTCCTGGCAGCTGCAGGGCATAATTACCACATTCTCCTATATCTTTTAGGCATTTGGATCTATGGCTGGTTTCTACATTGCTCCCCTGCTAACTAATATGTTATTGGCTTGACACAATTGACAGCTGACTGTGCTGGTGGCTAAAGAACTGCCTCTGGGGCTGTCTCAAAATGAAGTTAATGATGGGCTAAGATGAGCTCCCTCAGTTTCCTATACATCATTTACCTGGAATTGCACTGTGTGTGCAGGTCTCCTTTGTGATGGCAGGAAATGCTACCAAATGGCCAGATGTACTAAATGATGCAATAATTCCACTGGGCCAAATTTGGATTTATTTGCAGGTTTTTTTTTTGCAGTGAGAGTAAAAACAAAGAAATCTGCTGAGGAAATTCTCCATATGGGAAGTGGGTAATGCTGCATAACACAAACTAATAACGTTATCAATTATGGGTCAGGCCAAGAAGTGAATGCCCCTGGTCTCTCTCTCTCTCTCAAAAAAACATTCATGATCAATGAGTCTGCTAAATGGCACTTTGGAGTTTCCGCCCTTCCTTTGCCATAAAACGGAGAGGGATCATAACTATACTAAAGACCCAGGAACTCTTGTAACATGGAGCTGGAAGTGACCAGATGATTAGGAGTCCTGTATCTTAAAGAGTTTTGTAGAAGATGTGGTTTTTTTGCAAATGGAATCCCCAGCTGCTGAAAATTCCTCTTCTACAAAACGCTACATGACACAGGAGTCCTTTGCTGCTTTGCATACCAGCCAACTATTCAGATCCCACGTTTCCATCAGGGTAATCAGCTAATTGCACAAACGTGTTTTCAAGAAGAAAACACAGTGAACATCACACCGACGTATCGACACAGCAGCTCATATTACTTGAGCAGCATGAGGCCACAATGAAAGCTAGGGCTATCAGTGGGCACCAGGCATGATGGCTATGTTGTGCCTCCACTGTTTAGGGACAGCATGTCTCTGAACATCAGAGACTGGGCCCTGCTAGAAGGCTTCTCATAGGCATCTATGGCCAACGTAAGATTTTACCAATGTCAGTCATACTAAGAGTGGACCTACTGAACTGAATGGACATGACTAACTTCAATATGTTTACTCTGAGTAGACCAGGCTTCCTCAACCTCGGCCCTCCAGATGTGTTGAGACTACAATTCCCATCATCCCTGGTCCTGCTAGCTAGGGATCATGTAGGCCAAAAACATCTGGAGGGCTGAGGTTGAGGAAGCCTGGAGTAGACCTTAGTTAGATGCAACTCAGGATGCTGGACTAGAAGGACTTTTGACCTACTTACAGGAGCATGGGTTTGGTTTATCCATCAACCTCTTAGAGCAAACATATTTTAATCGTCCAGGAGAACCGTGAAGTTGCTTGGTGCTGAATCTGACAGATACAGGCAATGAATTCCACACTTCCCATGAATTCAGTTTAAAAATACACTCACCTGTGTATGTACATGGGGAGGAATTCAATATTATGCTATGCTGACAGTTCCATCAGGGCAAGCATTTCAGCTTCCAGAGTGGAACCACCTCCCCCCACCCTACGCACTCTGTTCTGGAGCTTCTTCCGAACCCACCAGAGACAATTTGGGTGTTATGGGGGAGAAGCTCCATTGTGCAAATGGAAGTCACAGGGCCTGCACAGGGCTTGTGCTGCGGAACTGGTTAGGTGAATCCTAGTGGACTAGCAATGTAATGAGACGCAAGAGGGAAAAGGGAACGACAGCAGGCAGGTTTCCCTCTGACAGGGCACCCACCAAGTCTAATTTCTGAGGTTAATAAATAATTTCTATTCATTTTTGTCATGTAGTAAATTGAGGACGGGAAAGTTGAACAAGTTTTAACCACATTCTAGCTACTACTGTGCTTATTGATTCCCAAAACTTTACAAGATGTGAACAGCAGGTTAAATGTATATAATAATAATAACAACAACAGCCATTCATTCATTCATTCATTCATTCATTCATTCATTCATTTATACATACCCTGCCCATCTGGCTGGGTATCCCCAGTCACTCTGGGTGGCTTCCAACAAAAAATTAAAAATACATTAAAGCATCAGTCATTAAAAACTTCCCTAAACAGGGCTGCCTTCAGATGTCTTCTAAATGTCAGGTAGTTGTTTATTTCTTTGACATCTGATGGGAGGGCGTTCCACAGGGCGGATGCCACTACCAAGAAGGCCCTCTGCCTGGTTCCCTGTAACTTCACTTCTCTCAGTCAGGGAACTGCCAGAAGGCCCTCGGTGCTGGACCTCAGTGTCCAGGTTGAATGATGGGGGAGAAGATGCTCCTTCAGGTATACTGGACCAAGGCAATTTAGGGCTTTGAAGGTCAGCACCAACACTTTGAATGGGAGCCATTGTAGGTCTTTCAAGATCGGTGTTATGTGATTTCAGCAACCACTCCCAGTCTAGCTGCTGCATTCTGGATTAGTTGTAGTTTCCGGGTCACCTTCAAAGAGCGCACATAGAGCGCATTGAGTATAGACTGGTATAGTATTAGGACAGGTCACTGCTGAGGGCAACGGAAAATTCGTACAAAAATAGAGCAGGTAGGTATTCAGTATGATTAAGTTTCAGAAATCCCCAGGCTACATCTATTTATTCACTGTGATCCAGCAGAGGCAGTTACATGCATACAGTTCGTCGTGTTAATTCCAAAGGAGTTTTAATTCCCTGTTGCGAGGGCTATAATAGGGTTACAGGGGTAGATCAATCAACTGAAGTTTCAGGTGGTCAATTTCTAGAGCGAAATGGAATTGATTAGGGCAGATTTCTAGTAGGTGAGTCTTAGTCTGAGCGTGCAAGGCTCTTACACTCTTAGGTGAAATCTCGGATCACCCACAAGTTACATGATGAATTAATCAAAGAAGGTTTGGGCTTGTGATTTGTGAAGTGTACAGCCCCCTGCATCCCACAGCAAATCACATTTGAAACATGGGCTATCGGAAGCAGATTTGGATATGGCATTGACACCTGCTGTTCTAAGAAGAAGAAAGAACAAAACTTTTGCAGGACATGTCCAGGTTCTTGAGTGTACTTAAAGTAGCTCTTTGGAGTGTAGCCAATATTTGCAGTGGCTTAAGAGGGAGAGACTGGATGACATCAAATTATATTCAAATATGTAGTGCAAAGCTACAGTGAATTTTGGATTAATTTGGGATTCATTCTCCTCCTGAAGCTTAATCTTTCTTTTTAAAAAATGATCTAAGCAAGTGAGCCCTGAATAAGCAGTTATTCCTGTAGCATGGAGAAAAGATCATCACATTTTTATGGGATGGCAAAATGTCAACTTAATAATAATTTGGCAACATGTCAAGATATCTGGAGAGACTTCCTGGAAATTAAAAACAATTTAGACGTAGAAGAAAATTATGACAGTGACTTGGAGTTCAAAAGGGGAAATATCTCAGCTATTCTTGCACCTTTAAAAATAATTCTTTTTATTGATATTCTTGCCATGATTGAATACAATGTGAAACAGATATTTTATATCCATCACAAGTGGATATAATTTCTAGGGGGGAAATGTGCATTTTTTAAAAAATGCTATGAGTTTGCATATTTACTTCAGTCAAAAGTGTTCCTTTAAAACAGAGCTTTCCAAAACTGTTCATGTCATTGACACGCTTATTAGACAAGCATCATTTTGTGATACAATAATTCAGTTTTACTAGCAAACCAGAGGTTAAACGAACCCCTTTCCAGCCCCGGGAAGAGCGCGGGGAGCATTCACACAACACATCTACACGCTGCAGGCAACACACTACTGTTTCAATACAATATGGAAAGCTCTGCTACTCATGTATTGTACACGGACTTGGGTGGCGCTGTGGGTTAAACCACAGAGCCTAGGGCTTGTCAATCAGAAGGTCGGCGGTTTGAATCCCCGCAATGGGGTGAGCTCCCGTTGCTCGGTCCCAGCTCCTGCCAACCTAGCAGTTCGAAAGCACGTGAAAAGTGCAAGTAGATAAATAGGTACCACTCTAGCGGGAAGGTAAACAGTGTTTCCGTGCGCTGCTCTGGTTCGCCAGAAGTGGCTTAGTCATGCTGGCTGTTACGCCGGCTCCCTCGGCCAGTAAAGCGAGATGAGCGCCGCAACCCCAGAGTTGGCCACGACTGGACCTAATGGTCAGGGGTCTTTTTACCTTTACCTTACTCATGTATTGTGCTGCTTGGGTAGTGATGGAGGAGAGAATTCTCCATATTAATTTTTTGCTAGCTTTGTAGAAAATAACCTGTTGTGGAATCTGGTTGAGGCTGGGGCAACAATTCCCTCTCCTAAACTTTTTGCGCCGGTTAGGAAAGTTTCGTGGTGCTTGGCTTGCCCATAGTGGCAGTAGCTAAGGGCGTGGACTGTGGTAGGAGAAATTCTGAGCACCATGTAGGCATCCCGCCCCTGCTGCCACGATCCCTGCGCTTGCGTGCCAGGTGGGGAATGGGGAGCATGGAGCTGGGCTCCCCGATTCACCACTTCCTCCCCATGGCATGCGCTATGTCTCACTGCTGCTCTTGCGGAATTCACAGTTGGCGAAAATAGAATTATTTGACCCCAGTGTTCCACCCTACCAGTCCCAATGAACACTGCCCACCAAGGGCAAAGGCTGTTGAAAGGCTGCTGCTATGGGAAGGATTCAAAATGTGGCTGATTAAGCTGGGCCAGCCAAATATCTGTTGAAACCCAAACCAGTACAGTAGCATTAATATGAATGCTGACCTCTCCCTGCCTGCCTTTCCATCCTGGCCAAGTTACAGGCCTTCCGATGTGGCGATAGCTCCACTGGTTCATTCAGCTGCTTCCCCATCGAGTGACTCCTGTTTATGTTACCTTGTCCCAAGAAACTTATAATGGAAACAGGAGTCACTTGATGGGGGAGCACCATGTCCCTCATGGGTGGGCCACCTGCAGCCTTCCAGCTGCAGCTCAACTCTAGCTGGCATCAGTGCCAGGCAGCATGGCCAGTGCTCAGGGGTGAAGGGAGCTGTAGTCCACTAAACAACCACAACCAGGGCCATCTTACCCATAGGGGCTAGGGGTGCGGGACACCTGGGCACCGGGCTCTCAGGGGTGCCAGGCCGAGAGTCCGGGGCCCGAGAGTTGAGTCCGGAGAAGAGCCCGTCCGTTGGTTGGAGCGCCGCAGTGGGCTCGTCTGCTGTGGGTGGCTCTGCGCCGTGAGTTTGGGGGTGACCGAGCCAGCGAGACGCTGATGTGGCCAGCCGGCTCTGCCCTCCTGCATGCCTGGGACTGGGCAACCTGGTGTGTGTTTGTGTGCCGGACAGATCTTTGCACCCTGGCGCCGCATATGCTTAAGACAGCCCTGACCACAACAACTAATGGTAGCTTCTGGTGAAGTAATTTGGATTCAGGCACAGATACCGGGGCACAAATACACCTTGAGGATATAGTATGTACTTAAAATGCATGAAGGGATCGTGATTTTACAGGCCCAGAATCTCCAGAGAGGTTCTAAAGAGCCAGGTGAAGGCAAAGGATTCAGTTAGTCTCTGAGGCTGGGATGGCTGTGTGGCTTGGCACTGTTTTTGATTAAAAAGGGGGGGGCAGGCATATGGCTCTGTAAATGCAGTTATGTGTAAATCTAAAATCATATAAATATTTTATTATAAATCAAGGAAAAGAAAATAAGCTAGAGAACAAAACCAGCCTTCATTGTACCTCTCTGCCCAATAATTCAGTAAAACATAGTCTTGGGGAGGAATGCGTTTTTGAGAAACTCGCTTTATATTTTGCATCTCTCCCCCCACCCCCCAAAAAGACACAGCAGGGATTTAAGGTTCTAACACTTTGGGACTTTTATCTATTGCAAATGTAATTGTATCGCAAAGTAAATAAGACTCTGCAATTTATAAGCCCTTTAAACTAACCCTATTTGTTATGGATGTGGAATTACTTTGAATAATACTGCCTTATTTTACTCTGGCAGTTTTCATATTTTTTTTTTACCACTGTAGTGAGGATTATTCCAGCTGCCAACTTCTGTCACAATATATTTCTAACATGTTTATGACTTGGCCTTTAAAACTGCACTCTTAAGATAGTCTCAGTCCAGAATAAGAGTAGTTAATGACAACATGTAAATCAGTGGGATGGCTATTCATTTTCATGTACAAACCTGGGGATTTATTCATACAAGGGACTGAGGTTATGGCTTGTAGGAGCCAATAACAGATTCGCCTCATCACTACCTATTATTATTATTATTATAGTGAAATTGGCCAGAGGTTAGGCATGTGGGTAGAGCCTTCCAAAAAGACCTTGGAGCCAAATCTTGATTTTTGTCTCTGAATGGGACAGGAGGCTCAAACCACGTTGGTGGTGTGGAGTTAATGGAATGCTAAGACATGCAGTTTTCTCCACCCACATGATGTTGTTGGCATACGAATGGGCACACATGGATCATTCTAAGTATTACTCTCACAGATGCCCTCTGGATCAATTAAGGGATATGTCCCTGTGACTCGATATTTACCACAAATCATGGACAATACTACATATGAACTCCTGCCTTCCTTCTTCCTTCCTTCCTTCAGAAGCTCCATGTGGATTTAACTAGCAGACATAAAGCTTACAGATGTAATCCTGCAAACAATTTCTTCTTCTGGTTCCTTTCTTATCCTCAATGGCTATTTTTTTTTTAAAAAAAGTTTAAACATCTGGAAGGAAGACCGTCTTGTTAAAAAGAAAGTGTTACAATGATTTCAGATAACTCTTGTACTCATGATTAAATGTGAGCGTTGTCATTGTCTCTCAGACAAATTCTTCTTCATGCAAGTCACTGTTCGTACTTGAGGTATACTGAATATTCTGGGAGTTACAAGGGAAGGTATTATATTAAGGAAGCAGTTGACTGAGAATCTCTACTGGTGTATTCCAAAAGGCCTTGCCTCAGTGAAGTACAGCCCCATTTCCCTTTGACGAAGCATGATAAACCTGACTTTTATTGAAACAAATAGGACTCGCTTTCCTATAATGGGCAGAAATGAAAGGTCAGCGAAGCTGTTAGGTATACATGCCATTCCAGGAACACAGAGACTCATTCTCACTGAGAAGTGTTTCATGTTCACAATGGGTTGCGTGTCGAGGTCCCTAGGACACCCCAAATAAGAACACAATGACATTTGATTTTTGTTTAAGGTTTTTGGCATAATTTTGGCCACAACTTTATTAAAAATACAGCAATGTGAGTGGTTGCTTAGGCATTGGTAGCGACTAACTGACCCTGCACGGGGACAGCTCTGACATTCGCACCCCCCGCAAAGTCAGAAAGGGTAAGTCACCCGGGGAGATAGATGGGACTGGGAACCATGCCTCACCTCTCCCCGAATGCTCCCAGGGGCTCTTGCGTGGCCCTAGCCCCTTGCCAGGGGGTTTCAGACAAAAGCACGGGGAGCCCCTGGGTTCCTTTAACGGAAATCCCTTGCAGCAGCAGCAGCAGCATTTTGGAGGGGCAGGAACAGCCAAATCCATACCCCTCCACCAACCAATTCCTAAACCAATGCCTAACTGCAACCTTACAAGTTGTGACGATTTGCTACACAGTAGGCAAAAACCAAATGGCACCAGCCAATCAGCCAATTGGACAAAATTCCTACCGGGCCCCTGCTCAAAGGCAGACAACCCCATTACAGGCATAGCAAGGTCAAGCGAACAGCCTAACATTAGGGAGGGAGGGCAGGTTATCCGAAGCACGCAGCGAAAAGAGAAAGCTCGTCACTGCGTGCAGAGTATTTAACAAATAGGGCTGTCAATCAATAAATGGCAACATATAAATCTCCCCAGTAACAGCCCGCCCCTGCTTAAAGATGGCCAAACTCATTTGCCCAGCAACAGTGAGGTGTCTTGTCAGATCCCACCGCAATATGTGCTCTCCATGAGGGAGAACACGGTTTATCCACATGCAAGGCAGTTCCACATTCATAGAAGAAAGCCGAGAGGAGCATTTAATACATGGAGTTCAATGGGCAAATGTGCCATAGGCACATTGGAACTGCTGTTAGATTGGGCCAAAGGTGTTTACAACTGGAATGACTTTTGGTGACGTAACACTATTCCTTAACGACACAACTGACCTAAATATCTACGTGTAGAAATGTAATGCATTTTGGTTCCCGGCATATAAGCTGGCCAGACGTTTTGATTTGGTGAGACAGTTTTGTTTAGAGTTTATGGGTTGCAATGAAATGAGATTATCTTTATTAGCTGCTAGGACTTTAATTTGCTAGAAGGCTCTCAGTGGTTTTTATGTACCACAGGAATGTACTAGGCAATGGCAATGCTGAACTGTACACCTCTCCTTCTGCCAGTCTAAAGAAAGGAGGCAATTTCTTATTCTTTCCCCATTTTGTTCCTTTCCCCTTTCCATTGTTGCTGTAAGCCTTTTAATCAAAAAGCCCAAGAAACAGAGTACAGGCAAGGATAAGTTAAGCAGCAGTTAGAGTTCACTTTCATTTTGGAATCTGCCCCCCTCCCAAATTTATAAAACACACAGTTCGCATAAAGACCACACACTTAAAGCACATGGCTCCCCCTAAAGAATCCAGGGAAATGTAGTTTGTAAGGTGCTGGGAATTTTAGCTCTGTAAGGAGCAAACCAGATTCCCCAGGATTCTTTGGGGGGGGGGGGAAGCAATGCACTTCAGATGTGCTTTAAATCCAGAATTTCAAAGGCCTCTGCTAGCATATCCTCAAAATTCAACAGTGAAGTCCATGTCAGTAAATATCCTCTCAAAAGTCCACAGTGCACCAGGAATTATTTTCCTTTTCCTGCCCAGCTTCTGTTTGTACTAGCTCAGCCTCTCCTATACTGAGTACTAGTAAGAAGTCACATTTTAGTCCACCATCTTGATTCTAAAGGGTCCAAACACCAACAAATACGGCCACCCCCACTTCAGATGCCCTCTCACCAAACTTAGTGATGACATCTCAAGAGGCAGCTAAAACTATGCCCCAAAGTGGGAAAAGTCAGAATGGTGTCGCGTTCCAGTCGGCCATCTTGAATAAAAATGGCACGCAGCATTCAAATATCTTGGTGATGACATAATTGAGTGGTGGCTGAACCGATGCTGAAGAAGACATGCCAAAGTCGCATTTCAGTCGGCCATTTGAATTAAAAATGGCAGCCGGCATCAAAATGGTGACAAAGTCTCCCACCCCTGCCTTGGGAACCCTCATGCCGAGTTTGGTGACAATGTCCCGAGAGGTGACTGAATCTATGGGAAAACATGCAAAGCCATGCCAAAGTGAGATTTTGGCCCAGTATCTTGATTCAAAATGGCGGCTAGCATCCAAACACTCACGATGACCAGGGCCCCTGGCTCAGAAAGCCTTGTGCCAAGTTTGCCATTGAGATCTTGAACCCATGTAGAACAGATGGACAGACAGAAAGACAAATCCCTTTCCAAAACATATAGTGGATGCCCATATCTGGAATCCAATTAAATGTGGGCACCTACTATATATTTTTGACAGTGTGTAACCTCCACTTCCATTCATTCTGAATAGCACAGAAGTGCAAAAACTTCTCTCTGTGAGCAATTGCAGCAGTAGCTGATAAGGGAGCACACTTAGACCATCTTTTTCTGCTCTTTTAGATGTAGCAGACATTTTGTGTTGCGTCACACCCCCATGGCAGCCATTTTCTGCTGTGCCAATGCTCAATTTGTGACACCTTTTCAAAGTTTCAAATGTGGCCCCTGTAACATTACTTGATAAGCAGGGACTTACACCAGTGCATGCTAATACAAAACTTGTCTGAGATTGGTAACATACACCAAATATCAGATATTATATACAATCAGAACAAGCAAGTGACTTTATCTATAAAGACGATAAGGAATGAGCTTTTTAAATAAAAGTTTGTGTCCCCATGCTAAACATTCATATCCAGAGACAATCATCCACATAATTTCTGTTTGAACAGGGTAAGGAAAACGAGGAATTTTGTGGTACCTCAAAGACTAGCAGATTTATTATGATATAAGATTTTGTGTACTAGAACTCACTCCATGAAAGCTTATGCCACAATGAAACTGTTAGGATTTGAAGACCCTAATCAAGTGGGATATTAATCTAAAGAATGCTAAATATAAAGACTTAAGAGTAGACCCATTGAAATCTATGGAATGTAAATTACTCATAACAAACTTAGGTCCCCTTTATTTCAGAGAATCTGCTCAAGCATGGCTAATTTTGTAAGCCCCTGGAAGGCAACGATATTATCTTTTTCCTTTCTGTCAGACATTATTTTGTCTTTTGCAAATCTTGTGAGGGTTGGAAAATGTTTTAATTAACACGAATAACTCCCATAAAAATTGTTTAAGTAACCTTAATTTTCTCTGGTGCTGGAAAAGTCTTTATATTTTCACCTTGCCTATCAGATACAGTGGTTCCAGCAAAATAAAATTTTTCCGACATGTTTCTGTTTTCACCTTGTTGCTTCAGTCGTATGGTTACACACTTCACCTCTCCTGCCCTCCGCAGCATATATATTAAGGTTTGAAAGCTCATCTCCTTTCAAAAATCACAAATCAGCAATATTTATCTGAGTAAAACACGGTGTCATGCTGAATAGAAGCCTCTGGCTGAATATTCCATTCGGTGACTTGTTGTGTGAAGTTAAAAAGAGGACTGGGTTGTGTTATTGTACTATAATGGGGTGTGGGAGAGGCTTGCAGTTTGCATAAGATATCTTATACTCCTTTCCAATTATGGGAATTTTTATTCTCTTCCCTCTGCGGTAGGAGGCACAGTATTTTGCTGCCGTGTTTCATGTTGGCCTCCAATGGTATCTGATAGAAGTGCTTTTATCCCCTGAAGATACAGTACAAAATACAAATCATCATTGGTTTTAGCTCAGCTGGAGCTGCCTATTTTCTAAATGAGTTTACTCTCTGCAACTGGCCATCAGGCACATTTTTCATCCTTCATCCGCGCTCTTTTTACTATAGCTGGGTTTAAGCCCTTTCTTCTGTCCTTTGTCCCTTCAACTCAGTGGAGTAAACAGCAAGATTGATCTTACACTGCATTTTGGTATTGTTCCAACCGCTCGTCAATAGGCCTGGGCTGGGAATGCACTGACTGGAAAAAAGGGGCACGGTGGAAATTCACTTTTTGTTCTTTGTGCCTTTTAGTGTGCAGCGGAATGTCCCTAATCTGAAAGCCGCTACACTGACTGCTGGCCGACATGCAAATTAATCATGAAGTGTTGAGTCCCGTATTAGCTCAATGTAACCATCTTTAGGGGTATCACAGCCAGAAAAGGGGGGGGGGGTAGGTCTGGTTGTGTGTGCATGTGTGAGTGTGTTTGGAGGAACTATGATTTTTTAAATGAATATTTTGTTAGGGTGATAAAAAACATAATATGTGACTAGCTGTTGTGCTTGTTATTTCTGGGGTTTCCCCCAAGCCATTTCTGAAGAGCTTACCACTGGAGAAACATTGACTTAGGGAGATACGTTGCTGTTCTTTAAAGCAGGAGAACAGAGGTGCCTCATCCATTGACATGAAAGAAGTGAAAACAAACAGAAGAAAGCAAATAAGGACTGCACAGCATTTTACCTGCTTTCTTGCACCCCGGGCTTAGAAAACAAATAAGGCATTGTAAATACAGTGTGAAGAATATAAAATCTAGATGTAGGTGTGGATACATGTTTCAGCCTGCAATCCACTTTTCTGGGAGTAAGTCAGGATATGTTTTGGACTGATGTCTTGGTGACATTTTGGAAAATATATTTGTGTGTTCAGACCCAGAAACCTCCCCCCTAAATAAATTCACACTTGACTCAAAATTTTGGTTTGGTTTTTGGCAGAATTTAGGCCACAACTTTATTGATTACAGAAAGTGACTGGTTGCATAGGGTCTGGTTCGACTAGATCCCTGCCATGCAGGTAGCGCTGACCCAGGGTTCCAACATAGGTTAGCCAAGGGTGAACACCTGGATAAGCAGAAAGCCGGGAACAGGCTATCTCCGCCACACAAATGCCCCCCTGGGCTCAGACACAGGCACAACCCCTTCTCAGGGGTTGAGCAAACCAAGTTGAGTTCCCGGATTCCTTTAACGGAATACCCTTCACATAGGGATGGCGAGAGTGTTCTCCCATCCCTATCACCTGAACCAGAGCCTATCCGCAACCTTACAAGTTGTGGCAATTTGCAGGTGAAACCCAAATGGCAACAGCCAATCAGCCAAGTGGGGGAAATTCCTGCCATGCCCCTGTCCCAATGACAGATGACACACGACGGCATAGCAAGGTCAACTGCAAAACCCTAAAAGTAGGGAGAGGTGGGCGGGTGTTCCAAATGCACACGCCAAAAGAGGAAGCTCTGGGTCACATGCATGGGCATAAAAAGGTCCCTTGAACCATTTGGACTGTGTCCCATTGGCCAAATTGTACCCAGCTTCGAGGGACCTACCAATCGGGTGTTGTGGCTGACCAATCATACCCACCCACAACACAGGGTGTCGGTTTTCCAGGTCTCACTACAATACATGCCCTCTTTAAGGGAGGACCCGATTTAAAAACCACACACTGATTTTTAAAACGTATGCAGCAGTCTCCTAATAGTGTTTTTGGTGTGTGTGTGTGTGTGTGTGCATACAGCAAAACAGCAAGTGTTCCATATGGGGGAACATGCCCTCACTATGCATACCTCTGGGTGATCCTGGCACTGATGAGTTGTAGGAGTGTTTTTGTGATGGACCAATCATCCTTCTGTGGTAGGTGCATGTATTAGGCCTCTGACTTCATTTGACTGGCGTGTTTAGTGACCATATTTGTCGAATGCATCAGCAGTAAAGTATTGACGATGAAATCCAGTGCTTCACTTAGCTGAATTCCTTTGAATTTCAACTGTGCTCGATTTTGGAAGGTATATTCAGAGCCAATGACAGGCCCACGAAAACCTGAAATAGATTAATGTCACTGTGCAATCTTAACAACTGTATACACATTTTTAAACTAGCAGCACATCCCAGTCTGACACCAAATACCATGGCCATATACAAAATTACTATTAACTTGTGTGTTTGTTTTCTCTCACATTCCTGTCCTTTACCCAAGGGAAAGTATCTTTTGCTGTGTAGATGGTTTGTAATTTTCATTCTTTCTTGGCAACAAGGCACTTCTCCCTCTCTCTCATTATTATTATTTTAAATCTCTGAAGGAATCTGACAATACAGGAAGAGGGGGAACAGAAAAGAAAAGAAAAACAGGTTGGGTTGCATTAGAGTTTCAGCTACAAACTTCCCTCAAGTTCATGGACAGATTAAATTTGGGTTTCAGGGTTTGGTTCAAGTGAAAGAAAGCATCACAGAGATTAAAGAACTTAATCCTTTTCCATGGGTCTCTCTAGAGTGACTCTGTAACCCATTGCTCATTGTGCGCTTATAACACCTCTCCTGGTTGTCAAGAGAATAATATGTGAGCCTATTACAGCATAAAGTCTGAGCCTGGCCAAAGAGAAGAGGCCTCTTTCAGCCCCTTGTGAGGGTCTGTCTGGTCCTAATTTACCAAAGGAGACACGGTCTCTCTAAAAACTGGCTGCTCAAATGGCAAAAATATTGAGAGGCATGAGTCAACCAGCAGTTACTGCTCTGAAAGGTCCTTGGTGTCATACTTAAATCTGTCCCATTGAAATCAATGGGATGCAGAAGTTCTTGACTTTGGTTGGATCACGTGCTGGGTTCCTAATTCTCACCCCTCCCCTGCCACAAATAGAGATGAGATCTTGACTTGCATGGACTTCCTTTCTCTGGGAAAATTTTGGTTGTTGTTGGATTTTGACCTTTCTCAAGCTTTTATGGATTATCACTTTTAGAATCAGACCCCCACTCTTTTTATGCCCTGGTCAAATTGGCCAGTGTCTATGGTGATTTTTTTTTTTTTTTTGCGTTTCCCAGCATTTTCTGAGTCATTTCTAGTGCTGGAAAGTGGGGAAGTATATGTCTTTTTTCAAGAAACTCTCTGTCATGATTCCCTGCACACAGTTATGCTTGGCCCTGGGATGGCAGACTCTGGAGGAAGATGGGGAGGAATGGGAGGGGGAGGCTGGGACAGAGGGAAGCCCTTCCCTCTGCCCAAATCCCATCTGGCTCCGGTGTGAAGACAGGACTTCCAGATGCCTGAAGGGCAGGGCATGGAGCCTCAATCTGGGTTGGCCAAGCAGGATGTGGGAGGGGGGAGGCAGGTGGGTTGGCTGCTCTCTCCCAGGACCAGGCACCACTTCAGGAGAAGGGACTGACACACCCACCTAGAATCAGGCTGGCCACTCACACAGGAATCACAACTCTTGCAAGTGAGGGTGGCACTCACTTCAGCATTAAAGCTGGAGGGGTGGGCGTGGAAAACTGTTGGGACAACTTTTCAGCTCTTGTGCAGTCTTGAACTTCTTGTAACTGACAGTCAACTTCCTAGAACCTGACCATTGCAGCCAAAGTTTTGCCTTGTGAGAGCTTTCGGATTTGAATAGCATTTCCCCTCCTGCTGAGTGCACCATTTCTCTCCCTTAATAAAGATGCTATCCTGACTTACAAGTAAGAGCATCTGCTGTTGTGTTTGGGATGGGAGCCAATACATTCTCTGTCAATCACTATAGCGTCCTATCAATAATGTGTGGGAAGTTGTCTTCTGGACATTTAAAACACGACTTAGATATATACTAGATATATATAAAGCAATGAAAAAATGTCTTTCATTAAATGTCTTTATATAGTGAGGAGTATTCAAGGCTGCCCAAGAACTTTTAGAAATCAACAAATATTGTGAATTTGGGCCTGTCATGCCAGACTTGGGTGAGGTCACTATGGTGGGATTTTGGTCTGTAATCATGATTCAGTATAGTCAAAGCTATGGTTTTCCCAGTAGTGATGTGTGGAAGTGAGAGCTGGACCATAAAGAAGGCTGATCGCCGAAGAATTGATGCTTTTGAATTATGGTGCTGGAGGAGGCTCTTGAGAGTCCCATGGACTGCAAGAAGATCAAACCTCTCCATTCTGAAGGAAATCAGCCCTGAGTGCTCACTGGAAGGACAGATCCTGAAGCTGAGGCTCCAATACTTTGGCCACCTCATGAGAAGAGAAGACTCCCTGGAAAAGACCCTGATGTTGGGAAAGATGGAGGGCACAAGGAAAAGGGGACGACAGAGGATGAGATAGTTGGACAGTGTTCTCGAAGCTACCAGCATGAGTTTGAGCAAACTGTGGGAGGCAGTAGAAGACAGGAGTGCCTGGCGTGCTCTGGTCACGAAGTCATGAAAAGTGGGGTCACGAAGAGTCAAACACGACTAAACGACTAAACAACAACAACAACAATCTCGATTCAAAATGGCACCTGGCACCGAAACATCAACAAAAGCCCTGACCCCAGGAACCCTCATACTGAGTTTGGTGATGGTATCTTGAGAGGCAGCTTAAGCTATCCCAAAAATGGGTGAATATCTGCCAAGGTAAGTTTTTTGTCTGCCATCTTGATTGAAAAATGGTACCTGGTATCCAATCGATAACAAAGTGTCTCACCCTCATATCAGGGACCCTCACGCCCAATTTGGCAACAATATCTCAAAAGGTTGCCAAAGCTATGCCAAGAAACCCACAGTCTTGCCTAAGACCCATTTTGCTCTGCCATATTGATTCAATATGGTGCTGGCAGCCAAACATTGACATAGACCCCCACCTCAGGAACCCTCATGCTGAGTTGGGCAACAATATCTGAAGAGGAGCCCAAACATATATAGAACAAATGGACAGGCCAACTACTTTCCAAAATATATAGGAGATTTCAGTTTATTTATTACACATGAAATATGCATGCCTGAAATTTTTTTATGCAAAATACTAGTTCTGTGACCAAAATGAATGCATGTTCTCAGTGGCAGTCTTTGGGATTTCAAATTTTAGCAGTGCCCTGTGTCCAAAATTCAGTGCCCCTCCTCCGCCATTCTAAGTCATTCTATTGTGAGGCCCCTGCAACACCCTCTCAGCTGGGTGCCCAGTGCGGATGAACTGGTCTCACTCCCCTAAACCTGCCTCTGATATTCTGCAAATGGAATATAATATACTAATTGATCATGTTTGCAAAATTCATCTGCATACTCTGTTACTGCAGTACATATTATAATCATTTGGATTATAGTTCCAGCTTTTTTATTTCAAATATTTAATGTATTGACATGATTTTATTGCAGCTCATCTGTGAACAAAGCAATAAAAGTGCAGCAGTATTAGAACAAGGAGTGAAACACATGAGATTTCTCTGATCTACCACTATTCTAATTCAAACGTGGAACCAAAACATACCTTTTTTTTAGGGTTTTGCACAAACAATTATAAAGGCCATGGATACCTTTTTAATAGCAAAAAGAAAGACTTATAACTACATCTGGGAATACTTTATCCCTGATTTTACTCTTGTATAACTTATCTACATGGGACGCGGGTGGCGCTGTGGGTAAAACCTCAGCGCCTAGGACTTGCCGATCGCATGGTCGGCGGTTCGAATCCCCGCGGCGGGGTGTGCTCCCATTGTTCGGTCCCAGCGCCTGCCAACCTAGCAGTTTGAAAGCACTCTTAAGTGCAAGTAGATAAATAGGGATCGCTTAGGTAAACGGCGTTCCGTGTGCTGCGCTGGCTCGCCAGATGCAGCTTGTCACGCTGGCCACGTGACCTGGAACTGTCTGCGGACAGCGCTGGCTCCCGGCCTCTAGAGTGAGATGAGCGCACAACCCTAGAGTCTGCCAAGACTGGCCCGTACGGGCAGGGGTACCTTTACCTTTAACTTATCTGCATGCTGTTCTATGAATATATAATAACTCAACTTTTCTTGTAGTTTCCCCCTCATGCTTTCCTTTGTGCTGAGAGAACTATAGCTATCCCAGGTGAAGAGGGACCCTTTTTCTTCCTTACCCAAACCGTATAATAGAAGTAGTTTTCCTGAAGTGCAGAGTCATCTGTGCTATCTCTTAACACTGTTTGTCCAGGAAAGCTAGAAACTGCCCCTTGATTTCCAGGGTTTATTAAATCACACTTAACACCAAATGATTTTCTGGTTCTCTCTGATGAAGTGAAATTGCTACAGCAACAGTGGCATTTTCACTGATAGTTTCATAGGTACAACAACTATAAAGCATTCATTTAAGCACAACAGTGTTCAATTTCCAGTATTTCAGAGCTGAAGGCTTTGTGAAAGCTACATTCTCTGTTCTGGAAACAATATCCCCGATCACACAACTGGCTCAGGAGCGACCAAAGAGACCTTACTTCTGAGGACAAGATCCAGCATCCCCCACAACAATTCCACATGGAGAAGATGACCAGCTTGACCACTGACTTTCACTTCAATCCTGCGGATGGGACCCTGCCCTTCACTGCGCCATCAGATTAGCTCAGGGGGTGCAGATATGACACGAGCCACTTTGTCCTCCCAACAGAGGGGAGCTGTGAGGCGGGGAGGCTTAGGAGGAACAGCTGGGGTGCTGTCTGCCCCCCCCCCATTTCCAGCATGCACTGCCTGAGGCAGCTGCATCAATGTGCCTCTTGTTTGGGCTGGCCCAGATGTTGCTTCATTATAAGCAGAGAAAATGAAATGTCAAAGAAAAGACTAAACAAGAGCCCTTCTCCCTGGGTTCCTATGTGAAGGATATTTGTGGGGAGTCCAAAGTGCTACAACCCAGACACAGGTTTACTGCTTCAGAGAACTAGGCCTTTGACTCAGAGGAATGTAGTGGCTAAGAAACTGAGCCGTGAATCAAGAACTCTGGTTCTCATCTTGCCTCTGCCATGAATGCACTAGGTGACTTAAGGCAAACGACTCTCCCTGAGCCTCAGTACTCCCATCTGTAGTACTGGCATGTGGGGGACATGTGACCCTCCAGCATGTTGTTGGCACCGGCCCGCAGATGTTGTTAGGGCTTCAGCAGCATGGTCAATGGTCAGAGATGACAAAAGTCATAGTTCCACAACATCTGGAGGGCCAAAAATCCCCCCACCCCTGCCTTATAGGGTTGTTGTAAGACCCACAACTACATAGTGGACGTGAAGCACTTGGGAATACTTGCAAGTGCTATAGAAATGTTAGAAGCATAGGAAACTGCCTTAGTGAGGCCATATTGTCTGCACTGACTGGCAGTGGCCCTACAAAATTTCAGATAGGAGTCTTTTCTCAGAACCACCTGGAGAAGCTGGGACCTTCTTCATATAGAGCAAATGAACTACCACTGAGCTAAGACCACTTCCCTGTTTTTTGAACAACAACTACTGTTATTGTTGTGTTCTGCGGTATGAATATGGTCATGCTACTTTTACAGAACTCTTGAATTTAGCAGACATCACCCCATGCATCTTTGAATTCACTACTGTATAACAGTGTGTTTCTTTTTGACATAAGCTGCTTTTAGCATTTGTAAGACCACCTCCATTCACAGTACGTTTGAGGTACTCAAAAGCATCGGCCTAGGAAGGGCTTTTCTGACTACGGGCTGTCAGTCAACATGCTGATTTGATACATTCCTCTGTTCACCCAGTTTGACTTCCTAGGTCAATAACAGGCACTGCATAAATTAGTCACCTGTGATGCCACACACTTTTCCCTTTGGCGCCCAGAAAATTTAATTTGACAGCTGAAGCATTTCATGGATATTAGTACACGTTTTTTCAGTTAAACAGGCTGCTTTGACAAGGAAGGAGCTTTTTAAAGTAATGTAGCAGATTTCCTTCTTCTGTTTGGAAAAAGGTTGCTGCCACGCAACGCAGCTCAATCCACGACCACTCTCTGTATGTAGAAAAAGGGAGTCAACATGGCTGGAACAGCGACAGGCTGAAGGGGTGGGTTGCCACTAGTCATTCCTTCTACTGTCAAGGAGAAAGCAGGTCATCCAAACATAAGGGAGTGTTTTCCATCACTTGGGAAGAAAGGCGAACTACTATCAGTGTACTGGATGAAGCAAAGATCACCAGTGTTGAAGCAATGATTCTTCAACATCAACTTCGTTGGACTGATCATGTTGTGTGGATGCCCGGTGATCGTCTTCCAAAGCAACTCCTTTATTCAGAACTTAAAATACAAATAATAAATTACAATTACAATTAAAAATAATTGTAATTGCTGGTGGTCAACAAAAGCAGTTTAAAAACTGTCTCAAGACAAATCTAAAAAAATGTAGTATAAACACTGACAACTGGGAAACACTGCCTGCGAGTGCTCCAGCTGGAGAACAGCCTTTACCAAAGATGTCATGGGCTTTGAAGACACTTGAACTCAGGATGCAAGGGAGAAATGTGCTAGGAGGAAGGCATGCTAGGCAAATCCACACCATGATCAACTCCCACCTGGGAACCAATGTCCCCACTGTGGAAGGATGTGTGGGTCCAGAATTGGCCTCCACAGTCACTTATGGAATCATTGTTTAAACCATGTTTATGGAAGAAGAAGAAGAAGACGAGAGAGATATATATTTATGTATGTCGAAATCTAGCATTATGCAAAAGAATTTTTAGTTTTCAAAGAGAGTTGTGGGCACCAGTAGCAGTGCAAGGCTTACTTTGAGGAGGGGCACAATCTGTGCTCCACTTTGCTGTCGTGAGGTTGTGTTTGCTGCTGGGCTGTCCTTCATGCTGCTGTGGAATTCCTGCTTAGGTTTGAAGGCAGAGAAAAGTTTCCTAAGATTTGTCCCCCACCCCACTCAATGACCTAGGGAAGGAAACTTCACACAGTCTCGTGCTTGAGTGGAAAATGCTCCTTCGCTGTAGCACCCCTTCACCGGAGGAGATCCCCCTTGCGAGCGCAAAGTCTATGCGGCTGGATTGTGTGCAGCATAACCCTGTGCGAGGGCAAATCCTAATGGGAAGAACCTGCTGGATCAGGCCCATTTAATAAAAATAAAAATAAAAATAAAAATAAAAATAAAAATAAAAATAAAAATAATAAAAATAAATTTTATTTATATCCCGCCCTCCCCAGCCGAAGCTGGGCTCAGGGCGGCTAACAACAATCAAAATAATACAACATTCTAAAAACATTCATTATAAAATTAATTAAAATCAAATTAAAGTCAAATTGATGGCAACCATTAAGCAATATTCTGTGCAGATTGTCAGAGGAGGGGGTCAGGCTGCGCCTTGACCAAAGGCCTGGTGGAACAGCTCTGTCTTGCAGGCCCTGCGGAAAGATGTCAGGTCCCAGAGGGCCCTAGTCTCTTGTGACAGAGCGTTCCACCAAATTGGAGCCGCGGCCGAGAAGGCCCTGGCTCTAGTTGAGGCCAGCCTGACTTCTCTGTGGCCTGGGATCTTCAGGGTGTTTTTATTTGCAGACCGTAAATTTCTCTGTGGGGCATACCAGGAGAGGCGGTCCCGTAGGTACGAGGGTCCTAGGCTGTATAGGGCTTTAAAGGTTAAAACCAGCACCTTAAACCTGATCCTGTACTCCACCGGGAGCCAGTGCAGCTGGTATAGTACCGGATGAATATGATCTCGCAGCGAAGACCCCATAAGGAGTCTCGCCGCGGCATTCTGCACCCGCTGGAGTTTCTGGGTCAGTCTCAAGGGCAGCCCCACGTAGAGCGAGTTACAATAATCCAGTCTGGAGGTGACCGTCGCGTGGATCACAGTGGCTAGGTCAGGGCGAGAGAGGTAAGGAGCCAACTGCTTAGCTTGGCATCCAGCATCCTGTTCCAGATGCCCATGGAAAGACGACAAGCGGCACCTGAGCACAATAGCTCTCTCCTCTTCTGAGGTTTCCACCAGCTGGTATTCAGAAACATTGGCGCCGCCAACTGTGGAGGCAAAGCACAGCGATCGTGGCTTGTAGCCTCTTGCACCAGGTTGTGGTCCTGCAAAGCAAAGTGTTCTTGCATGAGTGTTCTGTGGGCCAAGGGGAGCATACATTGAGCAAAAGTGTCATGGTCTGGTTCATGGGTGATTGAAGTCCTGGCAGGGGATGTCAGGACCGGGGGCAAGATGGTGGGGTGGGAGCAGGAATGGGGGTCCAGAAGCCAGGAGTCAGGAAGCCAAGAGTCCGAGGGTCAGAGAGCCAGGAGTCAAGAAGCCAAGGGTCAGGAAGCAAGGAGTCACAAAGTCAAGGGTTCGAGGATCAAGAAGCAAGGAGTCAAACGCAGCAAGGCAGGGAATGTGTTGCTGTGTCAAAGAGCCGAAGGGAAATGCAGACCTCATATCCCTTCCCAGCTCTTGCCACCAGGTGCTGTGAGTTACCAGTCGGCCTCACCTGTGCGGCCGCGCCTTGCCTCTTCAGAACAAACTTAGGAAGGTCCCAGTCCTGCAAAGTCCTATTGGTCACAGGGCCTGGCTGCTTTACACACACCTGACAAAAAGACACTTTACGCCTGTGAACTTTGTTAGGGTGCAGTGCTGGGCCTTTGGATCAAGTGAACAGTGGGTCATTTTTCTAGACTTTGTGCCGGTGATTCTGCAAAGCAATGCATACGTGTGGTGCCTTTTCAAGGCTGCTCACTGCTTGGAGTTTCCCTTTCATCCCATGGAGTTGAAGTTCCTTATACTTGCACTTTTGGAGGTTTATGTTTTGATGGGTTAGGAGGGCTCAAGAGCCCTTGCCACGCCTATTCCTCATCCCCAACATGCCCTGTTTTTGGTCTTTCTGTCAGCATTGCTCCTGGTAGCTGGATCTTCTGCCCACTACGCTTTCCATTGGTGGGTGGGATTCCAGCACCATGTGGATTCTCCACCAACACTCAGCCCTCTCTGCCAAGGCTGTGTGATCTGCCTCATCTTAACCTCCCAGCTGGCGGTTGTGCTGCTTTGGACTGCTCAATAAGCTTTTTTGTCTTTTGAAAATATAAGAACCATTTTTGACACCTCTGCCTCACTTTTATACTATTTGCATTATAGTTCAGAATATAGATTTCAAAGAAAATGTTCTTTAATGAAAGCTAGTTTCTTGTAGAAGTCTCCATAAAACTTAAAAGCAACATCTCATTTTTTGTAATAGAATATACACTGCAGTGAACATATTGACTTATAGTTTCAGTCAATATCAAGATTTATGGCCCCTAGGGTTAAATAAATCACAATATTGACCTCATTGTGAGCCAATAGTTGGTTAATGTATTTTTAAAGGTATTTTGTATTCATTTTTGGTAATAGGGCCTATACTGTCAGTCCATACTCATTTATATTCTCTCTCCCCCATGTTTATTTTGTCATCTGTCTTTGCTGATGGATATCATAGCAGAAGCCATTGGATTCATTTAATGAATGACAAATAAAGACATCCACTTGCAAGTATCCCTCCATTACAGAGACTGAATGAGTCATTTCCACAATCAACTTGCAGCCTCTGAGTTACAGAGAGGGGAATAAACTCAGCTTCCTTAATCTGGTTCAGAAATAGCTCATATTTTTCTACCTCCCCCTTTCCTTCTTTTTACTTGTGCATGTACCATTTCATGAGAAAGAGAAAAATACTACATTCTATTTATCTTCATAAAATTGACTAGAGTTATGAGATCTAAATGACTCGGCTGTTTTAAAAATAAGTTTATTCATTTTCCTTCAAGATAATTTCAGATTATTTCCCTTCCATATGGAGAAGTTCTGAAGAAATATTCATTTTGCAGAGAGCTCAGTGGGAAATGAACACTTTGCTGGGTATTGTGTCAGTGCTGAAACAAAGGAATTAAATTTATATGTATCACCTAAATTATTTCAGATTCATGGTTCAGCAAAGAGTTCAGGTCCTAATTGAATATGTAGCTTGCATGGGCACTATACCTTTTTGCAATAATAATAATATGGCACTTCTATTTACAATGCTTGACTAGATCTTACGCTTTTACTGAAATTTACCTTTGGTCTTGTCTGCAACAGTCTCAATTCGCTTGTAAAATGAGGCACCCTTACATTATGGGCTATCATAACAAGTTGCTTCTTAAGAGACTTTTAAAATCACCCCACCCCTTCAGGTACTTGAGGCACTCTGAATTTTTATAGCTCATATAGAGCAGCAAGACTTTTTCCACTCCTTGAAAATAGCGGTCTGGGTATTCAGCACACAAGAATTATTAGACAATATGTCGTTGTCTCAGTAGATTCAAACCAAGTATTAGCTCATCAACATTCACTGCCTCTACCGTAGCATGAAGGAGAAAAGCACCACACAAACAGAAGATGTAGAGGAGAAAGGGAAAAGGGTGGGGGAGAGAGTAGTGAGGTGAATAACACATTGTTTGAGTTGACCTGGGGAGGAGGTGGAAGTGGAGGAGGGTCTGGAAATAGCCTGCAGCTCTTTATTTATGAGAACAATTCCACTAGTGATCCCTTGCCCTGCATTGTCCTGAACATTGTATCAGAACTATAACCTATGTGGTATCCAAATATCCCAACCAAGAGTGACGCAGGCTAGCTTTGGGGAAATGCAACAATTAAAATATTGTTGCACGCCAGTTCCCATTGGCTCTTGCCCCTGAAATGCACAGAACCCTGGGTGACCCTCGCATCTAGAGCCTGTTTAAGGGCTGCAGCCAAAGTAGGGGAGGTCCCCACTCTGCAAAGCCATATTGGGGCACCCAAGCCAAGGATGGTGGAAAATGGTATCATAGTACTGTAAATGCATGTTGTGAAAGTGGCCTTAATATTAAGATTATTCGTAGCATTTATTAGACTTGTTGGTCTCTCGTTATCCAAAGATCACCAAGCGACTTAACAGCACATTTAAAAGCATTGCTATAGATATATTATACAATTCTTTCGTCCGTATCCCAGAATGGGGCTTAGGGCCATGCAAGCCCCTGGGAGCATGCAGGGGGGTGGGGTGAGGGTCTGCTTCCCGGCTCCATGCTCTCGCCAATATTGTTTTCCCTTACTGGCTTTTGCTGGAATCTGGAAGTCAGTTCTGTCAGTTCTGTACGGACGAAAGAATGGCAAGCCCCTGGATTCGTTTAACGGAATTCCCTTGCAGAAGCAGCATTGGAGGGGCAGGCACCGCCAATATTCGGACAGATATTCGGAACCAATGCCTAAGCAACCACTCACATTTATGTACAGTAGTACCTCGGGTTATGCTTCAGGTTACAAACTCTGCTAACCCAGAAATAGTGCTTCAGGTTAAGAACTTTGCTTCAGGATAAGAACAGAGTTTCTAAAGTGGAGTTTCAGGTTAAGAACAGTTTCTGGTTAAGAACGGACCTCTGGAATGAATTAAGTACTTAACCCGAGGTACCACTGTATTTTAATATAGTTGTGGCCAAAATTATGCCCAAAACCTTAAACAAAAATTCTGTGTGAATTGTGAATTATTTAGGGGTGGCTTGTGGGACCTTGACACGCAATGCAGGAATCTCAACTAAAGCATCGGCGATGGGTGGCCATTCTACCTCTGATTCAAAACCTGCAAGGAAGGAGAGCCTACCATTTTCCCTCAGTCTGTTCCACTAACAGCTTGTGCCATCAGAAAGTTTTTCCTGATGTATAGTCAGGAATCTCCCTTTTTGTAACTTCAAGCCATTGATTTGAGTCCTGCTCTCCAGAGCAGGAGAAAACAAGCTTGCTCCATTTTCTTTGTGACAGCCCTTGAGATATTTGAAGATGGTTATCATATCTCTTCTCAGTATCCTCTTTTTCCAGGCCAAACGTACCTAGCTCCATCAACTGTTCCTCAGTATGAAATGATGTCAAGATGCTCGTGATTTTTGGATTTTCTCCTTACTCAGAGATTCAGGCTGAGAGAATGCTCGTTTGCTTTTGTGAAACAGGCACAGGCAAGTTCAACGTTAAGTGAAGCAAACTGCAGAGATTCTCTTCAGGTTCTCACACCCTCCAGGTCAGAACAAAATCCCCTATTAATTAAACAGAAATTATAGCTGAAATAAATCACTTGATGATAGAAACCCACTGTGGGTTTTTTTGTTTTTTGGAAAGGTGATTGCAATAATTAAACGTTCTTTGACTGGTGACATTTCAGATAACTCTTAAAATGCCACCCGGCATTGATATTTGAAATTGATTCAACAGTGGAAATCATGACTGATCCTACAGAGGGCATAAAGTAAACTGCAGTGTCTTTAAAATATTTTTGTCTTCTGGGTGCTCTTGCTTGGTGAAGAGTTCCTTGGTGGGGAATAGAAATTTGTGGTAGGTTGCTCTTTTACCAAGAGCATTCATTGTGCGGCTGCTACTGAAAACTCAGCACAGGAAATGTGAGAACAATCAGTGGCTTCAGAGTTTCCCTCCATCACTTCTATGGTTTCTTTTTCTCCCTTTGTCTCCTTCTAGCTTCTTTTCTGTCTTAAAGATATTTCTACCTGCATCTTTCCACCACTGCGCCGGTGTCAGCTCAAGACATTTTGCTGCTTGAAGCAGAATCCAAATGGCCCAATGCCTTTTAAATGTTTTGCTGCATAATACTAGCCATCATTGATTCTGCCCTCTGCCTTTCCTGATGGACCTCCAGAAGCAGTCACTTCGCTGTCCTTGCTCTGCCCTACTGCGCACTGTTTGTTATACTGCTTCTTTGTCTCCATATTTAGGACTGATTTAATGATTTAATGGTAGCAACTGATCGAACCTTAATGCATGGATTTGTTCTTCTCCAAAAAGCCTGCGAACCTCACCAAAATGCTGGAGAGGGTGCACCTCCACAGGCACATACCTCCACATGTGGTGGGAGTGCTCCAAAATCCAACCATTCTGGACAACAGCCATACGAGAAATATGTAAAATAACTAAGCAAGTATTAGACATCACCCCAGAATTGGACCTACTAAACATCTTCCAAAACAACAATGCCCATTTACACCACAAAGCACTCATAACCCACCTACTTTCAGCAGCCAGAAATACCATAACCAGACACTGGAGAGACCTGTCAGGAGTAAGCATGGACCAATGGTACCACATAGTTTGGGAAACAGCCCTACTAGAAAAATTAACCAATAAACTGAAACTGACATGGGGGCAAACAGAAGAAGACGCTCCCCTTTATCACATACACAGCCCAACAAGGCAATGACAATAATCCACCAACAGCATACAAATCAATATGACTAATTGATCCAAAACACCCACCCACCCCACTCACACATGAAAACAAAGATCACCACAGCCAATCACAAACAAACAACCACACCCTGGGCCAACCCCAACCTTTCTCACCACCAAAGGAACACAAGTGAACAGCAGAGAACCTGCACGAGCAACGCTGACACCAAACCCTACATACATTAAGCAAAATAGAAACATCGCCACCTGAACCCACCCCCCCATCTTCCCCCTCCCCCCTTTTCTTCCTAATGTCTCAACAAATGAAACTGATTTGTAAAAATGTTACATGGAAAAAATACGAGAGACATTACACATACTTCTGTAAATCAAGAAAATCTTTAATTAAAAAAACCAAAACAAATCAAAAAGCCTGCCTCTGGCCTTGTTCTCTGCCTTTGAGTTGCAGCCTGGAGGGCCTAGCTTGGCATCATCTTTTCACCTCATCCATGCCTTTCTCTCTTATCTCAGTCAGATCCAGCCATTCATTTGCCCTTCTTCAGTTGAGAATGATTTGTGGCTGGTTGACTGGCCAAACCCAAAGAGTGCTCGTTAATGGTTCCTCATCATCCTGGAAAAAAGCATCAAATGGGGCGCCATAAGGTTTTGCCTGGCCTGTTGTTCAATGTCTTCACAAATGACTTGGATGAGAGAATTTAGGGGATGCTCATTAAATTAGCAGATGACACCAAACTGGGAGGGGTACCCAATGCCGCAGAAGACAAAATTGGAGATTGGAGAACATGGCCCAAGCTAATGAAATGAATTTCAGCAGGGACAAATGTAAGGTTCTACACCTGATCAAGAACAAATAGCTGCCACAAATATAAGATGGGGGGGGGACCTGGCTTGCCACAAGCTTAACATGAGTCAACAGTGCGATGATGCAGCAGCAGAAGCAAAAGAGAAGAAAAGAAAAGAAAAGCTAATGCTATTCTGGGCTGCATCAACAGAAGTAAAGTGTCCAGATCAAGGGAAATCATAGTACCACTCTATTCTGCCTTGGTTAGACCCAGTGTCCAATGGAGTACTGTGTCCAGTTCTGGGGACAACAATTTAGGAAGGATACTGACAAGCTGGAATGTGGTTTGCCATGAGTCTCATACTCACTGATATGATCAATCTGGTTCTGGGCTGTACTAGTTTAGCTGCAGATGGGGTTGGGGACACACATAACTCAATTTTCCTTCATGTAATAATAATAATAATAATAATAATAATAATAATAATAATAATCTATCAACAAGAAATTCTAGCGAGAAGACTAGGTTAGAACTCTTATGTGGAAGGAATCCCCCCACCCCCAGAATGGTATTTTCCCACCTGTGGTCTGAAGTGGTACAATGAACCTTGGATTACCATTTTAGGGGAAACCAGTGCTGCTGCAACTGTATGGGATTGGGCAGCTGTAGGGTGGTGATGAGGTTGGGGCTATGAGCTAATCCAGTGCTCTCATTGGCTTTCTGCCCATTACTACATAACAACTGGTAATAACAATGAACCCCCCCCCCCCCGAGCATACTTTGCTCTGTTATTAATATGGGTGAGATTTAGCAAGTTAAGCGCTTTAAAAGTAACCACATGTTAACTTTCCTATTCCCTATGTTCTGTGAAGAAGCTGTTTTAAATGCAGGGTGAATAGCAATCCATGCCTGTGATGGCCATTTTGTGAGAACCTGTTTGATTTAAAAAGCAATGCATTCTTCCTTGCCAATATGTACATTCTAAACTTAATAATGCTTTTTTTCCTGCTGAACTAGTATCCACCTGCTTGCAGATAAAAGTCAAAGTCTGAAATTCCAGTTTGTTGACCTTACTTTCTACATTCCGCTTGCCTTTTTATAGCAGGCAGACCCAGTCACAAGCACCATGCAATTAGAAGATTTAACATGTCGCGTCTTGGCATAATTGATCTCACATATATTTCTGCAGTAGATGCTGTCAGTCTTCATCTACAGTAGGGTGGAGGTTTTTTTGGGTCTCTCTCCCCACCCCTGCCCCCCGGCCAGCTTTATGGGGTTTCTGTAGCCCCCCCAGATACTGCTTGCTGCAACAAAGAAACTGAATAATGCAAACCATATTGAGATGGTCATAAAAACAGACGGAAGTCAAGAGAATTTGGTTATCTTCTGCTGGGTGGTGCAGACTGGCTTTGTGTTCATTTGGCTTCCAAAATGTCAAATGCAAAGTGTGCGCAGGCAAATCCACAAAACAAAATTAGTGAAGAAGGATTTATCTATATTGTTGAAGTGTTTTGGTGTGCAGAAAGGGAGCTTGCGAGTCACTTAGTCAAAACGGGAGGCTGTGTACTGAACATTTCATCCCCAATGAAATGAGACACGAACCCCGCTCCTCCCGTCAAAGGTTATGAAATATTTTGCAAGGAGCATGCATCAAAATGAAGAGGGCATGTGTCTCCAGTGCAGAGACAATTGTGACACTCCCTCATACAGGGATCCAAACATGGCTAATGTGGTGGTGCAAAAGCATTAAATGTGCATCTGAATGCAGTTGTTGTTTCACTACCCTGCCCACATTATTTTTAGTGGGAATAATAATAATAATAATAATAATAATAATAATAATAATAATAATAATAATTTATTGTTTATACCCTGCCCAGCCACTCTGGGCGGCTTCCAACAAAATATTAATATACAATAGTCTGTCAAACATTAAAAGCTTCCCTAAACAGGGCTGCCTTCAGATGTCTTCTAAAAGGATATTTGTTTCAAAGTGATTTAAAGAAAAAATGAAACAAACAAAAATCAAAATTTAAAACATGCATTTGAAACATCATAAAATAGAACAATAGGGCAACATTCATGGATCAAAGGCCACCTGAATGTGAAACTTTTTGACCTGGCATCTGAAACATTAGCAGGATCAGTGCCTGGCTAATTTCTAAGGCAGTTCCATAGAGTTGAGCCCACTACACTGAAGACATGATTCCTCATTGTTGTGAGTCATGCTCCTGGTCCCTGGGAGAATCTACTTGCGCTCCCCCAGATGATCTCAATAATTGGCTTGGGACATAGCCATATGTATGCACATCCCAAAGACACAGTTTCCTGGTCTTGTTACCTTGGAGCTTCATAAAATCATAAAATTGTAGAGTCATCAAGTCCAATCCCCTGCAAGGCAGGAATCTCAGCTAAAGGATCCATGACAGATGGTCTACCCAACCAGCAGTAATTGGGTGGAACAATGGCTTTGAAAGCCAGGTGTGGAAAAATGCATGTAAGAGTGGAAGGGTGTTTATATTTCATATTGTAAACTCCCCATGGCAACTTTTGCAGGGGGGAAAATGAAAGGTGGCACAGCAGCAGTGCAGAATACTTTGCAGATAGCACTCATCCACACTCTCCTTTGTCCCACAATTTCTTCTCTTTGTCTCGTGATTTCTAGGCATGGGTCAAAGAGGATTTTGTTTTGTCCCTAGGAAAACCCGCTATTTACTTCTGAACAGGCTGAACAATATGACACAACACAATGGCCAATAACAATGGCACTAAACACTATTTATAGACTAATACAAATGATCAGAAATTACAACCAACGTCTTCTTCACCAGTCGCAGTAGAATAATTCAAAAGTTCGATATATACATAATCTGTCACCAAATATTGCCAGAACAGAGTTTCCGGATGAAAAGATTGGCTGATGAAGCATTGAACGAAACAGATTGGTTATCCACAAATTCTATTCCGGTGATATTTGGTGACAGATTATGTATATATTGAACTTTTGAATTATTCTACTGCGACTGGTGAAGAAGATTTAGAGACTTTGGTTGTAATTTCTGATCATTTGTATTAGTCTATAAATAGTGTTTAGTGCCATTGGTATTGGCCATTGTGTTGTGTCATATTGTTCAGCTCGTCTATATTGCAACACAGGGGTCTGTTTACGGATTACTTCTGAACAGGAACAAGCATCAATCTGCGGAAAACCTGGTGGAGGTTTATTCCCATTCAGCAGTAAATTGTGGGTATTCCCAGGGAAAGTGGAGGGCGCAAAAGAAAAACCTCTTGGACCTTTGCCTAGAAATTGTGGGGTAAACAGAAGTGTCGATGAGCCCTTAGTTTGTTCAGCCTCCCCAAATCCTGTGAGGCAGGTCATTGTTTTTCTCATTTTACCAACAGAGATCTGAGACAAAGATATGTGACTTTCTCAAGGCTACCTAGTATATCTGTGGCTGAACTGAACTGGAGGTGACAACTGAAGTAGATCTGTATTCTCCCCCTTGTTACTGATGTTGATCTTCATTCACCCCTTTCTGGGGTTGGCCCCAGGTGCCAAAACATCCTGAGCAGGCCCTGTTCACCACTGAGCTCCTCGCACACTATTTGTGTGAATGGCATTTTTAATGATGATTTTATGGAAACCGTTGTTGATTCTATTTTTATATGTTGTGTTCTGCCTTGCTATATATTTTATGAATGTGTGGATTATAAATTCGTAAATTTTAAAAATGAGCACTTGGGGCCCATGTAGAATTTACATTACAAGTGAAATGTGCCCCATATGAAAATGGTTCAAGTTAGTGACGTTGTTGATTTTGCTTTTCTCTCTTCTGCCCACATCTCTAAGTGTTACAAATTCAAGAATATTCCTGAAGAGCCACCACGTTGGGGGAAATGCTCCCCCAAAGCCAACATGTTCTATTTCCCCTTCCCCTAGTTTTTACTGAGGCCAATGGAGTTTTGTAGAAATGAACTTTGTTCACTGGGTTTATGACGCCCCCACAGCTGAAGGTGTGATGGAGTCTAGAGATCCTTTTTCTTCTGACCACCTAGTATCAGGAGAACAAAAAACAAAAGCCACTCTCAATAATGAAGCTTCTGTTGAAACTGTGATGGGCTTAGTTGGATAGTCTTCTTTGGCAATCACTCATAGCTGAGTAAGATTGTCTTCCATGAACACAGTCTTAACAGTGTGTTCGTAGGTGACTGTGGGGACCAATTCTGGATCCACACATCCTTCCACAGTGGGGACATAGGTTTCTGGGTGGGAGTTGATCACAGTGAGGGTTTGCCAAATGTGCCTTCCTCGTTTCTCCCTTTCACCCTGAGTTCGTGCTCCTTCAAAGTCCACAACGCCTTTGGTAGAGGCTGTCCTCCAATTGGAGCACTTGCAGGCTAGTGTTTCTCAATAACACGGATTGCTATTTGTTCTAGTTCAGTAGTAAAGAGTGGGTTTTCATGGGGAAAGCACTGGGGCCAAAGGAGGGGGGAAGTACTTGGACGAAGAAGAAGAAGAGTTTGGATTTGATATCCCGCCTTTCACTCCCCTTCAGGAGTCTCAAAGCGGCTAACAATCTCCTTTCCCTTCCTCCCCCACAACAAACACTCTGTGCTGTGTGAGGCTAAGAGACTTCAGAGAAGTGTGACTAGCCCAAGGTCACCCAGCAGCTGCATGTGGAGGAGCGGAGATGCGAACCTGGTTCCCCAGATTACGAGACTACCGCTCTTAACCACTACACCACACTGGCTCTCAAGCCTAGAACTAGAAAGCCCAGATCTGTACCCAGAAATGTGGAGCAAAGTGTGGATGAACCCTATGTTCCATTATTTCATTGGCTTTATTCATTGTCCTTCTTTTCCATGATTTCCTTTCTGTACCTAAGCATTGTTGTTTTTAGTGGTTGGTTTCTACAAGGAAGAGTCTCCTTTTTGCACATAATTGAACTCCAGCCTCCAAAGCACAAGGGTCTTTCTCTTCGCTCTTAACAGAACAACGCATAATGAGAGGGTTTCAGCTGGTCGGTTTTGACAATGGCCACTAGAGGGTATTATGTTCTCGAGCACGTTTGCCTTAACGCTATGGCTTTCTCAAGCAAGGCTGGCATTCTGTAATGAGGCACCAGCCTGCCAGGGAAGGAATGAGCAAAGTTTGAAAAGGAGGAAGAGGGAAGGGAGGAGATTTAAATATACTCCAAAGTACAGAAAAGGAAATGAGCAAAGATTGCCTTCAGAAGGCGCTGAGAAAGGTAGACCTCTGCTCATGGTATATAAGTGCTGAATGTTTTTGTTAGACAACATGGCAAAACTAAAATGCTTGCATCTTGGCCTTACTCAGCAATTATTTGAAATGAAAATGCAACCTCAATATTTTTCTTTTGTCATAGTTATGGAAAAAGGCTGACCCACCCCAAATGTCACAATCCACACACAAAAATTGGAGCTCCCCCCCCCTCCCATCACCTTAATGTAAATCGGGTCTGGATTCAGACAAGTTTCTTATGGAATAACAACAATTGTGCAAGATGTATTATGGCTTCTCCCTTCGCAAACAGCTTTTAAATCCATCGAACTAGGATCCCTGGGGATGGCTGGAAAGCCAGCAGGATATCATATACTAGCTACTACCATTAATCTGGATGCCTTTATTCACCTTTTGCTACCTTCTTCCAGTAAAAAGAAGGTGTAGGTCCATCTCCTCAGGAGCACTAGAACACATCTCGAAAGTGCTCTTTCTTTTAATGGCGGCTCCATGGTCATCCCCAGGGCAGAATTAGTTGGACCAAAAAGAGGAGGGAAGAGGTCAGGAGGACACAATCTTCCTAATGCAACTTTCTGAGATCTCTCAGGGTTGGCTCACACCAGGATCCATGAGGTTTTCTCCAGAAGCAAAAGGAGTTTTTTTTAATGTAATGTATGTGGGTGGGCAAGGGGAGTGTGTGTGTGAGAGACGTTTTGCACATTGGAATCTGTGTACCGTAGGTATTGTATGGGTAATGGGGAAAAGATATGCAGTCTTCCAAACGTGACCGTGGCTCACTGGATGGAATGCAGAAGGTGACTGCTTGCCCAATTAAGATATCACCTTGGTTTGGTAAGAATCATAGCTGCTTTGTCTCCTCCAGCACCATACTCCTTAATCAGAGTCAAAAGCCAATGAGAAACAGAACAACTGGAGTCACTCACTTCAGGTCGGTGTTTGCCAGCTTGGTTTCTCTTTGCATATGTGTGGTCTTGGAACAGTGAGGTGTGGTAGTGCCAGTATCCTTGGCCATATCCTCCCTGTCCACAGGCACATTGGATTTCTCACCTTCCTTTTATTTGCTTAGGTGTCAACTCATAGTTTGAAGTCAGACTTCCCCCTAGAATCTTGCATATCAGAATGCAATCACTATGTGTTAGTAGCATAAAGGTAAAGGGTAAAGGGACCCCTGACCATTAGGTCCAGTCAAGGCCGACTCTGGGGTTGTGGCGCTCATCTCACATTGTTCGAGGGAGCCGGCGTACAGCTTCCGGGTCATGTGGCCAGCATGGCAAACCAGAGCAGTGCATGGAAACGCCATTTACCTTCCCGCCGGAGCGCTACCTATTTATCTACTTGTACTTCGTGCTTTTTGAACTGCTAGGTCGGCAGGAGCAGGGACCGAGCAACGAGAGCTCACCCTGTTGCAGGGATTTGAACTGCCGACCTTCTGATTGGCAAGTCCTAGGCTCTGTGGTTTAACCCACAGCGCCACCTGCGTCCCGTTAGTAGCATAGAAACCACATTATTTTAAACATATTCTTCAATTCATTGTAAATCATTTCCCAATACTTCTGAACAATTTTGCAATCCCACCACATTTGAAACAATGTCCCTTCTGCTGATTTACATTTCCAACACTTACTTTTTTTATTTTTATACATTTTTGATAATTTTACTGGAGTTAGGTACCATCTGTACATCATTTTCATATAATTTTCTTTGATTGCCACACATGCAGTAAATTTTATTTCAGTCTTCCATAATTTTTCCCAATCTTCCATTTGTAAATTGTGTCCCACATCTTGTGCCCATTCCATCATAACTGATTTAACTTCTTCATCTTTCGTTTCCCATTCTAGCAAGAGATTATACATTATGTGTTAGTAGCGAAGAAACCACTATGGTTTTTAAAAATGCAAAGAAGTTGCACACACAATGATATTTGCCATCATGGAACAGATAGCGAGGGTGACATTTGAATATATTGCTTTACAAAATATGACTGTGGAGTCCTGATCACATCATTGGTGATGGTGGTGACCAGAAGCTTGAGAACGATGGGGTATGAGGGGAATGAAATAGCTGATTGGTGCTATTCCTGGTTCATTGATAAATGCTGATAATGGCCAAATATCAGTATTCACTCTGAAGTGAGTCCTAAGGAACCCAATCCTTCTATACCAAAAACAAAATGAGTTACTGCATCCAGGTCAGTAGTGAATGAGATCCTTCAAACAGAATAATAACTTTTTTTGAGGCTGCAGTCCATCTAGCTAATAATAATAATAATAATAATAATAATAATAATAATAATAATTTATTATTTATAACCCGCCCATCTGGCTGGGCTTCCCCAGCCACTCTGGGCGGCTTGCAACAAAGGATTAAAATACAATAATCCATCAAACATTAAAAGCTTCCCTAAACAGGGCTGCCTTCAGATGTCTTCTAAAAGTCTGGTATTTGTTCTTCTCTTTGACATCTGGTGGGAGGGCGTTCCACAGGGAGGGCACCACTACCGAAAAGGCCTTCTGCCTGGTTCCCTGTAACTTGGCTTCTCGCAGTGAGGGAACCACCAGAAGGCCCTCAGTGCTGGACCTCTGAAGAAGTGTGCATGCACACGAAAGCTCATACCAAGAACTAACTTAGTTGGTCTTTAAGGTGCTACGGGAAGGATTTTTTTTTTTTGACAATGGGAATAGAGACGCTCCTTCAGGTATACTGGACCATGGCCGTTTAGGGCTTTAAAGGGAAGCACCAACACTTTGAATTATGCTCAGAAACGTTACCAAGGAGTGGACCATTTAACACAGGGGAACTTACTTCAGAGTGGACACTCATAGGATTGTGCTGCAAAACTGTGTGCCCCCGCCCAGCTACTCAAGCTATTCAAATGAATCACATACTTTTTATTCGTATGTCCTTAGTGCCGTGAGAATATAATTATGTGTGCCTTTCCATTTTCCTGAATGTATGGAGAAATCCATTTGGACAAGGAAAATCATCACCTCCTTGATGTATCTCTTTCTCCCTTTCATGCCTTACCAGCCTTCCAGCTGGCAAGCTAACCCCTTCAGAGTCAACTGCCAATGCTGATTCATGAGACTGTCCAAAAACGCTATTTAATGTGGTTCCATAGGAGTGCTTTGCGTCTAAGTCACTGAACATGCATTTCCTGTCATGCGAGGTCAGCACAGTATGAGGCAGGGCTCTTGCCAATACCTTATGCCAAGGATTATATAGGTATAATCCATTGGGCAGAGACCCAAAATGTTTCAGCCCAACTCAAAAGTAGGTAGACTCTATTTGCTTTACTGCAAGGGTGTGTAGTTTTTGGCGCGTTGCTGCCTTTCCATAAATCCATGCTATTTCGCAACTTCAGAAAACACCATCTGAATGATGACTTTTCCCTCAAGGCCTTTTCACCTTTTGCCATGCCAAGAAGCATAGCACGGGAGTGTAGCAGCAATACAAGACTGGCTACAGCAGGAGTCCATTCTGTTTGCCGATGACCGGTGAGAATTCTAGTTTCTATGGTGAAAAATACAAGTGAAGGGAAAATTCAGACAGGTGAAGAAAACAGATCAGATAGATATTGTCTCTATAAGTGAAGAAAACAGGTGTCTTGAAAATAGTTGAGACACTTAGAATTGTACTATCTGTCCTTTGAAAAGACCTTTGTGGGTTCCACATTCTTCCTGGGCAGTCCTCTCCCTCTGATGTCCTGATTTTTGCCTCAAAAAAAAACAACAGCAAGTCAAACGTATTTAGCTGTGTTATTCTCTCAAAGCAGTTCCCTCAGCATAATCTTGTCAATATGCCAAATTCCCCGAATATCAAAGGGTGTTTTGTTGTTGTTTACCTATAAGTAATGTTTCTACCCCTGCTGTTCCTTATTCTTCTTGGTAAACTCAAGGCCAGACTACTGAAATGTGCTGGCATGAACATCTCATTGTTAAGATTCCTGCTCCGTGATTGCAGTCATGGGATTGTTGTCTATCACATGATGGTGTATGTTTTGACTACACAGAGTGGGAAGTGACGGAGACAGGATGTTTGTGTTACTGTGTTCCATGAAGTGGGACTATTGTCCTTTGTTCTTTCTCTTTGCTGTCTGATGAGAAAGTGGAAGGAGCTAAGTCAGAATGCTCCGTGTGTGTTTATATGCAAATGAAGTAGATTAGCCAAAATGCTGAGCTACTGAGTTCTGTCACGCGAACTGCGATTACTCAGCGGATCCCTAAGTGTGCCAATGTCTGTCGGCATCGGTCACTGTGATGTTCGGGCAGAAGAAAGCTTTTGAAGCTCCCAAACGATTGACCAGGAGGGAGAGAACATGCCAGTCGGGCAGGTGTCTCTACCAGTGTCCTACTTGAGAGTAGGATGGATCCTGACACTCATGAGTTGGTCCAGGACATGGCTCCATTTTCTCTGATGATGGGTGGATTTTCAAAAAGAGCTAGCATGGTATAGTGTTGGTGTGCGGAACCATTGGCCCTCCAGAAGTTGCTGAACTACAACTCCCGTCCGCTGCTGCAAGCAGGAACAATGTCTGGGGATGATGGGAGTTGTAGTTCAGCAACATCTAGAGGTCCAACTGGGTACAATGGTTAGAGTGCTGGTCTAGGACTAGGGTGACCCTCGTGCAAATATCCACTTAGCCATGAAACACACTGGGTGACCTTGTTCCAGTCACACACTAAGACCAACCTACCTCCTACCTTGAGAGCCAGTGTGGTGTAGTGGTTAAGAGCGGCAGTCACATAATCTGGGGAACCGGGTTCGTTTCTCCACTCCTCCACATGCAACTGCTGGGTGACCTTGGGCCAGTCACACTTCTGTGAAGTCTCTCAGCCCCACTCACCTCACAGAGTGTTTGTTGTGGGGGAGGAAGGGAAAGGAGGTTGTTAGCCGCTTTGAGACTCCTTAAAGGGAGTGAAAGGCGGGATATCAAATCCAAACTCTTCTTCTTCTTCTTCTTCTCCCAGATCGTGAGAACAAAATGGAGAATACTGTGCTTGCTGCTTGCAGTTCCATGGACAAAAATAGGGATATAAATATAAGCATAACCTCTACATGCCCCGTGGAGATCCTTAAGGTCCACAAATAACAACACTTTGGAGGTCCTGAGCCACAAGGTGGTTAGATTGGTCTCAACTAGGGCCAGGGCCTTTTCCGTACTGGCCCCGACTGGAACGCTCTGTCACAAGAGACCAGGGCCATAGCTGTCAACCTTTCCCTTTTTAAAAGGGAAATTCCCTTATTCCGAATAGGATTCCTCACAAAAGGGAAAAATTGACAGCTATGACCAGGGCCCTGCAGGATTTGACATCTTTCCGCAGGGCCTGCAAGACGGAGCTGTTCCGCCTGGCCTTTGGTTTGGACTCAGTCTGAGCCTTATATTTCCTTCCCCTTATGGTTTTGATTTATGGGCTGCTACTAAAATGAGGCTGCATTTTAAATTGTATTTTAACCCGTATTTTAGTTAACTTTTTTTTCCTATTACGTTTTATTGTAATTTTATTGGTGTTAGCTGCCCTGAGCCCGGTTCTGGCTGGGGAGGGCGGGGTATAAATAAAATTATTATTATTATTATTATTATTATTATTATTATTATTATTATTATTACTACTACTACTACTACAAGTACTACTACATTTCATTTGTTCTTCAGCAATTTCAGATCTTGCCATGACTGAATAATAAAAAGAGAGGAGCCAAAACTGAACTCTGTCCATCTCCTGCTCCCCACCCAATAAAAAAAATTCACCTGCATTATGGACCTATGAATATTTTGCACCTTTTCCTAGAGGGGTAAAGTGTGTTTTGATTGTGCTGGGTTTTCCCACCAAGTATCATCAGGATTTTTCTCTAATGGCAGGCACCTTTGAAGTTAGATGGCTTCAAGATATCTGTCGTGAAAACCCAGTATGTCCAGAAATGGCAACGAGACAAGAGAAATGAGAGTGTATTCTTCATGAAATGCTGCCTCTGTCGTAGCACATTGTCTGTCTCCAGTTTATGTCAAATTAGTCTGGGGTAAGTTATTTATCTGGGCCATAACATAAGCCCTGAGTAATTAAACGCAGATGGCATTGCAAACTACTCTGGGCCCACAACAATGAAACAAATCTAATCCTTTGTGAGCTTACTTTGAATCCTGTTCTCATACATCCTATCACTGATAAGCCACTTATTATAACCAGTGATTCTTCCATTGCCTCCAAATCTGGGAGCAAAACCAATGCAGAAGAGGGCAAATGGGCAGCATATTACCATAAGACAAACACCTCACTACTCTTAAGAAGTAAGCCTAGTTACTTACCAGCTTTCATTTTATCTCCTGTGGGAGCACATGGAGCCACTGGTAGCCTTGCAATCCAGTTTCCACATGGGACTTGTTGGACTACAGTGCCCATAATCATTGTCCATTAGCCATGCTAGCCATGCTAACTGGGGATGATGGGATCTGTAGTCCTACAACTTGCAGAGGGCAGCACATCAGCTACTGTTGGATTATGTGAAGCCCTTACGAAGCGTCAGCCAGTTGTGTGAAGGTGTTGTCTGTGTATAGGTTACTTACATCTTTGTTGACTCCACCAAGCACAAAGTATGGCGTTCCTGAGGCTCAAGATGCAGAGTGCTGGTGTGAAGCAGTGGTGCCTCATAAGTTATGGGGTGGAAACTGGTGGGATGTAAAGCTGAAAAAAGCTCACAAGCCAAGCAGGAAATAGATTGAGGTCATTGTTCTCGAATCTTGCAGAATGAGTCTATCTGAAGCCCATGCTGCTGGCCACCTCTTTATTTTCAAGCTTGTGTCTGTGAGCAATCTGGGTACTTTTGGATACCAAACATGTGCCTCTGTAGCCAAACAGAAATATGTTGTTGTTGTTGTTGTTGTTGTTGTTTTAAAAAAATCAAACTTCCTTTGATAAGTTTCTTCTTAATCTCATTACTGCAAGAAGTATGAGCCTCACCTTTTGGGGGTTTTCTGTTTATAAACCAAGTGTATGGCTCAGCTTGAATTACTATTTATGTTTCATTTCTTTCTGTTTTTCTCTTTAGTCATTTGTTTTATGGACGAAGCTCTCCATTTTATATAAGATTCCTCCCCAGTTGTTGTTGTTGTTGTCGTTGTTGTTGATATTAACATTGTCTTGACTCATTCAAAAGCTCTGTCCTAGTGCACATAAACCTCATGTCACTTAAAGCTGATGGAATAATATTACAGTGGTACCTGTTGTTATTTTTGTTTTTCTGCACTGGCACCTCAGGGTGAAGGGCGGGATGCAAATGCTTTAAATAATAAATAAATGAGAAATAATCTTGCATTATTTCTCCGCTAGCTTTTCTGTGCCTGCTGAAGCCATTCCTCTTTCAATAAGTCTTCCAAAATCCTTTATCCAAGTTGGTGTCTGCCCTGGATCTGAAGTGATTTTTTTATTTGCGCTTTTAAAAACTGTTTTTATGTATATTGGTTGTTTTTTTAAAAATATGTTTTTAAATTCAGTTGTTTTCAACTGTTTTTATGTGTGTAACTATTTTATATATGTCACGAGACTGTAAATCGCTTCAAAATGCCCTGTGTGAAGCGATTCTTTAATGAAGAAAATATGTTGCAATATCCTGGCATCTACCCTGAGAAAGGTGTTGATGTGAAAGAGGGTTGCCCTTGCTCTGAGGCCTGAATCTGAAAATAGATTGGGTTAACTGAATTATCTCTAGATACATTGGTGGGGGAGACTGCTAACCCATTCTCCAATGTAAATTATGTTGGTCTTGATGGGTTTCATCATATTCAACTAATTCTGTTTTCCTGTGATTTAAATTGCTTAATTTTGCATCTGTTAATGTAACTCTAGATCATCTGCTATCTAAGCACTGTTCACCTCTGCTTTTATAGTGGTCACTATAATCCTCAGCAGCGTTAGCGCCTAGCTAATTTACTCCCCTATTTTGTTTTTAATACATCGGGCATTTCATTTACTTTTGTTGTTGTATTTCATTTTATTGTTTACAGCTCACTGCTCCAGATTATCAAGGTCATTTTGAATTTTAATCTTGCCTTCTGTGCTTGTTGCTGGCACGTTTAATGAATACATCCTCAGCTCTTTTACCCAAGCCATGAATGTCTGGACTCAGTTACAGACTGCTCTGGAATGTCGCCTCATTGCTTGATGATGATGAATTAATTGTCCACGGATTGGAAGCGGATCTCCAAGAACTTCTCTTGTGTACTTCGTTCATTCATTGCCTGAACAGCAAAGTGTCCATGAACCAATGAACCATGAACCATGAACACTCCAAACCCAGTAAAACCAGACTCAGCCAAGAGAGCCTAAGTAAACAATCCCCGGGATTGGGGGTGGAAGACTAATAATAATAATAATAATTATTATTATTATTATTATTATTTATACCCCGCCCATCTGGCTGGGTTTCCCCAGCCACTCTGGGCGGCTTCCAACCAAACACTAAAATACCACAAACTATTAAACATTAAAAGCTTCCCTAAACAGGGTTGCCTTTAGATGTCTTCTAAAAGTTTGGTAGTTATTTTTCTCTTTGACATCTGGTGGGAGGGTGTTCCACAGGGCGGGCGCCACTACCGAGAAGGCCCTCTGCCTCGTTCCCTGTAACTTGGCTTCTCACAGCGAGGGAACTGCCAGAAGGCCCTCAGTGCTGGACCTCAGTGTCCGGGCAGAACGATGGAGGTGGAGACGCTCCTTCAGGTATACTGGACCGAACCCATTTAGGGCTTCAAAGGTTAGCACCAACACTTTAAGTTGTGCTCGGAAACGTACTGGGAGCCAGTGTAGGTCTTTCAAGACTGGTGTTATATGGTCTCGGTGGCCACTCCCAGTCACCAGTCTAGCTGCCGCATTCTGGATTAGTTGTAGTTTTTGGGTCACCTTCAAAGGTAGTCCCACATAGAGCGCATTGCAGTAGTCCAAGCAAGAGATAACCAGAGCATGCACCACTCTGGCGAGACAGTCCATGGGCAGATAGGGTCTCAGCCTGCGTACCAGATGGAGCTGATAAACAGCTGCCCTGGACACAGATTTGACCTGTGCCTCCATGGACAGCTGTGAGTCCAGAATGACTCCCAGGCTGCACACCTGGTCCTTCAGGGGCACAGTTACCCCATTCAGGCCCAGGGAGTCCTCCATACCTGCTCACCTCCTGTCCCCCAGAAACAGTACTTCAGATTCAACCTCTATCTGCCTATTGTGGCAGAGGAATGGTGCCAATTCCTGTGCCCCATTACCACCACAGATTCAGTGGCAGCGAAAATCAGTACATCTGACCCAGGGAACATGGTGAAGCTTTTAGCCAATGTGTTTTGATGATGGCATGTAACCAGGAACCTTTGGGTCCAAGTGCTCTTGTGACCCACCACCAAACACTCCTCTCTCCAGTTTGCCACCAGTGGCACACCACCCAGGCACCCACAGCTTTCTGGAGACGTACTAAGATTCCCCAGCAGCAGTCAAGTGCCCTTTCCACTCATGAAGCTCCTCTCTACCAGCAGAGCACCACTAACACTGCTTCCCAAGGTGCCCTGAGAGTGGACGGAGAGACTTCAGGATTTCACTTCAAAGCCATTGTGGGAATGCTTCCTTTAAAACCCTTTGCCTTTTAATGGCAACTATGATGCTGTTTTCCCAGTAGTGATGTATGGAAGTGAGAATTGACCATAAAGAAGGCTGATCACTGAAGAATTGATGCTTTTGAATTATGGTGCTGGAGGAGACTCTTGAGAGTCCCATGGACTGCAAGAAGATCAAACCTCTCCATTCTGAAGGAAATCAGCCCTGAGTGCTCACTGGAAGGACAGATCCTGAAGCTGAGGTTCCAATACTTTGGCCACCTCATGAGAAGAGAAGACTCCCTGGAAAAGACCCTGATGTTGGGAAAGATGGAGGGCACAAGGTGAAGGGGACGACAGAGGACGAGATGGTTGGACAGTGTTCTCCAAACTACAAAACATGAGTCTGACCAAACTGCAGGAGGCCGTGGAAGACAGGAGTGCCTGGCATGCTGTGGTCCATGGGGTCACGAAGAGTCGGACACAACTAAATGACTAAACAACAACCACAACAACAACATGATGCTGTGACCTGATTTCTGTTTTGGTGTTAGCCGCTTTGAATCATAGAATCATAGAGTTGGAAGAGACCACAAGGGTCATCGAGTCCAGCCCCCTACCAAGCAGGAAACACCATCAGAGCACTCCTGACATATGGTTGTCAAGCCTCTGCTTAAAGACCTCCAAAGAAGGAGACTCCACCACACTCCTTGGCAGCAAATTCCACTGTCGAACAGCTCTTTCTGTCAGGAAGTTCTTCCTAATGTTTAGGTGGAATCTTCTTTCTTGTAGTTTGGATCCATTGCTCCGTGTCCGCTTCTCTGGAGCAGCAGAAAACAACCTTTCTCCTCTATGTGACATCCTTTTATATATTTGAACATGGCTATCATATCACCCCTTAACCTCCTCTTCTCCAGGCTAAACATGCCCAGCTCCCTTAGCCGTTCCTCATAAGGCATCGTTTCCAGGCCTTTGACCATTTTGGTTGCCCTCCTCTGGACACGTTCCAGTTTGTCAGTGTCCTTCTTGAACTGTGGTGCCCAGAACTGGACACAGTACTCCAGGTGAGGTCTGACCAGAGCAGAATACAGTGGCACTATTACTTCTCTTGATCTAGATGCTATACTCCTATTGATGCAGCCCAGAATTGCACTGGCTTTTTTAGCTGCCGCGTCACACTGTTGGCTCATGTCAAGTTTGTGGTCAACCAAGACTCCTAGATCCTTTTCACATGTACTGCTCTCAAGCCAGGTGTCACCCATCTTGTATTTGTGCCTCTCATTTTTTTTGCCCAGGTGCAATACTTTACATTTCTCCCTGTTAAAATTCATCTTGTTTGTTTTGGCCCAGTTCTCTAATCTGTCAAGGTCGTTTTGAAGTGTGATCCTGTCCTCTGGGGTGTTAGCCACCCCTCCCAGTTTGGTGTCATCTGCAAATTTGATCAGGATGCCCTTGAGTCCATCATCCAAGTCATTGATAAAGATGTTGAATAAGACCGGGCCCAAGACAGAACCCTGTGGCACCCCACTAGCCACTCTTCTCCAGGATGAAGAGGAACCATTGATGAGCACCCTTTGGGTTCAGTCAGTCAGCCAGTTACAAATCCACTGAGTGGTAGCATAGTCAAGACCGCATTTTACCAGCTTCTTTACACTTTGGGCTTCCCTCAGGTTGGAAAAGTGGTATCCAAAGCAGAAGATAAGATGAGAATTAGGCAGTGGAACTGACTCCAGAGTAAAGGTGCATATGATTGTGCCACATGTTATTTTCCAATCACCACCCATCACTGAACCACATGTAATACCTCCAAGATGGGAGGGGTAAACAATTCAGAATGCCTACCTGTTTTCACCTTTAGGAAGGAACATAAGCCTGTATCCAAAATCTTCTCACCTTCCCTCCCCAGTCTTGGGGTGGAGTCTGCAGGGCACTGTGGCATAATCCACAAACTGCTTAAGTTTCCTGTGAGCTATAGCACCTGGACACTGCTTCTCTGTCATGATAAATATATGCTTCCAAACGTAATGCACGGGTCAATTGTTTAGTTGCCTTCCCTGGGTGGGGTTGCACTCCCCCTGAAGGAGCAGGTTTGCAGTTTGAGGGGGGAGGCTGAGACCCTACTTGCCTGCGGACTGTCTCGCCAGAGTGGTGCATGCTCTAGTTATCTCCCGCTTGGACTCCTGCAATGCACTCTATGTGGGGCTACCTTTGAAGGTGACCCGGAAACTACAACTAATCCAGAATGTGGCAGCTAGACTGGTGAATGGGAGCGGCCGCCAAGACCATATAACATCGGTCTTGAAAGACCTACATTGGCTCCCAGTACGTTTCCGAGCACAATTCAAAGTGTTGGTGCTGACCTTTAAAGCCCTAAATGGCCTTGGTCCAGTATACCTGAAGGAGCGTCTCCACCCCCATCGTTCAACCCGGACAGTGAGGTCCAGCGCCGAGGGCCTTCTGGCAGTGAGAAGTGAAGTTACAGGGAACCAGGCAGAGGGCCTTCTTGGTAGTGGCACCCAACCTGTGGAACACCCTCCCATCAGATGTCAAAGAGAAAAACAACTACCAGCCTTTTAGAATACATCTGAAGGCAGCCCTGTTTAGGAAAGCTTTTAATGTTTAACAGACTATTGTATATTAATATTTTGTTGGAAGCTACCCAGAGTGGCTGGGGAAGCCCAGCCAGATGGGCGGGGTATAAATAATAATAAATTACTGTTACTGTTACTGTTACTGTTACTATTATTATTATTATTATTATTATTATTATTATTATTATTATTCCAGTTACAGATAGGTAGCCGTGTTGGTCTGCCATAGTCAAAACAAAAAAAATTCCTTCCAGTAGCACCTTAAAGACCAACTAAGTCAGTTCTTGGTATGAGCTTTCGTGTGCATGCACACTTCTGAAGTGTGCATGCACACGAAAGCTCATACCAAGAACTGACTTAGTTGGTCTTTAAGGTGCTACTGGAAGGAAATTATTATTATTATTATTATTATTATTATTATTATTATTATTATTATTATTATTGGTGCAGCTGTTTCCCTGGAGGCTCAGGTAGCCTCAGTGGCTAGTAGTGGCTTTTACAAACTGAAGTTGGTTTGAGAGCTGCAGCTCTTTCTGGGTTGGCAGTAGTTCATGCACTGGCTACTTCAAGACTGGATTACTGCAAAACACTCTATGTTCGGCTTCCCCTGTGCTTGATCTGGAAAATGCCATTTGTGCAGAATTCTGCAGCACAATTGCTGACACCTGCGCCCAGAGATCTGCCCTGGCTTCACACGTCATGAGTTCATCCTCCAACACATGGAGAGTGATGAAAATGGCGAGGGCGGGGGGGCTAGTGCTAGCATGCTCAACCCCAGAGCACTCCCAGAGTCAGAATAGCTGAAAAAGGAATCTGTCCTTTACCTTGTGTGTTGTGGAAATGCTTTGAACACCCGTTCATTGCGTTGGAAAGCATCTATTTTCAAAACAGAGAAGCGTTGTTCAAGTGCTAATGCCTTCATCTTTCACCAGGGTACCAGAGGCTATGTTGAGATTCCCTGAAAGTCGTGTGTGTGCCTGTACACACACTACACATATGTGCACATACATGTCATCCTCAACTGTAAATGAAAAAAACAAAACATTTTCATAGATATAAAACATGTAATTAAAATGATGAATTAATATAAGATAGAATATTAGCCTTTTGACATCTTAATCTGAGCCGGAGAGAGCAAAGGAGCTGAGCTGCTCAATTAAATTTATAAATTCCTCCCCACCCCATTGTTATGAATAAATAGAAAGATTCTGTAGCAGTCTGTAGAATTATTAATTGCAATGAGTGTGGAAAGTGCATGCACCGTATCGTGAAATGGAGTATCATTGTTAGTGACTATATTTCTTGGTAATTAAGGCCCAGACTAATGATGCAAGTTTTTTCCAGCATGATTTTCATCTGATTATGAGGCTGCTTCATTAAGAGCACTCAGACTAACGAGCTGTAGCTGTAATAAAGTAATTTTCTGTCTTGTGCTCTGATTGATAAAGAGTTTCTATAGCTAAAAGGAATTGAAAATATAATTATAATTAGAAATGGTTGAATAAAGTTATTACAGGATTGCTGAAGGGTAGTGCAATTGACACTGTAATTTTTGGGGGGCTATGTGGGAGGGGGGACGTGTGCATCTTAAAATTAGACTGTATAAAGTGTGGGGAGGGGAGGGGAGGAAGGAAGCCATGTCTCCTTATAGACGGGCACTTGAATGTTGCTTGTATTAAAAGGAGCACAGAGATGAAAGTAAAGCCAGCCTTGCCCACATTGTTTCAAACCCGAAAAACACATGCAAGATGAATGCCGCTGCTTTGCTTTCCAGCATTCCTGACAAGTGAAGTAAAGTTTATGAAAATACTCTTTGCTCCATTTATAACAATTTTCATGCTGCCATATGTGGTGCAAGGGGTGGGGGTGGGGGAGAGAATCTTAAAACCAGTGTCCCTTTAATATACACAATATCATTTTGAACTTTTTCCCAGAGTCCTTCCCCAAATATATATAGATATATATATTATATATGTATAATTAAGTTAAGTTGTGGGTTTTCTCTTTCATGCTTAGCCTGATATCAAAATACAACTCGGCTGCCTAAAAGATCCTCTCTTTCTCTCGGAGGGGCAGCTAATCAACTTTTTATGCTCGAAACCTTATTGCTTTTTATGATGCTCACATTTAGAAACAGTCCAAATCGCATTAGATCAATCCTTTGAGCATAAGTCACAGGATAGGGATGCTTTAGTGATATAAATGCCTATAATAGAGGTTTTACTTAGAATTAAGCAGAGGCATTTGGGTACTCCAAAGTTGTTTCCCTTATTTAATCCTGGTTCTTTTGTATCAGTATAATTCCCCCTGTGAGGAACACGGTTATGCTTTAAAGCTTACCGTTATGGACATTTGGTTATGTAAAATCTGTCCCACAAAGGCTCTGAGGAATTAGATTGCATTGGCAGGAATCTAATGGTAGATCATCGAGATGTATATTTATGCTAATTTCCTGGAAGATGGCATTTTGCATCGATTGTTCAGCCTCGTAATGCATTTGGGAAGATTTTTTTTTTCCAGAATTCTTAAAAAATCATTCCTTGCACATTATATGGTGATAAAAATGTGTTATTGGAATACCATTAGAGGTGTGGGGGGGGGAGAGCAGATTTTTATTGGTTGTTCATTGAAAATGTTAGCTGTGATTAGTTACATAATCCTACATTAACCTGTAAATTAAAATTCCTTGGTGCAATTTGATGGCTGATTTAATTTTGTCTTTCTTTGTTTGCCTCAGGCTAATTCCATTATGAATTCTTTATACAGCCTTTTCCCTCAATGATTAGCAGCTTCTACTCAAGTCCTGATTGCTATTGTACACTTAGCACTACATAAAGCTGGGGATTAATATTCCCCTGAAGAATTGTTGCTATGGATCTGCTGTATTCCTTCTAAGAGATGTTTCTGCAGCTTCAATTGTCCATAAATTATGATCTCTAGTGAATTATCAGTGGGAGTGAACTAAGCTTAACAAGCAGAAGAGAGCACTCTAGTTCTGAGACAGAGAGAGGGAGATTCTCAATTATTAATTGCCAGGTTTTATAATACAGAAGGAATGATATTTCACTGTATCCATCCTTCATGCAGGAATGCAAGAAATCAGGTTGAGCCAGAGGCCTAAAACATGGAGGGCTTAGAGGCCATCAGAAAAGGGAGGGGGAAAGGTTTTGTCCTAAGACAGGAGATGAGACTCAAAGTATAATGCTGTGCTTTGTTGTCTTATCTTTGTACCAGAGCCTCTCCAAGACATTTTGACACCTGAGGTGAACCACAAAATGGCATCTTCCCTCCCTCCCCACCAGGGAAGAAGGGGTGAGTGAAGATCTCCATCAGGAACAGGGGGTGGGTGGGAAGAAAGCTCTTCATTGGGATCTGCTCCCCGTGTGGATCCTGCTTCCTGAGGCAACCGCCTCCCCCTGTCTCATTGGTGGGCTGGCTCTGTTTTGTACTTGTGGCAGATGCTTCAGTCATGGTAAGATGCTTCATCATGATAGTAGTTTGGGTCAACAGCTTAATAACCAATCTAGGACACAGGTGCTGGGGTTACAAAGTCCCTCACATTTTGAGAGTTAAAGCAAGTATCCCAGATTCAGTTGATTGACAGATAGTTCTTGATTTGCCTCACCTTTTAAGGAAAGGGTTTAAATTGTGCATCTGCTCCTGTGCCTTTCATAGAAGCTTTTCTTGATTTGGAAGACAAAGCTGTAGGGAAACCTTTAGTTACTCTGTTTATTTCTGTCAGGCTGTTGTTAGAAGCACAGGAGGTAGTAAAAGGAACAGAAGAGAAAAGCAATATAGGCCCACTTAGTTTTAAAATAATGCTCCTCTTAAACCACACAACATTTCTTTTCCATTTGCATGGTATGCAGGCCTGTTTTAAGACGTCTGAGAATATGCCTGCTGACCCAGATCTTCTCTGGCTGTCTTGGCTTTCAGAAGAAGGGAGTTGTCCCGCTGACGTGGTGGTTGTTCACAGTGGCATAGCATGGGTTGCCAGTGCTTGGGGATGTAGCACACAAGAGGCTGAAAGGCAACTTCATATATGAAAATGCTTTTACATGAAGCTTGATGGGTTCCATCTACTTTAATGTAGAAGAAGACAGGGATGAAATGCTGTGGAACCAGAGCTGGTTAGAGAACTTTGTAACAGGTGAAGGCTGGCTGCTGCTGATAGGCAAGTTTAGTGTGGCAACCTATTTAATGAAGCCAGGGAGACAAGTCATGATATGAGTAGAATAGAGTGGGTGGAGGAAGATTGGAAGAAATTTAAAGACTATTTACAGAAACATTGTAAAATTAATGAATGTTAGAATGATGTTGGAACGAATTTATGTGGTTTTAGCAAAAATGTTACAAAGGTTTAGAAAAAACAGACTGTTAATTGGTGAAAGGAGGGAAAGTAAAGTTACATTTATATTAAGATAAATTACAGGACAAAAATTGGAAAAGATGGGAAGGATTTGCTGAAATAGCTAACCGAACTAGAATACAAAAAAGGGAGGTGTGAGGAGGTCAAGGAAACAAGCAAATGAAAGTTAAGTTATGGGAAGAGTTGCTGTGTTTTTAAATTGTTTGCATTTTTCTGTTCTTTTTTTCTTTTTTACTCATTGTGATGTGTTGACTTGCTTTTGTTTAATATGGTGTATTTACTTTTGCTTTTTGTAACCCTTTAAACTTTAATAAATATTATTTATAAAAAAAGATATGAGTAGAATAAGGTATGTGGGACGCAGGTGGCGCTGTGGGTTAAAGCCTCAGCGCCTAGGACTTGCCGATCAAAAGGTCGGCGGTTCGAATCCCTGCGGCGGGGTGCGCTCCCGCTGCTCGGTCCCAGCGCCTGCCAACCTAGCAGTTCGAAAGCACCTCCGGGTGCAAGTAGATAAATAGGGACCGCTTACCAGCGGGAAGGTAAACGGCGTTTCCGTGTGCGGCTCTGGCTCGCCAGAGCAGCGATGTCACGCTGGCCACGTGACCCGGAAGTGTCTCCGGACAGCGCTGGCCCCTGGCCTCTAGAGTGAGATGGGCGCACAACCCCAGAGTCTGTCAAGACTGGCCCGTACGGGCAGGGGTACCTTTACCTTTACCTTTTAGAATAAGGTAAGACTGGAATCTGGGTAGGGAGTTATAGCAATGAACAGTGCAATCCTAGCTACTGTATACTTACTCAGAAGTGTGTTATTGAATTCAGTGAGTTTTATTCACAGGTGAATGAGGTTAGGATTGCAGTCTTAAACTGGTTTAAATATGGAAGGCTAGAGAGCAATGCTTGCTGTATCACAAATACACAGAATAACTAATAGACCACCCAAAGTGGAAAGAAAGGAATACATTTAAGTACCACTTCAGAGCATTTAAATTGCTTCACATCCATAATCCTAGTGATCTTTACAACAGCACTGTGAGGTAGACCATTATTGCTATCCCAGTATTGCATGGGGTTGGGGTTTGAGGCTGTGAGAACAATGGCTTATTGAGACAGCTCTTGTCTGAAGACATTTGAAAGGGATGGAGCAGTCTGGGCAAGATTTTCATTGGTGATTTCTCCCCACCACACACATGCGTCATTGCTCCTTCCCAGTAACAATGGGCCCTAACAATTGTCATGTGTGCCGTGGGCGGGCACCATGGTCAGGGGTGATGACGATGGCTCTGGCAATTACAGTGGCCTTTGAAAGTCCAGGAACTGCATCTCTTGTGAAACCTTCCCCATTTCTTATGTTCTATGATATTACAGGGCTGCTTTGACAAGTGCAGCAGAGGTACGGTGTTTACCCAGAAAGTCAGGAGTAACGCATGCTACCACAGCAGGTTTTTATAGGATCAAGCTTGTAATTTTCTTCTGCCAGGTCACAGAACTACCTTCTTTTTAGATCTCCTCCTCTCTATTCATGAACACAGTTTACTTTGGAAGGTACTTGATATTCTGACCTAGTTATAACACACCAGAAAGGTTATTGTTTTATTCATACGAATTTAAATTTAGCAAGGTACTTAAGCATGTTCTTGCATTTATGATTATGATTCCTTTCAAGGACTTTATTGAACTGGTGTTAGCAGTGTGGTCCTGCGAACTGTGTTTTGATATTGACCCAAATGCTGCAAGAGTTAGAGAGAGATGTGAGGTTAAGGATTTGGGGTTGTTTATTTTGCACTTCCCCTCCTCATCAAACCAGTACTAATGGAGATATACTAACAGGCTTTTCCCATTGAACTCTGCTTTGTGCTACTGCTGTGTCAAAAACCCTGCACTTGATTTTCTTCAGCATTGTTGTAATTTTTGACCAGCATGGAAGAAATGTGATGTGCTCCATCAAATTCAGCTGCAAATCTCTCTGAACTAAGCCAGAGGAAAATAAGCCCATTCTGTGAGAGAAGAAAAGCAGAAAAGGTGGTTGGGGTTGTATATCCATGTTGGATGCCTTGGCCCAGTATACCTGAAGGGAGTGTCTCAACCCCCATTGTTTAGCCCGGACACAGAGGTCCAGCTCCAAGGGCCTTTTGGCACTTCCCTCACTGCGAGAAGCAAAGTTACAGGGAACGAGGCAGAGGGCCTTCTTGGTAGTGGCTCCCGCCCTGTGAAACACCTTCCCATCAGATGTCAAGGAAATAAACAACTATCTGACTTTTAGAAGACATCTGAAGGCATGTTTAGGGACGTTTTTAATGTCTGATGTTTTATTGCATTTTTAATATTTTGTTGGAAGCTGCCCAGAGTGGCTGGGGAATAAATAATAATTTGTAATTATTATAATTATTATAATTCTTGACAGCTTCAGGATATGAAGATCACGTAAACATAAGAAAGTCTTGGCAAAGCTGGGATATCTCCCTGGCTGAACATCTTTGGGCATATATGCATTTTAATTTATTGGAATAATAATAATAATAATAATAATAATAATAATAATAATAATAATAATATATTTTTACCCTGCCCATGGTACACTCTGGGTGGCTTCCAGCATAAATAAAAACATAGTAAAACGTTAAACCTTAAAAAGTTTCCCTATACAGGGTTGCCTTCAGATGTCTCCTAAAGATTATATAATTACTCATCTCCTTGACATCTGATGGGAGGGCATTCCACAGGGTGGGCACCGCTGCCAAGAAGGCTCTCTGCCTGGTCCCTGTTCTTCTCGCAGTGTGGGAACCACCAGAAAGCCCTTGGTGCTGGATCTCAGTATCAGGGCAGAACGATGGGGGTGGAGACGCTCCTTCAGGTATACTGGGCCGAAGCTATTTAGGGATTTAAAGATCAACACCAACACTTTGAATTATGCTTGGAAACGTGGAAGTCACACTCTGTAGACTTTTGCTTCTCAGGGTCATCTATACGTACAAAAGTGCACATGAACAATGTATTGTGTACGGCAAAGATCTGGAAACAGCCAAAGTTCTGGCTTCTTCAAGTGGCAGAATCATGCCTTACAGCTTCAGTATAAGCTTCCCTGTATACTTTCTGAAGTGTAGAGACATGCTAAATATATACATTGATCTATGTCTAAGCAACCCAATGCCTATTCCAGCTAAAAGTATATGATTCTGGAGGTCAGGGGGGCTTATTAAATTCATTTTTAAATTAGACATATTATTTTAAATATGTCTAACACGTTTGTGAGTGTCTGGTGCCCTTGTCAACTCAGTAGGACTAACTTCTGCGTGAGCCTGCTTAATACTGCCTTGTAAGGATGTTACCTTCTTTCATCAGGTGCTTTACAGTGGTACCTAGGGTTACAGACGCTTCAGGTTACAGACGCTTCAGGTTACAGACTCCGCTAACCCAAAAATAGTACCTCAGGTTAAGAACTTTGCTTCAGGATGAGAACAGAAATTGCGCGGTGGCGGCAGCAGGAGACCCCATTAGCTAAAGTGGTACCTCAGGTTAAGAACAGTTTCAGGTTAAGAATGGACCTCCAGAATGAATTAAGTTCTTAACCCGAGGTACCACTGTATTGTAAAAAGCGATGTTGCTTGTGCATCTGAAGTGCATGTGTCACCCAGCTGCAAGAAAACCACTTTTTAAAAATTGGACATGAAAACACAGGAGACTTTCTGCATTTGTGTGTCGAGGTTCCCAGGTCCACCCCAATAACTCACACATCACACAGAATTTTTGTTTAAGATTTTTGGCATAATTTTGGCCACAACTTTATTAAAATACAAATTTGTGAGTGGTTGCTTAGGCATTGGTTGCGACTATCTGCCCCCACCATGGGGGACAGACTGACATTCCGCACGATGCGAAAGTCAGAATGGGGGAATACACTTGGGGGTTACGCGGAGCAGGGAACCTGCCCTCACCCCAAATGCAACCAGGAGATTGCTATGGCCCGAGCCCCCTTGACAGAGTGGACAAGCAATAGTTAGCCCCCAATTCCTTTAACAGAATCCCTTGCAGCAGCAGCATTAGAGGGGCAGGCACAGCCAATCCATGCCCCTCAACCAACCAAACCATAAACCAATGCCGAACCGCAACCTTACAAGTTGTGACGATTTGCTACGCAGTAGGCAAAAAACAAATGGCCCCAGCCAATCAGCCAGATGGACAAAATTCCTACCAGGCCCCCGCTCCAAAGCAGACGACCCCATGACAGGCATAGCAAGGTCAAAGCGAACAACCCTATTCTAGGGAGGGAGGGACGGGCAGTCCAATGCACGGGCGAAAAGAGGAAGCCCTAGCCTCGTGCAAGGAGTTTTAGAATTTCTGGCTGTCAATCAATAAATGGCAACATTAACTTCTTCCCAACAACAAGGGAAGCCCCAATCGCATCAGTGGCCAACGATCAGTTAGCCCGCCCCCCAACTTTGGAGTGTCCTGGTGGCCCCCACCGCAACCCGTGCTCTCCATGAAGGAGAACATGCTTTGCTGCACTTCCATCCCAGTTTCCTAAGATAAACCAAAGATTAACAGGAAGACATAGAAACTACTGTAAACCAATCAAGATGAATGCTCTTTGTCAATACAGTATAACCTCCTCATGAACAGGTTGAATGCTCAATAAGCAAGTTTTCTTCCGCAGGGGCCTACATGGTGAAGGCAACAGAAGGAGGCACAAGTTCATCTGGTGATACAGTTTTATGCTTTGTTTCCTTTGAAGTCTTAGTCTCCAGCTGCATTAAGGAGTTTGTGATCTCTAAGTTAAATTCCTGGCACACAGGGAAAAGCAGAGGTATATTCTGTGTTCATAGCATTTCCCTGCAGTGTAGGTAGAGACCTCTCACTTTCCAGAGGTAGACACTCTCACCTTCTGGGCAGGCTTTCAGCTCCACAGAGATAGTTTGCTTCCCTTCTCCTCCTTCCTGCCTTCATTTTTTTACCCTGTCAATTCTTTATGAAGCAGCGAGTCTTCAGAGTCCCTCCCTGAAAATTCCTAGTCGAGCTCTCGAGCTCTTAAAAATACTTAAGCAATAAGGCACAACAGGCTGTGAATTTCTGAGCAATTATTGCACACCTCAAGTGACAGCAAAGGGAGGACAATGGCCTTTAAGCAGCCATAAATGTACAGGACCCCCAAGAAGGGAGCAGGTTTCAGTGCAGCTATTGAGAAATGAATGCATAGGAGGGCATAAAGAAGGGTTGTGGAGAGACACAATTGCAAGGAAGTCTATGTTTACTGAGTATTATGGTAGTAAATCTATCACTGACAGCTCATAATAAAGTTTTGTGTGTGTTTTATAAGCATCAGGAAATATTTCAGATGGATGTTTGTTTGATTAATAAACGGAAGGTGCTTTTTTCCAGGGATCAGCTGTTACTAAACATCAAATAGGCTTTATGGCACCCAAACCTAAAACTGTTCAGCGCAGCTATACTCAAGGTGACATTGTCTGCTGGTGTTACGTGCAAGACAGTTTGGAATAAAACATCTCATAGTTTGATGGCTCAGCTGCGAGTTGTTCATTACTGCCAACTCTGGATAGCACTAATCCTTTACTCAGAAGTAAGTCCCACTGAGTTGGATGGGAGGCAATTTCCTAAATTTGTTTAGGACTGCAGCCATAATTTTATAACAGGATAGCCTCTGCTCAATTTCTTTCTTGCCCACTTTCTTCCCAATGTTAAGGATGGAAGGATCTGTCAATTTTGGTTCTCTCTGTTTCTTATTTTTCTAATCTGACATTGAGTTCTCCAGGTTTCTGTAGAAATTTATGAATATATAGAATATATATCTCTAAATCACCTGCCTGCCTTCCACCCTCCCGTTCCCTTCCTGGTCTTGTTGTCTCCCCTTCCTCCTTGCCAATGAGCAAGGCTCCAGAGGTGCTGTTCAGCGAGCAGGGAAAGTGAGGGGGAAGCAATTGGATCTGAGGAGGAGCAGGCAAAAGTGCTTTGGCTCATGGCTTAAGTGGGTGACTTTCGAAATCCAGCCTGAATCTCTGTGTTGCTGCTGCACACTTCCCTTGTTGAGCTGGAAACCCTGTGAGTGGGCTCTTTGGATGGTTTATTGCTCTTTTATAAACACTGTGATTAAAATGCTGCATCGAACCCCTTGCCTCCTTATCATCCTTAGTGTGCACTATTGAACTCTTAGCCTCAGCTGGAGCTCAGATGAACAAGATAAAGTTAATTGGGCTCTGATAAGTAATAAGGAGGCCTTGTGCATCTCAGTCAGAGGATCTTGGGCCGCCATGAGTGGATGATAATGAAGGCTGCTCCAAATGGCATTGTCATTTTTCAGTCCGCTCTCGAGCAACGTGAAAAGGGATATTGCTGGCTGGCAAACAATATCCCTCTAATCTGGGTAATGTGTCTCTAAGCCATGGCCCTGTGCGCTCTTCACGGCTCCTTTCTTCCTGGCATAACTTCACACTTCCCCACTGCTTCTAATGCTGCCGAAACTGTTTATATCATAATAAAATATAATTTTCTTCATGTGTTAAACATGACTCTCTTTCTCAATCCATCAGGGTTAAAGCTCCCCGTGCGCAACAGAGTCTTAGGCAGTGTCTGTTCTTGCTGCTCTTTCTTTCACGGGGGCTCTTGGCGTTTCTCTCTCCCCACCCCCACCCCCCAAGCCTACACCAGAGCCATTCATATTGCTTTGGAGAAATGGTATTTGTAGATTAGCAGTTTGATACTTCAGTTATTTATTTGTGCTACTTAACAGGCTGGTGGCAAAGGGGAGTGGGAAGAAACAACAATGTGAAAGTAATGCATAGCGTTCAGTTGTGCTTTAGACTGCAATTGGCTGCCCACTTGCCTAGAAATAAGCCCCACTGAAGCGAACTTCTAAGTAAACAAGGCACATCATTGTACACTTAAGAGTGTTTAAAGTGCTCCAGTAACAGGCAGTATTGTGGAGTGGAGGCACTTATCCCAGCAGGCGAATTGCTGCTGCTTACTGGGAGGGGAAGGAGAAGAGAGGTTGGTGATCTGCAAGCAGAGGCAATCTGGTCTTCCTGCCAGCATGTTTGCACCATGCTGTCCTATTTGTGCCCTCTGCTGGGGGGCTAGGTAAGTGCCTCTGCCCCACCATGTGATTTGCTACAGACACTATCACCGTAATCCATACAACAGGGCTGGAAAACCGCAGGTGTGGGGCGCTGAATGCAGGCCTCTAAGTCCTCTCTAGCTGGCCCTAAGGATTATGGCAAAGTCATGCCTCCTTGTCAGGTGTGCGCGCAGGAGCCAGGCCCTGTGACCAATAGGACTTCACAGGACTGGGGCCTTCCTAAGTTTGTTCTGAAGAGGCAAGGCACGGCCGCACAGGTGAGGCCGATTGGTAACTCACAGCACCTGGTGGCAAGAGCTGGGAAAGGATATAAGGTCTGCATTTCCCTTCGGCTCTTTGACACAGCGACACGTTCCCTGCCTTGCTGCGTTTGACTCCTTGCTTCTTGAGCCTCGGACCCCTGACTTCGTGATTCCTTGCTTCTTGATCCTCGGACCCCTGACTTCTTGACTCCTTGTTTCTTGATCCTTGGACCCCTGACCTCATGACTCCTTGCTTTATGATTCTCGGACCCCTGACTTCGTGACTCCTTGCTCCTTGATCCTCGGGCCCTTGACTCCTTGCTTCCTGAGCCTTGGCTTCTTGACTCCTGGCTCTCTGACCCTCGGACTCTTGGTTTCCTGACTCCTGGCTTCTGGACCCCATTCCTGCTCCACCCCGCCATCTTGCCCCTGGTCTTGACATCCCCTTCCGGGACTTTGATCACCCGTAAACCGGACCGTGACACTCCTTCCCAGGTCACACCCTTTCACTGGTCCTGCCCTGCTCCAGGTCCTCCTCAAGAGTTTTTGCCCAGCTGGAATGTGTCCTCCAACTGTGGTGTTGCTTGTGTGGATGAGAGGGGGAGGTGTGTGTGTGTGTGTGTGTGTGTGTGTGTGTGAAGAAACCTCTGACTTTTGGGCAATAGGCCCATATTCTAGCCACATAAGGGCAAGAGCCAATCTGTTCCTCCACCCACCTTTTATCTCCGCCCCCGGCATGCAGCCTCGGGAAAGTTGCCCATAAGGAAATGTCTCCCTCAAGCAGAAAAAAAAAATGTTCTCCACCCCTGCCTTACAACAATGTGTAAAGTAGGCCAGCATTATTAGCACTATTTGGGGGGTAATGTCTCCACCAAGACGGGGATCCCGTCTGCACTCTACATTTAAAGCAGTATCATATCACTTCAAATAGTCATGACTTCTGTTGAGAAAGATGGAAACTGCAGTTTGTTCCAGGTGCTGAGAGTTGTTAAGAGACCCAGATTCCACTCACAGAACTAGAATTTCTCAGAGTGGTTTAGAAGTCAATTCCCTCTGGGAATTATAGCTTTGTGAGGGGAATGGCGGCTTCCTAAAAACTCTCAGCACCCTTAACAAACTGCAATTCCAAGGATATTTAAGAGAACCCACAGCCGTTTAAAGTGGTATGATATGGCTTTAAATAGGGGTTTCTTACATCTGGGAAACGGGATGCAGGTGGCGCTGTGGGTTAAACCACAGAGCCTAAGGCTTCCCAATCAGAAGGTCGGCGGTTCGAATCCCTGCGACGGGCTGAGCTCCTGTTGCTCGGTCCCTGCTCCTGCCAACCTAGCAGTTCAAAAGCACGTCAAAGTGCAAGTAGATAAATAGGTACTGCCCTGGCGGGAAGGTAAACGGCATTTCCGTGCCCTGCTCTGGTTCTCCAGAAGCTGTACTCCGGCTCCCTCGGCCAATAAAGCGAGATGAGCGCTGCAACCCCCGAGTCGGTCACAACTGGACCTAATAGTCAGGGGTCCCTTTACCTTTTTACATCTGGGAAAACCCAGGCATGTCCTCTTTGGGGGAGCCAACATGCTCATCCAGGCAGATTCTTACATTTTAAATGGAATATCTAGGGGTTTGGGGGGCTTTGGCAGCTCTGCACGCTGCGGCTGCTGCCAGCCCAAGCCCGGGGAAAGAGGTGTGTGCTGTGGCTTGCTGGCTCAGGCTGGCAGTGGCTCAGGTTGTCCTCTTTTTTTGCTCTTCTAGATACAGTATGGAACCCTCCTTTAAAGGAATTGTGCAGATGGGGCCTCAGAGATAACTGCTTGACACTTCACAGTTCAGTCTCTTAGCTGCTACACCAGCTCTCTCCTGCTGTCTCGTAGATTTTTACGGACTCCAGACTCACCCATTCAGCAAACATGGCATTAGCTCAGCAAGGAATTAAATCCCCAAAATGCAAAGCAAACATAGCCGCTATTTAAACTGGACAACAAAGAGTCAACTCATTCATCCGATGAATCCATCAGGGGACCATTTTAGCCTGCTTTTGTAGCTAACCTCCTGACCAGAAGAAACAAAACACTTTAGAGTTAAAATCCAGTTATTGTGGCTGGCTGCTAAAAGTACTCGTTTGGGAAGGCAAACATTGTGCTGGAAAAAAATAATGCTGAATGTGAGATGGTGGACTGTAAAGGGGAAAGGTTGCAAAAAGCTGATTTTTCCAGCTAGAATAGAGCTACTGGGAGGTGTATGTGTGATCACCTTCACAAATGTCTTGTATGTTATACCGTTTCACTTTTACTATGGGGAAGGGGAGTAGCTCAGAGATACATTGTTTTCTTTGAATGAAGAAGGTTCCAGGTTCGGCTCCCTTGAGAGCTGCTGCCTGCCAGTGTAATTATTATTATTATTATTATTATTATTATTTATACCCCACCATTCCCAGCCAAGGCCGGGCTCAGGGCGGCTAACAAGCAATAATAAAAACAAGTTGAATGAATACAACTTAAATATTAAAATGCAGCCTCATCACAGGAGGAGAAAGGAAAAAGAAAAAAGAAAGAGGGGGAGGGAATCAAATTGGCTCCAAGCCAAAGGCCAGGCGGAACAACTCTGTCTTACAGGCTCTGCGGAAAGAAATCAGATCCTGCAGGGCCCTGGTCTCATGAGGCAGAGCGTTCCACCAGACCGGAGCCAGTGTTGAAAAGGCCCTGGCTCTGGTTGAAGCCAATCTAACTTCCTTAGGGCCTGGGACCACTAGGGTGTTGTTAGATATGGACCTTAAGGTCCTCCGTGGGGCATATTGGGAGAGGTGGTCCCGTAGGTACGAGGGTCCTAGGCCGTGTAGACCATTCTGAGATGAAGAAGATGAGTTTTGATTTGATATCCCGCTTTATCACTACCCGAAGGAGTCTCAAAGCGGCTCGCAATCTCCTTTCCCTTCCTCCCCCACAACAAACACTGTGTGAGGTGAGTGGGGCTGAGAGACTTCAAAGAAGTGTGACTAGCCCAAGGTCACCCAGCAGCTACATGTGGAAGAGCGGGGAAGCGAACCCGGTTCACCAGATTATGAGTCCACCACTCTTAACCACTACACCACACTGATAGATGGACCAAAAGTCTGACTCAGCTTCCTTTGCTCCTTAAAGCCAGTGTGGTAAATTTGGACTCACATATTTGGGAGAACTGTGCAAGAACAAAGCGGGCAAAGAAAAACAGCCCGTCTAAAGATGCTGAAGATATTTGGATCCTGCCTGTTGTTCCTTTAATGCACATGACTGCCATGTATCCAAAGTTGTATATGCACAAGGGTCTACGATATGGACAGGAGTGTGAACTTAGGACATGGTTTATCTTTGCCGATCATGGCATATGTATAATGTTGACATAACTGTGTCTTGAGATTCTGCATCTTGAGCCTTGTGTGACAGGAGTGCTGGCTGCACACATGTGAGTCCGGGGACATGCTTGTAACAACATGTATACTCACAGGCCCTGTACATGCAATCTGCACACCATCTACCACCTCCACATATAATTCAGGATCTGTACCTACATAGATCTTGAAGTGGCAACAGTTTTCGGTGGGTGGGTGGGTGGGATTGTTTTCAAAAATTTGCCAAAATAATTTCCACATGACACTGAGGATCCGGTCCCCTCCCAGACCCTGCCATTGGTTCCACTGCTGCGATAGTTGTAGCAGGACTGAGAACACAAAAGGGGCTGAGGAACTGTGTGGAATTGAAGCGATGAATGCAGAGAAGATCAGTGTCGGAGGTGTGTGAAGAACAAAGGCTCAAAGAAAGGGATGGTGGTCAAGGCAGTTCATAAAGGGGGAGAACGAAAAAGTACGCTACTGTATAAAATGTCAGTTTTGTATCATTCAAATGTTATCCCCTAACCTTCTCTGTGATTGGTATTTCAACTTCTACTTCTTTCAGGTTTCCACTTGGCAGGGTATGATAAAAGTCAGCCCTGCAGAAACCCCTTTTAGGCCATGAGACATGCAATGGCTTCTGCATTAAGAGTGTGTCATCCTGTCTTCATTCTTTAAACAAAAGGCACGGAGAAAGCCTTTGCAGGCACATATTTCTGTAGCGAGCAAAACACAAATGCAATTGCTTCTCAGGCTCCTTCTGAGCTGCTCACATGATGATGATGATGACATTTAAGTGTATTATGCTGTTTGTGGGAAATGTTCATGTGGTTGTTTATCTTCTTGGAAATGACTTTGAGATGTGTCTGGGTGCCTCCCGTTGCTCGTCTCCCCCATTAGCCATTAGTACATTGGTGCTACTGAAACGATGGCCCATTATGAAACCCTTTTCAGCTGATGTGCGTGTATGTAGGTCTTTGTATATTCATCTTACCTCTATTCCTCTTTCACCCGCCTCCTCTATGAATGCTCTTAAAAGAAACTAGCTGTATCCTCCTTAGTGTGCGTTGCATGTCCTTAGCTTCTCTTTTCAGAAAGCTGGAAACCCCACTCAAGAGCCTCTGGAAACCTGTTCATGGTCTACTCCTGGGTCCGCCTCAAACATTTTAGAGCCCTTCTTCCAGAATATTGCTTTGTATGCAGACATATGGAGGTGAATTCCCCAATCTAGCGCAAGCATATTGACAGGTGCAGCTTCTAGATGGCAAGTTTGTGCTGAGGTTTGCTTTTTGCTAAGAAAGACAGACCAGGGAAAACAGACATGCCACTGAATACTAATACTAATACTAATTTATTATTTGTACCCCTCCCACTTGGTTGGGTTTCCCCAGCCACTCTGGGTGGCTTCCAACAAAGATTAAAAATACATTAAAATGTCACACAATCAAAACTTCCCTTCAGATGTCTCCTAAATGTCAGATAGTTGTTTATCTCTTTGACATCTGATGGGAGGGCGTTCCACAGGGCAGGCGCCACTACCGAGAAGGCCCTCTGCCTGGTTCCCTGTGACTTAGCTTCTCACAGTGAGGGAACTGTCAGAAGGCCCTTGGTGCTGGATCTCAGTGTCTGGGCTGAACAATGGAGGTGGAGATGTTCCTTCAGGTATACTGGGCCGAGGCCATTTAGGGCTTTAAAGGTCAACACTTTGAATTGTGCTCAGAAACATACTGGAATGTAATGTGCCACTTGGTCCTCACTGTCTTAAATTGCTGAAGTGAAAAGCACATTGTTGCTGGGAGTAGACAACAACATTGGTATCTCCTGCTCCAAGAACTGGACCACCTGTTTGGCATGGATGTCAAGGTCAGATGCTGACATGATTGAGGAGCAGCTGCTCACCTTTCCTGCAGGAGCATAAAGTGATGTGTCATGCAGCACTCCACACTCGGGCCCATAGAAATGAAAGCTGCCCCCTTTTTCTGGAGGAATAATTGTTCAAACTGTGTGTGTGTGGGGGGGGAATACATGCCCAGACCCTGAATCCCAGGAAGGTGGCTACCATTCAGGCAACTGTTACACCTGGGCAAGAGGCACCTGGGTGAGCTTTAAGTTCTTACTCTGAAGGAGGTGAAGTGTGATTCTTGTCTTCTGCAGCCCTTCCATACCTAATAACAGCTCAGCCCCCCCCCAATGACCAACTCATTTATTATTATTTAGCTCACAAGATTTACCATATTTTCTCGTGTATAAGACTAGGCTTTCCCCCTAAAAAATAATGTCAAAAATTAGGGGGCATCTTATACACAGATACATCTCCCCCCATTTTCTTAAATCCGAGTCCCCCAAAAAGGGGGTGTCTTATACATGGGGGTGTCTTATAGACAGGAAAATAAGGCATATACCACTTGTATGCAATGAAAGTTCAAAGCATTTTACAGAAAGAATAACATAAATAACAGTATCAAGCCCAACTAGTTAAAACTTTCAAAAATAATTAAAATCAAAGAGAGAGACATAAATTGTGTTGTTTCCCCTTTTCTTTTTTTCCGTCTCTCAGGGGATTGGGGTGAGAGAGGTTTGGTTTGCATTTTAACGAGAAGTTCCCTATTCAGCTGTTTCAAAATTCACACTTCTCCCAGATTTGCTCACCAGCCTGCTGCTCTGGAATCACAGAAAAGTTGTGTACAAAAATGCACATGTGAGAGGAAAGTGTGCCTAAAAATGTGTACTATACTGTACATCAGTGAAAATAACATAAACAAAAGCAAAATTTGCCTGCAGAAAACAATGTGTATTAGGCAAATTGCACACAAAAATGTGGATATTAAGAAAAGTGTGTGCTTTTAAATGATGATGATGATGATCACAAACTGATTATGAGGAGAGCTGCAACCTCAACAAAGACACTCCTTACCCCCATGCAGCAACTGGGCTTGATAAAAAGGTGCCATTGGTTCAAAGGTTTTTTTAAAAAATTGCTTGCCGGGCTAAGTGATCTTCCCTGAGGCAACAGCTAGGGAGGTGTTTTGTTAACTGCTCCCTACCTGTATTTTGTGATATTGATGAAGTTCTGCACTGTGCACCAACTATGCTTTAAAAAAGCCTCCCAATGGAACCAATGAAGGCTTTGATCTAGCCCTTAGTCTCTTCACCTGGGCCCGGGGTTTTGTGTTATTTGTTGGACGGCCTGCACCTGTTCAGTTTGCTGACTCTTCAGATGCTCTTGACATCAGTAAGGTGGACTGTCATGAGGGAAACCTCTGGTGGTGCTTCAGCCACGGCATTTTCTTCCATTGGACCGACATTGCTGACCACCTCTTTTGGTTGGTCTTCCAGATGTGATGTTTATTAGCTGGGTTATGGTTTGGATGTATCTCTTCGGGAATGTTTTTACCTGGCTGAAACGTTTCCTTGACTGGATCGGGTGGCAGAGAGGGCTGTGCGTGCGTTTGTAAATCTAGACTACAGTACAAAGATAAAATTTGCATTTGTTGCTCCACCCACCTTTGCCTCTGGCCCTGCCCACCACTGTTTTGTGGCCCCTGGGTCCAAGAGGGAGTGTGGTATTTGATCTGGGAATGGTTGATTCCACATTCCTTTTCTATAGCCTCCGTTCTCATCAACTTTTTGGAAGTTCTGGAAGCTCACGGGTCTTTGTCAAGATGCTCTGGGATTTTTTAAAGCACTGATCTTTCTTTTAATTTACAAGCACCTATTTCTGCATTGTCAGGGATTCCCCTGAATATAGAGAAACCAATGCTTTATTTTTGTTCAGCCCAATTTTGCTTCCAGAATGCTAGGCACTTAACTGCCCAAGCTCACTGTTAAAGGTAAAGGGACCCCTGACCATTAGGTCCAGTCGTGGCCAACTCTGGGGTTGCGGCGCTCATCTCACTTTATTGGCCGAGGGAGCCAGCGTACAGCTTCCGGGTCATGTGGCCAGCATGACCAAGCCTCTTGTGGTGAACCAGAGCAGCACACGGAAATGCCGTGTACCTTCCCACTGGAGCGGTACCTATTTATCTACTTGCACTTTGAGGTGCTTTTGAACTGCTAGGTTGGCAGGAGCAGGGACCGAGCAACGGGAGCTCACCCCGTCGCGGGGATTCGAACCGCCGACCTTCTGATCGGTAAGTCCAAGGCTTTGTGGTTTAACCCACAGCGCCACCCACATCCCATAGCTCACTGTTAAGAGAGAATAATATAGCATGTATACAAATGGTGATGTGATAAGAAATAACTATATTGCAAGGGATGGTTGAAAATTATAAAATTATCAGAAAGAACCAGCAGCCTGAATTGCTCAAGACAATGAGAAGCTCCTTTAGGGAGTAATGCTCCTTTATTTTATTTTCTCCGTGCCTTACATGAATATCTAAAAATCTATCAGACAGCAGTCACTTTTAATATTTTTGAATAAAGCCAAGGAATTTAAATGCTCTTTAAAGGCCTATGTGGTGGTTAGCCTTTCTTTTAATCGCTTTGTAGCATGTTGGTGCTTTTTAGGTGTGATTTTCTGTTCTTGCAAGGGCTTTTGATTATTACTTCTCTAAAGGTGCTGGAAAGGTGAAAATGATAATTAAATCTTATCTCAAGTGTAATTTTATGATTATATAGTACTATTCCCCAGAACTATGGATTTGAAATTGTTGTGGGCTCTGAGCAGCTCCCCTGTGTAAAGCTGTAGGGGAAGTGCTAAAACATGACTTTGTAGTCCAATTATTTTTATATCACCATTTGAATGAATTTCCCACTCTCTGGGTCCTCTCCCTCCCTCTCATCCTTTTCACTGGTGTCATTAAGTAATTAAAAAACAAGCGTGCGCACACTTCCATTGTGTTCATAGCGCAATCCGCACGAAATTGCCAAAAGCCAGGGAAACCTAATGTCATCAGCCTCCCCTTTTTATTTGGTGTGAAGTAAAAAAACATGGAGAGGCACAATCTTCTCTTGGCAATGGCATCAGCTTCAGTTGAGCATTCACTATTTAATTTCCTGCTATTGTAGATTTAGATTCTGATTATCGAGCCACAGGGCCAAATTTCAAAAGGAACTAGTGTCTTCCTGGAAAGCCTAGGGCCATTTATTTATTATTTATTTCTAAATCTATATGCCAGCTTTTCCTCCCAAGTTGCTCAAAGTGGTCACGTGGTTGTCCCTTCCCCATTTTAGCTTCACAACAACCCTGTGTGGCACATTAGGCTGGGAGACTGGCCTGAGATCACCTAGTGAGCTTTGTGGCTGAGTGGTGACTTGAACCCTGGTCCTCCTGGGTCTTAGTCCGACACTCTAACCACTACACCACACTGCAGGAGTATTCATAGGAAGAGTGATAAAAGAAATAAGAACAGGCAGAACCCACCCACCCCTGTTCTAACACCAGCCTGCTGCTCTGGAATCACAGACTAGAGATGCTGTTGTTGGCAGAGTTCCTATGGTGTACATAGCTCTCCTTTCTCTTAGCTCCTGTTGCTTGGGGCAAATAATGGTTAAACTCCCCACCACTCCAAATTTTGTGTGCAAAAATGATTCCTTGGTGCCTTTTCAAGCAAGGGATACTGAAAAAAACCCCCAGATATTTTATCAAACAGTCCACATTATCGTGGGCTATTAATTTAATAAATTTAATAAATTAATAATAATATTAATTAAACGTTGCTTTGCTTTGGAGTAAAACGCACCTTCCTTTGCACCGCACACATCTCCTTCCAGCAGTAAAGATTTGAGAATCGAGGCGACACATAAAGCTGGATCAATCTGGAGCCTGAGCATCCAATTTCCCCAGCCTCAAATGATCTTCATAAATAAGGTTGATGGAGCACAAAATGGAAAGTTATTAGTCACTATATTCATTCCATCCTGTGACACCAAATGAAGAGATAGATGTGTGTTTTTCAAATGAACCAGCCAGGAAGATGGTCCTGAGATTATGGGTTGCCTGGTGAAGGAGAGCTGATCTGTGACAATTGCTATGGCCAGCATAAGTGACAAATGGCTGACCATCCTCTATCTTCTACCCTCCTTGCATGGAGGCATTATTCATCTTCAGTTTTTTGTTTTTTTTAAAGGAGTACATTCTTTGGCATTTTGTGTGTTTATGTATGATGTGCACAATCCAGGCCATCACTGTGCACTTTTGAGTTCCATTAATTTACTTGGGAAAGGTTTAATAACATGCTTAATTCTTCCTCTGAACTCAATGGGTCGTAAAAACGCTTACTGTTAGCTGGATTTACGCAGTGTATACAAGTGTGTCTTATGTAACAAAGGTTGCCATTAGGTATGCAAGGTGCAAACATTTTAGGACCTGCATGGTCAAAGCCAGCTCCTTGAAGTGAGCCCAAGAGCAAACTGGTACCTGGTGAAGACACTGGTCCTATGTTTGCCATGCTCATAATCCAAGAGCTGTATTTTGAACTATCTTCAGCTTCCATTGCAATAACTAAAACACATGGCTAACATGGCATGGACTAAGTTGCTGGATCTGTGACTGATACGAGTTTATGTGGATCTGTTTCAGAAATAAAATAATGAGGATAAGTTCAAAGGGCTGCGGGGTCTTGCTAATGCTCCTTGCAGCTGTAATTACTCAGCACCCTGCAAGTGCAAATCTGACTAATTCCCCCCGAGTTTCACCATGTAGCTTCTGCCCTGCCTCGATTCCACAAGACTATGCTCATTGTCAAATGGAATGAAGCACTTCTGTGGATCCAAGGAAATAAGAAATATCTTGAAAAACAACAGCAATGAAATTGGGTGTCCAAACAGTTGGCAGTGTAACCGCCCATTTACCATATTTTCCACTCCATAAGACGCACCTAGTTTTAAGAGGAGGAAACAAGAAAAAAAATATTCTGAACGAAACAGTGGATGTATGATTTTTGTGGTTTATGCTGTGACCACAGACATGATCTGATGGTGAATTTGGGGTGACCCAATGCAAAAATCCTGAGGATCCATGGGCTTTTACCTCCCCCCTCCCAGGCAGCCTCCACTAGCGTCCCTTATCTCTCTTCTGATCCCACTGATCAGCTGTTTCCTTTCAACACACCCTTCCATCTTGTTTGCCTTAGTGTAGTATCTTTTCCTTAGCTGGAGTAGTTTTTTTGCTTCTCCTTTTCTTCTAATTTATCTCCTTATTGCTTTAGTCTTCCTGTCCCCCCCCCCCCGTCTTTGCAAGTTTGCTGTCTTTACCTCCCCCCTCCCAGGCAGCCTCCTTTATCTCTAGCATCCCTTATCTCACTCCTCGATCGCAAACGATCAGCGGCTTTGTTTCAACACCCACTTCCCTCTTTCAAAAAATAAAAATAAAAAAATGATCTGCTTTTTGCCCCTGGGCAATTCGGCTCCAGGGACAACGCATTCACTCCATATGATGCACAAACATTTCCCCTTACTTTTTAGGAAGAAAAAAGTGTGTCCTCTGGAGCGAAAAATACGGTACTTTATATCAGAGTAACATCAGATTGCAGCAGGGCCACTGCAATGTCATTTAACTGGTCTTAATGGTATTGGCCCTCCCAGAAGCATACTTTGGGAATCTTTCTTAATATGGTACCCTGTGCAAGGCCAAAATGTGGCACCCCAAATGGATCTTCTCAATTTTGCTCCTCCTTGGCTCCTGTGCAGGGGAACTGCCTGCACCACTCTAAATGCGGAGCTGACCCTCATTCTTTACTCATTCATGTGTATTAGTTTGCTTACTTCAGAATGTGGCAACCCAGCCCTTCTGCTCATAATCCTGAGTGGGGCCCTGGACTTTGGCTTCAAAGTCCAGCTCTGATGGCGGAAGTCTTCATACACAGAGATGACACATGTCTACAACTTCATTGTGAGGCTCATCTGGGCCCCACAGAGCTGGCAGAATACATCTCTTGATGTGGGTGGGGATGTACCCATGGCTTTTTGGTGCATGAGTACAGCTGGACCACAGCACCAGCCACTGGAACACAGTGGTACCTTGGTAATCAAACGACTTGGCTCCCGAACAAATCAGCACCTGAATGCTGCAAACCCGGAAGAAGAAGAAGAAGAACAGTTTGGATTTGATATCCCGCTTTATCACTACCCTAAGGAGTCTCAAAGCGGCTCACAATCTCCTTTCCCTTCCTCCCCCACAACAAACACTCTGTGAGGTGAGTGGGGCTGAGAGATTTCAGAGAAGTGTGACTAGCTCAAGGTCACCCAGCAGCTGCATGTGGAGGAGCGGAGACGCGAACCCGGTTCCCCAGATTACAAGTTGACCTCTCTTAACCACTACACCACACTGGCCTCTCTGGAAGTAAGTGTTCCAGTTTGTGAATGTTTTTTTGGAAGCCGAACGTCTGACGCGCCTTCCGCTTGAGTGCAGGAAGCTCCTGCAGCCAATCGGAAGCTGCGCCTTGGTTTTTGAATGGTTTCGGGAGTCAAACGGACTCCTGGAACGGATTAAGTTTGAGAACCAAGGTACTACTGTATTTATTTTATTAAAAGATTTTTAGGGGCATCCGGGCATCCACTTGGCTACTGTAAGAACAGAGGACCAGATAGAATGCCAGAGTAGACCAGTTATTATTTTCTTGAAAGTGCTGAGGCACACAGGGGCTTGAGTGTTATTTTTCGTCATGACAGTAAGAAATGCATATGCGTGGGTGCATTTAAAAATTAGCCTGACATTTCCTGTTATCGCTTCCTGACACAAGTCTGCTTTAAAAATGAACAGCAAAGCACCACAATGGCCACCTTAAAAAAACCCACACACTTTTGTGCAAATGTTGCCTTCCTCCCTTTTCAATCCCTGTACAAAAGAAGAAAATTTATAGTTCATGGCAGGTTTTCCCCTGATGTTTACAAATCCTTGCATGATGAGCCTCCAGTTTCAGCTCACGAAGACGTTTCTACACTAATAGGATTTACTTTTACAAATAACTGAAAACCTTTTAAAGTGGAGATTAAATTGTTTAGCTCAATATTTAATCTGTTACTTCCTCTTTAAAGATGCCCAGTGGAATTTGTCATTCAGTGAGCTGATAACACATAATATTGATCAGCCATAAACATAAAAACAGAGAGATCTGGGGAAGTTCTCCACAACCCTTTTTCTTTTTTTAATTAAATTTTGATCTGAACTGCTGTTGATTAATTTTCTTATTTGTAGGCGCATGTGAATTCAGGGAGCCTGGCAAGTTTCTTAAGTTGCCTGGCATTGGTCTCTAGTGTGTGGCTTAGCTCAAGAACAGGATTATTGTCTTTTTATGGTTTTCAGATATTTAATAGCTTCTTCCTGTCATTTTCTGAATGAGTGAATAAGGTTTAGCCCTCCGGGAGCCAGCACAGCATCAGAGAGTGGAGAAAATGACTCAGATCTGTATACTTGACTGATTGCCTTAGTCTTAATTGTTCTCTTAATTAGCTGCAGTAGCAACTGCATCTGGGGAGAGATCATCGTATTGGTAAACAGCTCCACCTTGGAGCTCTCCGTAATGCTTTTTGGACACATGACAATGAGCTTCTAACACGCTTGTATCTCCATCAAGACAGAGACCTGCCAGATCTTAAGTTCCTGGTGCCTTTGGCCTCATCCTTCTGATCTGACACTTTTCGGACGCAAAGCACAACCCTCCAACTGTTCCTTCCTAAACCAATTAGGCATTAATATTAGAAACAATGTGCAAAATCAGTAGGAGGACCTCTGTTTTTAATTCTGTTGTCAGCCATAGGATTTCTGAGGTCAATCCACCAACTTGTTCATGGCATGCTTTGGTTAAAGGCTCCATATATTTTATGTAATTTTAAATTGTTATTATTTGCTTATGGATGCAACACACCATGAGTTGCATACATGTGTTGAGCCTGAGCATATTTGTTAGTAAATTCTATTGTGATCAATGTGTCTGAGTCTCAGGCAACTGCGTATAGGGCTACAATAGGCTGGCATATTTTATTGCGCTCTGTGCCATAGGGCTGTTTGTAGTCAGCTTTTGCTGTGAATATCCTTTTCTGAGGTGGGCTTGATGGGAGCATAAGAGACAGGCACTTTTCTCTGGCAGTGCCATGATTGAGACTGGTCAAGCACCCCTTTTGTGCCTTTTTCTTAAGAAATTGAAGACATTCTTTTTTCCAGAGGATTTCAATGTATCACTGGTGAACCAGCAGTCTGTGGGTGGGGTCTCCCTCATCCAGCCTGAACCATGCCCTCCTCTCCTGGTCACCTTGCAAGGTTTTGGAACCAATAGGAGTCTTCTTTCCCCAATTCTAATTATGACATCAGGCTGCTTTTGGAACGAGGGGTGTTACAAATGGTAAGCAAATGGAGAACCACGCTCCCTGTGTTCTTTTATCTCCTGCCACAAATGCTCCTGAAAGTGGGGTGAAAATAACTACAATTACTACTGTTACTTCTAATTATTCTCCTTCTCTTATGATATTATGATTAGCATCACTACTGATTTTTGCTGAAAGCAAAAGGTCTTTAGTTCCTGCTAGTTGGGCAAATATCTGAGAAATCTGAAGGCAGCAAGAAGAGTTTTCAATTAAACTTGGAAAACTTGCCCTTGATGGGTGCCCTGTAGTCCCCACCCCCCCAAAAAAGCTTTGCCTTAAATGATACTGAATGAAAAATTTAAATGGCTTGGAAGAAATTTTGAGCCATATATTGAAAACCTTGCAGTTTCTGGATGAACCCCATGGTTTTGCTGCCAACATGGAGACAACAGCTACATTCAGTTTAGCAGATCGTAAGTTGGGCAGTCCTGCCTTAGAGAGCTAGGTAGAAACAAACAAACACCTTGATGTATTTCTAAAATAATAAAAGTAATTCCTGGATCTGTATCAGAAGAGCCTAGCAGAAAAGGCAACATGATGGTGTGGCTGCAAATTATTCAAGGCGGACACTGGCTGTCACTAAAGAGCTATAAATATGCTTTTATCTAATGGCTATATGCCATGAGAATTAAGTAGAGGCATCTGGTGTGAGATTTAAAATGAGGCTGATGCCTTTAATCAAGAAATGAGTTTGTTTCATGTGTATTTTAAAATATTCTACACCTTCTTTCCCTCTGCACCAAGGCTTCTAATGCTGAAACAAGGCAAGCTCTTTGCAGGAAAATATCGTTTTGCTTAGTGGTTGGCAAACAGGTTGGGAGAGAGGGAAGAATTCTCTGTGACATATTCATTAAGATTTATTTCCAAATAATGCCTGCCTCATAGTTTCTATAGCTTTGAGAGCACAGAGGAGCCAAAGCAGAGATCGGCATGCTCTACATACCAGTATATGGGAAAGGATAATAGCAAGGTGGCAGAATGCATGTTTTGCTTGTAAAAGGTCCCTAGTTCATTCTTTGGCAGCCCTAGGTAAAGGATCTTAGGGGAGAGGGCTGGCAAAGATCTCTGCCCTGGACCCAGGAGATACCCCCACCCTGATGTCTGGGACTGCAACCCTCAGCATGGCTGATGGGAATTGTAGTCTGTGATGGAAAGCTCAGCTAGACCAGAGTTTGGTGGTGCAGAATTCCACCGAACAGCTGAGCTGTAACCTCCTTCTGATTGTCTGCGGGTGCAAGTAGCTAGCACTTGGGGAAGGAAAAGAAAAAGCAGTAGAGAGAGTTGGGAATTGGGGGTTCATTGTGTTCAACTGGAGAGGAGTATAGCTCCTCAGCTGTGCATGTAAAATCCACTCTGAAGAAAATATCAGTTGCCGGTGAAGGAAGTTTCTGAGCTTAGTCTGAATGACAGCGGTTAGCGTCTCTTTAAAAGGAATATACAGACAAGAGAAAAAATGGGAAACTGAAGCTGAGCAAGGAGAAGTAGAGTTGTTAGAGAACACGCTACTTGGGTCCCAATTCGGTAAAAAGGGGAGAGATCTTCTGGAAAAAGAAGAATCCCAAACCAGTTAGGAGGAATGTGGTGACCCCTTGGGTCTGTTATACTATTAAAAGTACCTCAGGAGTGTGACGTATAGGAGGTTGGGAAACTGAAAGAAAGTACCACCTCATACCCTCCAGCATTTCTCTGATGAAAACAGGGACATCCTATTCCATAAAGATAATTTTACTATTTATACCCCACACATCTTACTGGGTTGCCCCAGTCACTCTGGACAGCTTCCAACATATATAAAAACATGGAACATTTTTTTAAAAAAACGTCCCTATACAGGATTGTCTACAGATGGTTCGGCGGTTGGATAACTCCAAAGCCCCCCCAACATTTCTCCAATAACAGTAACGACATCCTAAGGAATAGTAGGACATTCTGGGATCAAATCAGAACCCGGGATGGCTTCTCTGAATAAGGGTCATCCCTGGAAAGCAGGGACACTTGAAGGGTCTGCCACTTCGTTTAAGAACCCAGATATTATGACCTAAGCTATAACATCTGTACAATTAAGCTTAAGAAATTAAAGTGAAATGCTGTAACTGAAAAGAAGCGGTGTGTTTGTCACCTTGTTTAGAAGCCTGTGACATCCACTCAATCTAACACACACACACACACACACACACACACACACACACACACACATGTTTCCTGTTTCCTGAAAGTATTGTATCTCTTAGCACATCCTTTATTTTACCCATTTTGTTCTGTAAAATAAATTATTCTATCTGATTAACATCTCCCTAAGTCTCCAAGAGTTTTCTTCATAGGAATCCCCCAGAATTAACCAGTAGTTAAGATGGGGGTTTGCTGCATAGCCCAAAACATATGGAGCAGAGCTTTCCAAACTTTTCATGTTGGTGACATGCTTTTTAGTGATACAGTATTCATTTCGCAACACAGTAATTCAATTTCATAGCAAACCGGAGGTTAAACTAACCCCTCCCCAGCCCTGGGAGAAGCACGGGAAGCGCTCGGGAAACACACCTCCATACTGCAGCCGACACACTAATGTGTTGCAACACACAGTTTGGAAAGCTCTGATATGGCAGGAACCAAGCTGGGGATGGCTGGAATAGACAATACTGGATTACATTAATAATGGTCTGATTTACTATAAGACAGCTATATGAATTCATATATTTGTAGAGATTCCAGTTCCCACAAATAGTAATTCTATGCGAGTGAAGCCTTGCCCCGAACCAGATTTTGGCACCCATGTGCTGTTCATGCATTGGTGGGGGTGACATCAATATGGACCTTTCATTTCTTGTGCTGTGCTGAACATTTCTTTTGCATTTTTTAAAATCGTACCAATCTACTAATGCAAAGCGTGTTCTCCTTCATCGAGAGCATGTGTTGCGGTGGGGCCTAGCAAGACACCTCACTGTTGCTGGGTGGGAAAAAGTAGAATCATAGAATCATAGAGTTGGAGGAGACCACAAGGGCCATCGAGTCCAACCCCCTGCCAAGCAGGAAACACCATCAGAGCACTCCTGACATATGGTTGTCAAGCCTCTGCTTAAAGACCTCCAAAGAAGGAGACTCCACCACACTCCTTGGCAGCAAATTCCACTGTCGAACAGCTCTTACTGTCAGGAAGTTCTTCCTAATGTTTAGGTGGAATCTTCTTTCTTGTAGTTTGGATCCATTGCTCCGTGTCCGCTTCTCTGGAGCAGCAGAAAACAACCTTTCTCCCTCCTCTATGTGACATCTTTTTATATTATTTGAACATGGCTATCATATCACCCCTTAACCTCCTCTTCTCCAGGCTAAACATGCCCAGCTCCCTTAGCTGTTCCTCATAAGGCATCGTTTCCAGGCCTTTGACCATTTTGGTTGCCCTCCTCTGGACACGTTCCAGTTTGTCAGTGTCCTTCTTGAACTGTGGTGCCCAGAAGTAGTTGGCCACCTTTGCGATTGGGCTCCTTTTGTCGTTGGGGGGAATTTGATGTTACCATTTTCTGATTGACAGCCAAGAAGGCTTTTATTCCCTGCGCGCAGTATTGAGCTTCCTCTTTTCGCTGCGTGCACTGGATCACCTGCCCTCCCTCCCTATTTTCTGGTTGTTCGCTTGACCTTGCTATGCCTGTCATGGGGTCATCTGCTTTTGGGGCAGGGGCCCGGTAGGAATTTTGTCCATTTGTCCATTTGGCTGATTGGCTGGTGCTATTTGGTTTTTGCCTACTGTGTAGCAAATCGTCACAACTTGTAAGGTTGCAGTTAGGCATTGGTTTAGGAACTGGTTGGTGGAGGGGTATGGATTGGCTGTGCCTGCCCTTCCAAAATGCTGCTGCTGCTGCAAGGGTTTTCCATTAAAGGAACCAGGCTTTTGTCCGAACCCCTGTCAAGGGGCTAGGGCCACGCAGGAGCCCCTGGGAGCATTTGGGGAGAGGTGAGGCATTGTATCCAGTCCCGTCTCTCTCCCCAAAATGTTTTCCCTTTCTGACTTTGTGGGCGTGCGAATGTCAACCTGTCCCCGTTCGGGGCCAGATAGTTACAACCAATGCCTAAGCAACTACTCACATTGTTTGTAATTTTAATAAAGTTGTGGCCAAAATTATGCCGAAAACCTTAAACTGAGGCAGGTTACAAAAATAAAAATAATACCCCCCCCAAAAAAAACCACAAGCGTGCGATAACAACATCACACCACTCTGAATGTTTTCCAAAGGAGGAAGATTAGTGACCGTTTTGCAAAATGGAATCAAAGGCCAGGCCAAGCAAGCTTCCTGAGGAGGGGGATTCCACGAACATTTTGCCCACCCCCAGCTATCATACTAATCTCCAATGGTGGTGTTGTGTGGACCAGAGGTTCTGTGGGAGAAGGTGCATACGAGAGCTAAGTCTCTTTGCGACAGGGAAGTAAGCCATTGGGGGACTGAAAGGTCGGCATTCTGCATGGAAATGAACCGGCAACCAATGAAGACCTAGCAAGACGGAGGAAATATGAGCTATTTGTGATTAACCCCAGACAACAGCACAAAAAACAAAATCAGCCCCTTCCACAAAAATATAATTACTCCCCACCCACCCGTATCGTAAGAACCTGGATCAGTCCAAAGACCCATTGAGTCCAGTTGGTTTTCCACAGCCAAATGTTTCTGAAAAAGTCACAAGCAGGGGATGATGGGAACAGCCCTTCTTAATCCCTGCCCTCGCTCCCAACAGTTGCCTCCCCAACCTTCAACTAAGACTGCATTCAAACGTGGAGCTCAGCGTGTTAGTTTTACTGGTTATAATGATAGCACTTCTATCCAGGATTCTAATCAATGTTTCTTTTACACTGCATTACTTGTTGCTCTTTGAAACACTGTCATGTAATGTCATGTCATGCTAAATTTTAAATGGAGGGAATAATAATAATAATAATAATAATAATAATAATAATAATAAATTTATTATTTATACCCCGCCCACCTGGTTGGGCTTCCCCAGTCACTCTGGGCAGCTTCCCAAAAAATATTAAAATACTGTAATACATCAAACATTAAAAGCTTCCCTAAACAGGGCTGCCTGCCTAAACAGGGAAAGAACTCTGTGCTGGTCACAAAAACCACAGGAAAATTGCAGCACAAAACTCCTGAAATTTTCCAAGTTAATGGGGTTCCAAATTGATCCCCCCCCCCCCCGGAAACAATTAATACAGAATGAGCTCTAACCTTCCACTAACTTCCACTAGATTTCCAGAAGCGACTTTTACATTGTGTGAAAGATCACATAAAATGTGAAAATGAACTGGGAAGGAAATGAACTGGAAAGCAACCGAACTCCTGTCTCACAACATACACTTTAGCCTTCTCTTATCAAGATGTGCCAATTTGGGTAATTTTGGCTGTCTTTTCCTGCACCTTTTGCAGCTGTACAATTATTATTATTTTTGAGATGCCGTGGATATTGCAGAACTAGAAAAGGCACAGAAAAGGGGGCAGGCAAAATTATTGCTCTTCTGTGCTGCTTTGATTAAAGAGTCTGCAATTCTGTTCCCAAAGCTATGTTTGCTCCATCTCCTCCCACTCTCTGCTAAAAATGTTAATTTGTTAAATGTTAGCGTTATTTATGTGCCTAAATGGCATGACCGTCTAATTTATATTGTTGCATTCTCAACTGAATTTTGTATACTAATGAACACATTTTTGTGTTCAATAAATAATGCAGCATAATCTTCATTAAAGTCTTGCTTTTGATTGCTAAACTAACACAGAAATGCAAGGGTGGAATTTGGTCTAAGTTGTGATTTTTTGCGCAGTCATGAACAAACATATCACTCTGGGGCTTTGCAACTATTTTAGCATTTTTTTTTTTAAATGCAGATTTTGCCATTCTTGTTGCTAAAAATCTGATAGCAGAACTTCTCAGTTTTTAATTACTGTGGAGTAACATGGATATAGTTATTTTGCAGAATTTGGTAACAGATAAATTGCCTGCATAATTCTCCTTTCATTGTCACAAGTACATTTCATCCAGCTGCCTGCCCTGGGAGGACATTTCAGACCAAAAACAAGGGCAGGGTGGGCCCTCAGAGTTCCTTCATTTATCAGGGATGATTCTTGACAGTTTTGTACAGATTCCAAGGTGACAGCCCAGCACCCAGGAAAAATACTGCAACCTCTCAGGTTTTCCACCATGGCAGTGACTTTGCTGTGGCAACCAATCTGGAGAGTTCTGCTCAGAGATGTGAGAGGAATTAGAACTTTGCCAACTCGGGGGAGACGGGGACACAAACCCTGTTTTGATCTACATGCACCCACCCCAAATAAAGTGCAGCTGGAAACTTTGTTATCTACCATATTTAGTGCTTCTCAAATGTTCTAATTCATGGGTAGGCAAACTAAGGCCCGGGGGCCGGTTCCGGCCCAATCACTTCTTAATCCGGCCCACGGACGGTCTGGGAATCAGCGTGTTTTTATATGAGTAGCATGTGTGCTTTTTAAAAAAATGCATCTCTGGATTGTTTGTGGGGCATAGGAATTCGTTCATCCCCCCCCCCCCCATAATAGTCTGGCCCCCCACAAGGTCTGAGGGACAGTGGACCAGCTCCCTGCTGAAAAAGTTTGCTGACCCCTGTTGTAACGCATTTCTCTCTCTACCCTCCTCTATTTTCAAAAAGTATCAGAATACCTTTTTATAATGCCTGTTTGCAAACTGATTCATCCACGCCTAGTTTTCTGCCTCAGTTACTGTGTACAAGATGCTTCTTCAATTTCTATTGGGAGCTGACTGTGCGGGAAGAAACAGGCACATGCACCATGGTTCTGATTTTCATCAGGGACCTCCTGAGTGAGCCTTTTTTTTTTTGCCAGAGATAAGTGATGAGAAAGTGTTGCTGCATTTTTGAGCAGAAGGTTGCTCTTAAAGGCATAATATATATCCAGGAGAAAAGGAACCTTACCCCAAGGGGCTCATTACACAGTATTTGCACTGCTCTCCACATGCAATTCAGTTGTACTGATTTTCTGCTATTAAATGCCTAGAGGGCTTTAGCTTCACATGTTTAAGAGTTCTTTCTTATGTACCATTGCAGACCCTAAGGGCTGTACTCCTGTGCACACTTACTTACTCCCGAGTAAAGCATGCATGGAACTGGGCTAAAGAAGTGTCCCTGTGTGCAAATGGTGCAAATCTGCTGTCTGCACTCTCTATGGCCTATGAGAAATAATCAAGAGCAATCCTAAAGCACTAAAACAGTTTGACCTCTCTCTGCAGTTGATAAGGTCAGCAGATTTTTAGTGTGGAAACGAAACTTATCTGTTGAACCAACTACAAGAGGAAAATTATTCCTGTTGGATCAATGGCCTTGCAGTCTTCTTATCTTAAGGTTACCAGATATTTTTCAATGAATCCGGAGACACTTTTCAACTTCCTACTAAATAGATGGATTTTGTCAGGGGACTGATTTGTAAATCTGGGGACTGTCCCCGGGAAACGGGGACGTCTGGTAACCTTATCTTATCTGCCAGGAAATTCTGAGCAGGCTCCGAACCATCATTTCCACTCACTGCTTGGAAGTGAGCTGAACCTTGCAAATATTCAAATATAAGCCCTAAAAGATATTCAAGTTCTGGGGGGGAATGCTCCCCAAACCCCAGGTGACTTCTGAGTTGAGCAGGGGTGTTATCTAGAAAACAGGGGGCAGCTGAACATTGTAGACCTGGTAGTTTGGGGTTTTGCCAGCATTCCTACACACTGTGCTTCTCCTAGAACTTCCTCTTGGTGGCACCAGGAGTTCATTCTCAGGTCCTATCCTGCAGCTGGATCTCCTTGTAGATGAGCAGAGAAGAGCAAAACAGGTCAGCTGCACTGCCTGTATGACTCTACCAAATGAAACTTTTGGTAGTTCACTGTGAGTCTGGCAATACTTGATATTCTTTGTAGAATTAAAGGGGCTAGCTGAGAATCAGCTTCCAATAAAAGTTTTGGGTTCCCCCCCCCCCAACTTTGTGGAAAGGTAACGCTGGGAGGAGGGAGAATGAAAGGCTAGGCTGGATCAAGAGGTTTATTATACCTGTAAATCATGCTCATTCAGCTTTTCAAAGGTTTGAGGGACTTGAATGGGTGTGTGTGTGTCATATTAAAGATACGAATGCTAAGCTATGAAGGCATCTGGGAATTAAGAAGATTTTGTTCTTCTCCGAAACCAGCAGGTCTTTTTTGTTACTCCTATTTACCGTATTTTTCGCTCTATAAAATGCACCAGACCACAAGACGCACCTAGTTTTTGGAGGAGGAAAAACAAGAAAAAAAAATTTCTAAATCTCAGAAGCCAGAACAGCAAGAGGGATTGTGAAAGCAGTGAAAGCAGCAATCCCTCTTGCTGTTCTGGCTTCTGGGATAGCTGCGCAACCTGCATTCGCTCCATAAGACGCACACACATTTCCCCTTACTTTTTAGGAGGCAAAAAGTGAGTCTTATAGAGCAAAAAATACGGTATATGCCTTTTACCAGGATACCCTGTGCAAAGACCAGCTGCCTTCTTTTCCTGTACACTGAAACCTAGTTTGCATACGTGCAAAGTCTGTCTTGATTCTACACAGTGGCAGACCTTGGCGTCTCAAATTTCAGTGCCGCCCAGTGCAACACCGACATCTGCCCCCCTCCGCCTCTTGCCTTCTCCAGAGTTTTAAAGAATCTCTTATTCTCCTTAAAAGGTAAAGGTAAAGGTACCCCTGCCCGTACGGGCCAGTCTTGACAGACTCTGGGGTTGTGCGCCCATCTCACTCAAGAGGCCAGGGGCCAGCGCTGTCTGAAGACACTTCCGGGTCACGTGGCCAGTGTGACATCGCTGCTCTGGCGAGCCAGAGCTGCACACGGAAACGCCGTTTACCTTCCCGCTAGAAAGCGGTCCCTATTTATCTACTTGCACCCGGAGGTGCTTTCGAACTGCTAGGTTGGCAGGCGCTGGGACCGAGCAACGGGAGCGCACCCCGCTGCGGGGATTCGAACCGCCAACCTTTCGATCGGCAAGCCCTAGGCGCTGAGGCTTTTACCCACAGCGCCACCCGCGTTATTCTCCTTACTGAGTCGCAATTCCTGAACTCCCTGTAAAGGGGGATTGACTGTTAAGCCACACTGGAAATTGTAGCTGTGTGAGGAGAATAGGAGGTCCACTAGCTCTTAGCACCCGTAACAAACCACAGGTCCCAAGATACTTTGGGAGAAGCCATTATTGTTTAAAGTTGTATGATGTTGCTTTATAGTGCAGATGGTCCAGTATAGTGCAGATGGGATTAAAACAAAACAAATACTTGTTATTTGTAAAGTATTTTTATACCCCCCTGTTTTATTGCCATTGCCAGTCAGTGTAACGTGAGATGAATTACACTGTTTTGTGTCCATAGACTTGGACTGCCCATTTTTTCTACTTGAAACAAGTCCTCTGTGTTATTAGACACAGTTACACTGAAGGCCTGCAGGCTGTGTAGGTGAGCAAAGGTGCATGTCCTGCAAAATTCAAAAACCAGGGAGAGCCTTTTGTCTTTGCAAAATGGTGCTTAGTCTCAATATTTCTGAGAACTCTTGCTGTCTATTGCCTTTGTTTACTGTGCATTAGCCGGTCACCCCCTGATTTCTGACAGAGTATTTCAGTAAACTGACCTCAAAGCCTCCAAGTGTCCCTATTTTCCAGAGACAGTCCTGGATTTAAAGAAGTTGCCCTGGTTTCAGATTTGATCCTGGAATGTCTCACTTTTCCTTAGGACGTCCCTATTTTCATTGAAAAAATGTTGGAGGGTATGGAGTTATGTGACCCCCGAGCCAAGGAGAAAAGTAACTATGCAAGATATATATTGAGAAGTGTTGGCGGGTATGGTAAAGGTAAAGGGACCCCCAACCATTAGGTCCAGTCGTGACCGACTCTGGGGTTGCGGTGCTCATCTCGCTTTATTGGCCGAGGGAGCCGGCGTACTGCTTCTGGGTCATGTGGCCAGCATGACTAAGCTGCTTCTGGCGAACCAGAGCAGCACACGGAAACGCCGTTTACCTTCCCGCCGGAACGGTACCTATTTATCTACTTGTACTTTGACATGCTTTCGAACTGCTAGGTTGGCAGGAGCTGAGACAGAGCAAAGGGAGCTCACCCCGTCACAGAGATTCGAACCGCTGACCTGCTGATCGGCAAGTCCTAGGCTCTGTGGTTTAACCCACAGTGCCACCTGTGTCCCTTTTGGCGGGTATGGTAGGACGTCCCTATTCTCATTGAGAAATGTTGGGGGTTATGTGACATTAACAGTTTACTTAAGAAACAGAGAAAGAGAAAGAAAGAATGTTTAAAATAATTTGAATCTCAGAATGCATCTATTTGAACTCATTAAAATTGCTATGCCATAACTGAAACACGTCCAGCTACTTTTGCTGTCTTGATAGATGGATAACATATGTGTTGGGGACCCCTGTACTGGAGTCAAGATGTGAATACAGGAAACCTCCTGGTGACCTTCCTTGTTCAACACGGAGAAAGTCACAAGTGGGGTGACGTACTCTGGGACATTAAGGCATATTCACCTTTGCATATTAAGACGATGCCTAAATGCACCTATGGCGGCTAATGACATGTTTAGCATCACTTCTGATTTGGCCTTTAATTGCTAATAAATTTGCTTAGCATTGCAGTTTTAACTTCTAGAGGTCTATGATAAACAAGTGAAATGTGAGTCACCCTAGTACACATAATAAAACACTTAGGAATAGAAAAAAATAGGGACAGTTGTTTTACTAAGACCAGGTACCAAAAATAGGACTAACTCCTGGTAAACAGGAGTGGTAGGAGGGTATGTAGATGAAAGCTGAAACAATGTTCAATGACTCACTTAGATGAGGCCTCACCTTTGCCATTTTCCCAGGTTTAATAGAAATGGAGGAATAATTGAAGGCGCCTTTGCAGCCCAAGTACTGTGGTGCTGAAAGACGTGTGTGCTTTATTTTTAGTTATATTTTAAACCCTTGCATAGTTTCTCATGTTGCTTTAATTTTATTCCATTGTATTTTGCAAATAGTTTTATGGCACTCTGACCGCTGTGACAAAGTGCTTGGTAAATAATTACTCCTTATTGTTATTCAACTCTAACCTGAAAACTGAAAGATGCAAGATTTAAGATGAAACCAAGAAAACTAAAAAAATAAAATAAACGAGGGATCCCACATTTGGTCTCTTAACAAAAACCACGTTGAAGAGTCTAGCCTGTAACACTTGACAGTAATTATAGGGTGCCATCCTAAACATTGCTAAATAATTCCCTTTAGTGCTGGGTTTGATCTTGATCTGTGAATTCCCTGTCTCTTATGGGTGTAACTCTAAACAAGAGGATTAACTTTACTTTGCTGTCTTTTTAGCTGGGTTAAAAGAAAAGGTTGAAAAGTCCTTCTGAGCAGTGTAGGAGAGGTGCTCAGTGCTGAGTTTAATATTGTAAGAATTTGCCTTTCACAGTAAACTTTTGCAAGCCTTTGTCTGAGCACTTCACTACGGCCTATGTAAATATGAACAACTATTTTAAAAGGGTTGGGGAGGGAGGGAGACTGCTGTAACATGGGTGGAGGCTACCAGAAAATATGTTTTATTTCAGGGTTTCCTCTACAACCCAAGACCGGCTTCAGATGGGTTTATACACTGCTGTTAGTGCCTGCGGTTTGGCCTTAGCCTTTGATATTAATGCAACCATCAGGTTCACAGACAGTCACCTTCAAATTTCTGTAGGTTACAAATTCAATACGAAGCCTTCGTCCGACACAAAGGGCTGCTTCACATAGGCATGATTACTCGATAGCTGTGACATTCAGCCAAGAGCTATCTCAACTGAAAAGCGTGGAATGATAGGAGAACATAGCCCTTTCTCCTAAGTTTCAGACCACCCGTGGTTAGGGCAACTAAATGCAAAAGAGGGCACGGTGTCCCTGGACCATTAACAGTTATGTAATGTGGGGATTTCAGCAGTTGTAGCTTGTCATGCACACCTATTCCATTATGGGAGTCCTGCCTGCTTTCCCATCTGACTGGCCCTCCCTGTTGCTCATTCCTCAAGCGCACCAACTCGCCACTCCCACACCCTATGTGACTATGGTTGTAAAGGAATTAAATGGGCCTCTGCTTTAAGTGTACGTGTCTTTGGAACAACACCCTTCGCTTTAAAAGACAATGGTGATTGTTTGGAGTGTGCAGATAACATTTTAATACCTCATTATGTGGAATTAAAAATGGCAGCCACAGCAGATGTTCTTGAAATGGAGTATCCCACATGTTGAGATCTCAATCGTTGCTGCTGTATGGAAAGTCCCTCTGTGGCAGCCTTTCTCAACCTGTGGGTCCCCAGATGTTGTTGGACTACAACTCCCATCACCCCTAGTTAGCAAGGCCAGAGCTCAGGGATGATGGGAGTTGTAGTCCAACAACATCTGGGGACCCACAGGTTGAGAACCGCTGCTCTATGGGGATTAGTCTGTGATGGCTTGTTCTTTCAAACAAATTATCCCTTCGCACCTGTGGTCACTATTGTCCATTTCCAGTTTCCAAGGCATGATTGATCCCAGCTGTGGATGTCAGTCTGAGAGTGGGAGAAGCTTTATCAGCCGTCTCAACTGTGAGAGGAAGCAACTTGCATGAATTCCAACTGATTTCTTCAAGGATGACATTTGCAAGGCTGCAGCTTTTAGTCAGCTAACAAATGAATCCCATACACATTTGTAGAAAGGTTTTGGGGTTTTTTGGTGTTTTTGTAAAAAAAAAAAAAAAGCTGAACAACTTTGGGGTTTGTCTAAAAAAAGCTCAAAATTTTTTGGGGTGTCCTGGTTTTTACTTTTTGAAATATGGGAACCCTAAATTGCAGCCTGAAACTCTGTTGATCAAATTTGTTATTATGTTAATTCAGTGATTTTTTTCTGGTGTTACGTAGGGGTATGCATAAACATTTTGTGAGTCTAAGTTTGACCTCATTGAGGGGCAGCATTTGAATACGTGTAGGGAAATGAGAGTACCCCTAAACATTTTTTTTTAGAAAAAAAAGCACTGTGTTAATTATATTTAGTGCAGTAATACATGGCTGCAGGCATTCTTTAGAAAAAGCATTCCTCTCTTCCGAGATGTTTCCTGCCATGATGTATGCATACATAACCTAAAAGCATAGTCAGCGTATGTTTTCCTTCAGAAATTTTATTTTATCCATTTTCCAATGGGTTTTGCTGTCATACAGCACGGTTGGAAAACCTGTGACCCTCTAGTTGTTGCCGGACTCCAACTCCCATCATCCCCAGGAATGACCAATGGGCAGGGATGATGAGATATGGGATACAACAGCATCTAGAGGGCCATAGCTTCCCCATCCTTGTCTTAAAGCAATACCTGTTCAGACTCTAGAACTTGACAAAGGAATGTTAATCGTTCAGGATACTGAGATGGTCTCAGTGTGAATTGCCTGTTAGACAATTGCTCTTGGTAGCACAGGGCGGCACAAATATGGAACAAGTTTCCTTTTATTTCAATACATTTGTATGCTACCTTTTGTTCAAGGATCCTGTGGTGGACGACAAGATTGAGCTTTTTTCTGTTCACAGCAATCTTGAGAGACAGTTTAGACCTGAGTGAAATCACAGCATTTTTTCCCCACCAGTGGGACAACAGCTTCCATCACTCTCTTTTTTAAATACATTTTTATTAGTTTTTAACATATAAATTAGGGACGTGGGTGGCGCTTTGGGTTAAACCACAGAGCCTAGGACTTGCCGATCAGAAGGTCGGCGGTTCGAATCCCCGCAACGGGGTGAGCTCTCGTTGCTCGGTCCCAGCTCCTGCCAACCTAGCAGTTCAAAAGAATGTCAAAATGCAAGCAGATAAATAGGTACCACTCCGGCGGGAAGGTAAACGGCGTTTCCGTGCGCTGCTCTGGTTTGCCAGAAGCGGCTTAGTCATGCTGGCCACATGACCCAGAAGCTGTACACCGGCTCCCTCGGCCAATAAAGCGAGATGAGCGCCGCAACCCCAGAGTCGTCCGCAACTGGACCTAATGGTCAGGGGTCCCCCCCTAACATATTAATTAACATTCATACAACAGAACACCTCATCTTATACAATTTCTTTTGGACTTCCATCAACACCTCTGATGATTTTCCGTTCTTATCACTTATTATGCATTTCTTAATTTCATATTGCCTTTAACTAATAGTTCTCCTCATTGTCTTTTTTTACAATATTTCAAATAATTCACCTTACAAAAATTCTTGCAAACCTACTAGCGTAATCTGTTCATCAGAGTTACTTTTCAAATAGTCCGTGAATTTACTCCAGTCTTCTGAGAATCTCTGGTCCCACAGATTTCCAATCCTTCCTGTTAGTTGCAGCTTCCATCACTCTCATCCACACTCAGCAGACTGGCTTCATCTTTTTCTGGATCTCCTTCACTTTCGTCTGAACAATTAAAGCCCCAGGTATTTTTGATATCGCTTGGACTTTGATGTACCCAAAGCCTCCAGGAAGAGGCTGTGTCTGGAGCCCCTGACACTGCTGTGACCCACTCCTCTGCCCCCAACACCACCACCACCCGACGCCAGCACCGCCGGCCATCTTCGCTCAGCCAGCCCCTTCCTCACACCGTCACGCCGGTGTGGAGTAGCTGCCTCTCATGCCCAGGCGCTGGCATCTTAGAGCAGCAGCCATGGTACGAAGTCTCATCCCTCCCTCTTCCACCGTGGTTGAGGCCCACTCAGAGCATGCTCAGCGACTGGATGCCGGAGAGGGGTGGGGGAGGAAAGAAAGGGATTTCCAATGCCCCTCACCGGCCAACCGCCTATTGCAATGGGGGGGGGGGGACAGACGCCAGTAGACCAGAAGCGGCAGTGGCAGCCCTTTCCTTTCTCTCTGTATTTCTCCTTCCCGCTGCCCCCCCTTATGGTGTGTCCCGCGTCAGCAAAGCTTGCCCCCGCGAGAGAGAAAGGAGCCACGCCGGCTCCTTTCTTCTCCGCTGCCTGGCACCTGTTTCACTTGTAACACTAAGATACAGTTGGCATACATTTCCGAGCACAATTCAAAGTGTTCGTGCTGACCTTTAAAGCCCTAGACGGCCTCGGTCCAGTATATCTGAAGGAGCGTCTCCTCCCCCATCGTTCTACCCGGACACTGAGGTCCAGCTCCAAGGGCCTTCTGGCAGTTCCCTCACTGCGAGAGGCCAAGTTACAGGGAACCAGGCAGAGGGCCTTCTCGGTAGTGGCGCCCGCCCTGTGAACGCCCTCCCATCAGATGTCAAAGCGATGAACATCTACCTGACATTCAGAAGACATCTGAAGGCAGCCCTGTTCAGGGAAGTTTTTAATATGTGACATTTTAGTGTATCTTTCATCTTTGTTGGAAGCCACCCAGAGTGGCTGGGTAAACCCAGCCAGATGGGCGGGGTACAAATAATAAATTATTATTATTATTATTATTATTAGCCAATGTTTACAGTAGAAGGCGACAACAAACCATGGCTTGCAAGCATGGTTTGTTTGTGGTTAATAAAGCATATTTAAGCCATTGGACTGGATTTGAATGATAAAGCTAAACTCTGACTTTTATACGTGCATACCAAGGTTCACCTAGTGAGCTTCATGGCTGAGGGGGGATTCCAACACTCCTATCATCATGATGTATGACAGGACTCCCGTTTGCCTGTCCTGCCCAGGTGCTGAGAAGGGAAGGATGAGTGTAGCAAGAGTGTCCTAGGGCAGACTTTGCTAACTTGGTGCTCTCCCCCCTTTTTTAGACTACAGCTCCCATCATCCCCTGAGACAGCTCAGTTGTACTGGCTGGAGCTAATAAGATTTGTAGCCTGAAAGAGTTGGAGGGCAATTCATTGTTTTGTCCATGCAATGAATTAGCAGCAACTCTTAGCTTCTTCGTCTTCTCCATACTGAGGATCCTATCACAGTTCTGCCAACTTTGCCGGGTAGGGAGGTCTGGGAAGTTTTTGAGATAAGACGAATGATTCTCCTTTCACACATTACTTCCTGTGTCTCAATTTCTCAAGCCTGTGTTGGGATACTGTTCCAGAACTAATCCTGAAAGAAGATAAAGAAAGGCCATGGGCAAATATGTTGTTGACCTGCCTCTCCCCTCGAAACACATCTTACAACAGTGGATCCTGCTTTAGCCATAATGAAATAATGGGTTAAGACCCCAGAGAGAAAGAGAGGTTTTTTTCTAGGATTTCACCCCGCCCTTCAAAGTTGTGATCTCTAGGACAACTTGGACATATATTGTAAAGGTTCTATTGCTCAGCCAAGTGAGATGTTAGCTAATGTAGCTTGGTGTTTGGTCTGCCGTTTTATTATCATGAGATCATTTTAGGTACTAGCTCTTCCATGAAGATAATTGATTACGAATGACATGGTTAATACACATACAGCCCTTTGGGGCTTTGGGAATATGCTTGGAATACAATGCAGTAATAGAATGCCTCTGGGTTGCTGGAGTCCCTCTTGCCCGTCCCCCTCCAGCTTGAACAACTTTCAGTGGTAATATTTTGAGACAGTGTACATCCTACTTGCTCTGTGGTCCTGTTCACAGTGAACGGCTTGTGGTGTGTGGGCTTTGTTTGTTTGAGCATCCTAATTGTGCTGGCAGAGTCACTTTGATTAAGGAAGACATGGACTTTGCAAGACTTAAAGGCCAGGGGGACTGTGCCGACCTCAATAGAAGCTCACACTTTTTTGGCCAGCTTTATAAAAGGGTGAGAAATAGTTTTTGCAGCAGGAGAACCAGAGAGAGAGAGAGAGAGGTGTTTGTGTGTTTGTGTGTTTCATTTTCAACCAGTTTCGTTTGAAATCCATGAATTGAAAAATCTTCTCTTAGTTGCATTTGTATCCCACCTTTCCTACAAAGAACTCAGAGGTGCATCCTTGGGGTTATCACGTTTTATCTTCTGTTAGGAAGGATGGTTCTGTGCGGACCAGCAGTAAGTTGCACTGCGTTCACTGATAAGGGATTTCAATCCAGGGTTTACTCTCCATTTCCATCTTACTAGGCCTCTTGCTTAATTCGAATCCAGTATGGAAAAAGGTCATTGCAATTTGGACTTGGTGTGGTAGCTTCACAGTAGAAGAATCACAGGGACAGCAGTTTGTTCAGGGTGCTGGGACTGTAGCTCTGTGAGGGTAGAAAACTACAGTTCTCAGGTTTCTTTCCAGGAAGTCATGTGCTTTAAACAGTGCGGGTCTGTCCATAGACAGCTGGATCACAAGTGACATGAAGACAAGAGTAGAAAGATGGAAGGCTTTCTGAGAGTGATAATTTTAGGGCTCTTTTTCTAGAGAAAAAAGTGATCCCTTCATGGATCCCTTCATGGGTCACTGCCTTGCCGTGGCAAAGGGGCTTGAATAACTCAGAGAAGCCATGAGCTATGCAGTGCAGGGCCACCCAAGATGGACAGGTCATAGTGGAGAGTTTTGACCAAACGAGATCCACTTGGAGCAGGAACCAGCAAGCCACTCCAGTATCCCTGCCAAGAAAACTCCATGGACAAAGACAACATTTTAGGGCTCTTTTTCTAGAGAACTCAAAGATTTCTGTATACAGTGGTGCCCCGCAAGACGAACGCCTCGCAAGACGGAAAACCCGCTAGACGAAAGGGTTTTCCGTTTTGGAGGCGCTTCGCAAAACAAATTTCCCTATGGGGTTGCTTCGCAAGACGAAAAAATCTTGCGAGTCCCCGTGGGTTTTTCCGCTCCCCCCCCTTTTCCTAAGCCGCTAAGTCACTTATCAGCTGTTCCGCTGATAAGCCGCTTAACAGCTGATCGCTGAAAGCCACTAGACCGCTGTAGTGCTAATCCGCTAAGCTGTCAATGGGCTTGCTTCGCAAGACGAAAAAACCGCTAGACGAAGAGAATTGCGGAACGGATTCTTTTCGTCTTGCGAGGCACCACTGTAACAGGGATGGGTATTTATCCACCTGTGGGCCCCACCAACCTCTCCCTGGACCCTAGGCTCTTATTTTCTTGTTGGACTTCATTTTGCTAGGGGGTATATAAACCCTAAGTGCACTCTTTTTTCTTGGACGGGATGGTGATATTACACCCAAATCTCCCAAAATAATAAACTCTGCCTGAATTGCTGGAATGTCTCTGTGTGCCCAGTTATTATATTTCCTAGGACAGGAATGCAGCCCCCCTGGCTACACACCCTTTCCCCCAAACTATGCCTCTCACTGGCTCTGCTTTCCAGCTTGGTAGTTGTGCTTCTTCGCTTGCCTAGGCAGAAAGGGGTGTGTGTGTGTGTGTATCCCAGTGTATAAAGGCAAAATCCACATTGCCTCTGCCCCCCACCCACCACTGGCAAGGCCCCACTTGAAGTTTGTTTAGAAAGGAATTTGTCCCTAGGCTGAAAATGGTTCCCCGTTCCTCTCCTAGGAACTTTGGTATATTCCCCCAAAAGACATCATTTTAACTTGACAATAGCAAATCCTAGACATGGGAGAACCTGGAGTTTTGGCAGCCTATTAATCTCTCGCTTGCAATTCAGAAACATCAGGCAGGAGGTGTCTTTTGGTCTGGATATGTGCTTGACTTCCGGTCCAGTCAAATAAGCAGCTTCAAAGTTTGTTGCCCAAACGAAGCACTGTCCCGCTGCCCAAATCAAAATAACTGCATGGTACATCTCTATTGGGATGTGGGTGGCGCTATGGTCTAGGGCTCGCTGATCAGAAGGTCGGCAGTTCGAATCCCCGCAATGGGGTGAGCTCCCGTTGCTCGGTCCCTGCTCCTGCTAACCTAGCAGTTCGAAAGCACACCAAAGTGCAAGTAGATAAATAGGTACCGCTCTGGCGGGAAGGTAAACAGCGTTTCTGAGCGCTGCTCTGGTTTAGTCATGCTGGCCACATGACCCGGAAAAACTGTCTGCAGACAAATGTCGGCTCCCCTGGCCAGTAAAGCGAGATAAGCGCCGCAACCCCAGAGTCATCTGCGACTGGAGTCTTTTACCTTTTTTTTTTTTACACCTCTATTGCTTCAAAGTGCACATGTTCAATGTTCCTCTCTGAAAAATGATCTACCTACACTTAGAGAACTAGGACCGTGGGATGAATCATGAAGGGTTCTGCCCTAGCTCTCTTCTCTCTGACATGCTAGTCTGTGCGCGTGGAGTTTTTATATGCTGGAATAGTTCAGTATTCAGTCCCAGACACGTGTCCCGAAGTGCCAGTATGGTGGAAGCTCTAGCTCATGTTCATTATCTACATGTACTCTGGCTTTAAGTGGGTAGCTGGATGAGGTTGAAGTTGATTGAGGAGGTTCACATCTCGGTTTTTCCATTTGTGGCTCTTCAGTGCTGCAGAACTCTTGGCTTGCAGGCCATTGCTCGAACATATCAGGAGGATTATGCTATCCAGCAAACCCCTAACTTAGTTTTCACTGGATACCGTAAAAGTATCTCAAGCCCCACCCACCAATTTCCTTCAGACCAAATGACTACTTTCCTCCGGCCAAGGCAAGCTGCGTCAGCTGAGATTCAATTCTCCAGGTTCTTCCTTAACTTAATTGGTTACCTTGCAGTTCCCACTTACAGCTCTGTACATTCCCCACTCCATTTCTGCACAACAATAATGTGATATATAAAGAAGCTGATTAAAGTCCCAGTGAAACCCATCTCCAGCACAAGAGTCTTTTAAACAGCTGGTTCCATTTATATATTTTTATTTCTTGGAGCTCATGAATGTTCCGGTGAGAGACGGTATAATTGATTTAAATCAAATTATGAAACGCTATACCCTGTTTTCCAAAACACACTTTTCTGGCACTAAATTCTGCAATGCATCATTCACAGGTAATGTTGAATTAGGCTGGAGGAAAAAAGTTCCCTTTTCAAGCATATAGCAGATTACAGCATGTTCTTTCCCTGCAGCTGGAGCCACAAGGTAGTAGTAGTAGTAGAATCATTGCCTTGTTGAGGAATTGGAGAATCATGGCTTTCAGGTGAGAGGCACAAAAGCATGTTGTTTCCACCCTTTTTGCAACACCCCCTTCCCCGGCCATTGGTTTTTAATTGGCAGTATCTGAAGTTTCCTTTTCTGGATCACACAGCTGTTGCAAAGGTCTAGTTCTCACTGAGGGGGTCTGACTGTGCCCAGGCCAGCCTGGTTCCCTGCAGATATTTTGGACCGCAATTCCCATCACTTCCGCCCATTGGCCATCCTGGCTGGGGCTAATGCGGATTACGGTTCCAAACATTTGGAGGCCAACAGGTTGGAGAAGGCCGTACCATGTCTGCCTTCAAATGGGGCTCACATGACTGAATACTCCATACAAGTCAAGCAAAGTAAAATTCATTGAACACAGAAAACCAGCGAGCCAAGAAGCAAGTGTAACTGAAATACAAGCCTTGCTAATGAGAATGTGGTTTCTATCGATACAGGGTTGTTGCTGTTGTTTTGTATGCACATAACTTTTAGATTATACTTTTCTCTTCGCTGCTTTTTTAAAAGTTACCATATTTTCGCTCTATAAGACACACCAGACCACAAGACGCACCTAGTTTTTGGAGGAGGAAAACAAGAAAAAAAATATTCTGAATCTCAGAAGCCAGAACAGCAAGAGGGTTCGCTGCGCAGTGAAAGCAGCAATCCCTCTTGCTGTTCAAAAGTGAGTCTTAGAGAGCAAAAAATACAGTAAATGGTAGCTTTCTTTCTAGCCTATGTTCAAGCTGTTGAAAAATATCTGAGCGTTCGGTGGCTGCAATACTAGTCCCAAAAAGGTCATAGTTTGAACTCCAGGTTGGTTTGGCAAAGAAATTCAGTTTGGTTCACATTTTAATGTGAACCTAGTCAAGTCTGCACTTCCTGAAACAATATGCGAAGTAAAATGCAGATGTTCCCTGAAACACACACTTCTCCAAATTGGGCGATACAGTCCTCCAGCGAAAAAACTGTACAAAACCCCACATGTTAGGGGAGAATGTGCATAGAATGTGCATACACCTTTTTGCAAGCATTTCCCCCCAATGCAATGCATTTGTGTATGTTAGGCTAAACTTCAAACATACTAAAATGGTGATGAAGTTTCATAAGGACTGAGGGAAGCCAAAAATGATGCACATGCTCACCCCTGATCCCAGGGCAGCATCAATCATGCCAGTAACCCTGTGAATCAGCTTAGGCACAATTGGGGAGAGAGATTTGCCCAAGGTCACCTGGCGGAATGGGGATTTGAGGCCACGTCTCCCTAGTCCAAGTCAGACACTGCTACTATATCACATTGGCAATCTGGGACGTGGCCTGTTGAGAAGCACGGCAGCTTCAAAGATGGGGAATCAAAGCATTTAGTGCAATGGGACTTACCTCCCATTGGTTGCTACTATTAAGAAAGATAGAAGAAGGTTACTACTGGGCTACTATTTTTAAATATTTACTACTTTGGGTTGCTATCACATAGGAAATACATAGGTTACTGTTACTACCACTATTATTATTTAAATGGCCAGTGCAGTTATGCATAGTTGAGCCTGATAGAAATAAATAGCATTTAAGCCTGTGTGGCTCTCTGCTGCATTGTAGCCTGGGTGAAGAAGTGAAACAGCTACTGCGAGGTTATAGTCCCTGTATTTGGTAAAAGGGGTGGGAGGCAGTTATATTTATATGTAGGCTAGGCATGGCATAGCCAATGGCAGCCGGATCATATATCAACAGATACGAGATCCTGGCATGACCGCTGCCACCTGATTTGTTATTATAATTAGTCAAGAATATTTAGGCACCGTATTCTTAACCTTTCCACACCCATCTGTGGCCCTGGGGTTAATAGCTCTTCCTTATGAGCGGTGCTAAAGTACCGAAACTGCCTGTGATTCATGTCATCGTAAAGCACAGCCTGGGCAGAGCAGGAAAGGTTTTGTAGGGCTGCTTAGATAGAAGTCAGCACACCTTGGGGGACGTTGCTTCACCAGGGAGCGAGTGGGAGCACTTTGAAAGGGTTAGTCATTAAGAACCTCCCTGACAACAGATTTGTATTTATTTACTGGCCGGTGTTCAACTTGAATGCAAAGCTTTGAGCTGCATCAGGTTTCAGCAGTTCCTGGTGCTGTTCAGCAAAGGCTCTTTGCAGTTGCTGAGAGCAGTACAGTCCCGAGGAATAGGTTGTCTCTTGAATTTCCCTATTTCATCATCCTTTCCCTATGCTATGTACACAAAAGACGTATTGTGTATCTTTCCTTTGTGGGCAGTGAAGATGATCTGCTTAATGATGGAAGAGAGAGCATACAGGTACAGACACCTGCAAAAGTCTCCCCATCCAAACTTCTCGTTGGATTTTTGGATTCGAAAAACCCAGCAATTGTTTCCATAGCCTTAGTGATGGCTATGGTCCGTAAAGGTAATGGACCCCTGACAATTAAGTCCAGTCGCGAACGACTCTGGGGTTGCAGCGCTCATCTCGCTTTAAAGGCCGAGGGAGCTGACGTTTCTTCGCAGACAGTTTTTCTGGGTCACGTGGCCAGCATGACTAAGCCGCTTCTGGCGAACCAGAGGAGCGCACGGAAACGCCGTTTACCTTCCTGCCAGAGCGGTACCTATTTATCTACTTGCACTTTGACGTGCTCTTGAACTGCTAGGTTGGCAGGATCTGGGACCGAGCAACGGGAGCTCAGCCTGTCGTGGGGATTCGAACCGCTGACCTTCCGATTGGCAAGCCCTAGGCTCAGTGGTTTAGACCACAGCACCACCCGTCATAATGTGCAATTTGACACATTTTAGCAACTCATACTATTTCCCCCCCTTTCTTTCAGGTTACTAATGTGCAGCAGTTCACAAGCACAACAATTAAACTGCTCCACAACATTGAGCTTAAGGTGATGATCACACGCTGTGTAATAAAAGGAAAGGGGGAAAAATGCAAACTTATTAATATTTTACTAGATAAGCATTATATTGTTTACTGCTTTTCTGGTTTTAAATTGCTTTTTCTTACTATATTTTATCTTGTCACTTTGAGAACCTTTCCTTTAAAGTGACTGGCAAATGGAGATGGTGATTTCAATTTATATACCACCCCTTATCAAAAGATGGGTACAGCATTAAAAACATTTTATGGAGCATAATAATAAAACCATAAAGCCTAGTAATGGACAGCATAATAATAAAAATAATCATAATAACACCCCCCATATATCATTTAATGGCTAAAGGCCTATGTAAAGAGAAATGTTTTTGCCTTGCGCCGATGGGCAAGGTGAGTCTCTTTGGGGAAAGCGTCTCACAGTTGGGGAGCCACCATATAAAAGGCCCGTTCTAAGGTTACCACCATCTGAACCTCTTGGGGGAAGAGGGCGTAGAGAAAAGCCTCTGATGACAAGAGCGGGGTCAGGGTCGGTTCATATGAGGAGAGGCAAGTCCTGAGCCGTGTAAGGCTTTATAGACCGACACCAGCCTCAGAGCACCCACCTCTCCCCATATGAACTGACCCAGACCCTGCAATAATCATTTGAGGCCTTTCTTCATGTGGCCACTCCATGAGAGGTCCAGAGGATGACAACACAAGAACAGGCCTTTTCTGCGGTAGCCCCCTGTTTGTGGAATGCTCTCCCCAGAGAGACTTGCCTGGCACCTTCACTACATATCTTTAGGCTCCAGGCAAAAACATTTCTCTATAACCAGACCTTTGGCTGATTAAGCAATGTATGGCCTTTAAAATATGTTTGAGAGGGGGTTATTGGGTGTGTATGTTCTTATTATGATATATGTTGTTGTGTTTTCATTTTATATTTTTATACTATAAACCATTCTGTGATCTTTGGATGGAGGGCAATATATAAATTTAACAACTAAATAAAACAAATAAATAACAATTGCTACTAAGCCTTTAAGGAAAAGTCTGATGAATAACTTATAGAAATGAGGCTCATATCTTAAAATGTTTTGTTTATTTTTTTAGTTTTTATTAAAGATTTTGTTGGGTTACAAAAGTACATACATATTCTCCATTTCAGATATTAAAGTCCTTTTTACAGATATTCAGTGTTAGACTTTAACACATACAGTGGTACCTCGGGTTAAGAACTTAATTCGTTCTGGAAGTCTGTTCTTAACCTGAAACTGTTCTTAACCTGAGGTACCAATTTAGCTAATGGGGCCTCCCGCTGCCGCTGCGCGCCGCCACACGATTTCTGTTCTCATCCTGAAGCAAAGTTCTTAACCAGAGGTAATATTTCTGGGTTAGCGGAGTCTGTAACCTGAAGTGTATGTAACCCAGGGTACCACTGTATAGTACAATGTTTTGATGCAAATGCACTTTGGAGTATGATTCTGGTGTGTGGTTGATAATTTTCAAGGCTTTTGCTCTTCAACCTGTGTTGAGTTTCCTTAGGCTTGTGGCTAAATCTTCATTTAATGCCAACTGTGCAAATCTGTGACCCCTATTTATTTCCATTACATTTACTAGACTGAGATCATTGACTTAAGTGAGAAACTGTCAGAGTCAAAAATTCAGAAATGCCATAGACTCCAAAATTAGAAGGATGGCAATGAGACCCAGCTGTAGCTCACCACGGGCATAACTGCGGAGCTGGAAAAGGTGTAGAAAAGCAGAAGCTAAATGGCTATGGGGCATGGGAAACCCTTTATGAGAAAAGCTTGCAATGTTTGGGGCTTTTTAGTATGAAAAAAAGGGGTGCATAAAATTATGCACAGGGCAGAGAAACGTGGGAAGAGAGGTGTTTTCACCCACTCTTTCATAATGCTGAAACCCATCCAATGAAGCTAAATGATGGGTGATTATGAACAGATGCAAAGGATGCCTAGTTCAGCAGTGGCCGGTGGAAAGGGCTGGGGCTACATTGCTCGCTTGGTTTCCTATCATGGAGGTTGCTGAGGACAAGACAGTGGTGAGGTTGGTGCAGGCAATCCAGTCCTCCCACCTCTGTGCCTGCACCATGATGCCCTACCATTTTCTCTTGGTTTCTGGAGTGACCTCCACATTGGGAAGCCAAGTTAGCTGTTCCACCCAGGGGAATAGGAAGGGGGCGGGGGGGGGGCGGTCTGTCCCGGATGCCATCATGGGGGGGGGACAAATTATAAAGGAGCAATTACTGCCCTACTAGGGCGGTTCATAGGGACGTGGGTGGCGCTGTGGGTTAAACCACAGAATCTAGGACTTGCTGATCAGAAGGTCGGCAGTTCGAATCCCCGCGACGGTGTGAGCTCCCGTTGCTCAGTCCCTGCTCCTGCCAACCTAGCAGTTCGAAAGCACGTCAAAGTGCAAGTAGATGAATAGGTACCGCTCCAGCGGGAAGGTAAACGGCGTTTCCGTGTGCTGCTCTGGTTCGCCAGAAGCAGCTTAGTCATGCTGGCCACATGACCCGGAAGCTGTACGCCGGCTCCCTCGGCCAATAAAGCGAGATGAGCACCGCAACCCCAGAGTTGGTCACGACTGCACCTAATGGTCAGGTGTCCCTTTACCTTTACCTAGGGCGGTTCATAAAAAACTTTTTTTAAAAAATGCCTGCTCCAAAGGTCTTAGCTTACTACACTAGGGATTATATAGCTATAGCTGAAATTTCATGCATATCAGTTAATATCTTGACCCTCCTCCACAAAAATAACTGTTTACTTGGCCATTTTCATACGCCGTGAAGGCTGAAATTTCAATTCAGTGGAGCCAAAACAATCCATCCTGTAGATTTAAGTTTCTGTCCACAGTCACCTACTTGTTATCAGGGGCCCAGAATCCACATTCCTTTGTAAGAAAATATGAAATAACGTAAAACCATTTTTGCAGGCAAAATTGTTTAAAATCAATGTGGGGGGAGGGGTGACAAGAAATTTTCCTCACTGGGTACCACCTGACCTTCCTGCACCTCTGGTTCCACCCCACACTGTCCTGCCCGTGGCTGCTAATATACTTACATGTCGAATTAGCTTCCATGGGGCATAGGATCTACTCCGGCCTTGTGATCCATTTGGCAGTGAAGTGGCCAGAAACCCCCTGCCCTAAAAACCATCATTCTTAATGACTTTTGCAGTCCTAAAATGCCACCAAAGTTGTTCACACTTTACTTCCCATGATCAAATTTGGGCAAGCATTGCCCAGGAGGAAGTAATATACCCTGTCAAGTCAAGAGCAGCCCTATTAATTTTTTATTGGCCCTTAACAGTCAGACCTGTCTGGAGTGTGATTCCTTGCTACCTATCAGGGCCCTGGACTGCACAGCAGCATGAAATTAAATGGAACTGTACTATGTTTGTTTATTTATTTTTATTTAAAAGCATTTCTAAACCGCTTTTTTTAAAATAACACCTAAGTGGTGCACACTATGTACAATATATTAAAACAAAAACACAGTGGTACCTCAGTTTAACAACAGTCCGGTTTAAGAATGATTTGGTTTACAAACTCCGCAAAACTGGAAATAGTGGGTTGGTTTGAGAACTTTACCTCAGTCTAAGAACAGAATCCGAACGGTGGAAGGTCATCGGCGAGGGGAGGCCTCATTAGGAAAAGCAAACCTTGGTTTAAGAACAATTTTGGTTTAAGAATGGACTTCCCAGAATGGATTAAGTTCGTACACCAAGGTACCGCTGTACAGTCTAAAATCAGTAAGATTGTATGAAAAGAATGAAAACATGAAAGCAAATAGAACAGATCCAGGGGAGTAATGCAGCTTTGTCCAGAATTTGTTATTAATTAATATTTATTTTATGGGGGATCATCCCTCATTTCAGCTATTAAATCACTATTTCAACCACTCTTAGCACCAAGGCCATCAAATGTGGTCAGCACAGATGCTTCAACGTGTAGAAGTGAGCCAGTAAGGAAACGAACATGCTTAGTCTATGACACACTTCCTCTTTTTTGCCATTATGACATGTATATGTTATTTTGCTAAAGTCTCTCTCTCTCTCTCTCTCTCTGATCCAGTTTCTGCAGCACATTTAATAGTAATCTCTGGAAGAATCAACAATTTTGTAATCTAGCAACCGGCCTGTTTTGCATTTGATTCTAATTGGCCACCTGCTTGTTATTAACCTCTGGAAGGTTACTACGATCACAGTTGTTTTTGTTTGTTTTTGTGTGAAAGCTTTGTAGTGCGAGGAAAATGTTCGTAACCAGTTACTTTGCCTGGTCTTTCCTGATTGCAGCTTGGACATGAGGCCTGGCTGGTTGGTGCGAAATAAGAGTCATCCAGGGCCAGTAATAGTGTGCATTTAATTCTGAGACAGAAATAGAAATGGGTCAAGCAATTAGGATAAACTTCCTCCCACTCCTTGCTTTAAAATAAATACGCTCTCTGCCTGAAAAGCAGCCTCGTAGAAAATAATTTACTATGTAAAAATAAATTACTTAGCGTCTGGCAAAGAATGTATTTATTTTTACTGTTAAGGCCAGATTTCCATGGGAAAGGCAAATTGAATTGTGCCTTTCAAATCTGAATGCTGCTTTTTGGGATACGCAAAGTCATTCCTCTGCTTTTGTGTGCCCTGAAGTTTTGCCGATGCAATGAAGATGGGATGTTGCAAGTCCTGTTGTAACGTCCACCAAATGGGAGAACAGGAGGGATATAATGACACTTTCATTTTGTGGGTCACTGTTTTGCTACATTTGCTACATATTCCCAGGCAAGGTAGAAACCCAAGTCAAGCCCAGTTGAGTTAGCAAGAGCTTTAATCCTCCTAGAGAATCATCACCTGTGCTCAGAAAGGTAGAGGGTGGGGTAACTGCTCCTGCCCTCCTTGAATTACATGCTTGAAATGAGGGTGCTTTGAGAGTCTGGCAGAGCTAAGGGGTTGAGAAGCAGGAAATGATCAAAGCAGACTCTCCTAATGCCTTAACCAGGGCAGTTTAAGGAGGCATTGGAATTCCCGTTCCCTGTCACCAAAGTCTAGGGGGTCAGACTGCATGCAACCTTCAGCAGGGAATGAATAATTGTGTGCTTAGCTTTTGTATGTTAAATAGCAGCAATGGAGGAGCCAAAATGTCTTGGGCCAACTCTGCCTGGTCTGGATTGGAAGCCTGACAGCTGCTATTTGCTGTCATTGGCACCAATTGAGCACACACACCCCACACTGCCCACAGGCTACTATTAGCAGCCAATATTATTACTATTATTGTTAATGAAGACTGCAGTGCTGGGAGGGAATGGTTAACCCTCACATGTTGTGGTCCCAATCTCGCTTGGGTCCCTAATTGCTATCATTAAGGGGGAAACAGATGTTAGACGGATTTGCCCTATTACAAGTCACATCTCTTTAGCCCTGGAAGGATCCTATTTCTCCACCAGAAATGTCTGGTTGGTTGGGATTATGAACTTGAGCACTAGTTCAAGGCCTTGAACACTAGTTCAGATGATCACTGGCACATGCCCCAAAACCCTGTCCACACAAACAGTACACTATCCTTATTTCATTACAGTGGTACCTCCGGTTACATACGCTTCAGGTTACATACGCTTCAGGTTACAGACTCCACTAACCCAGAAATATTACCTTGGGTTAAGAACTTTGCTTCAGGATGAGAACAGAAATCGTGCTCCGGCGGCCCAGCAGCAGCAGGAGGCCCCATTAGCTAAAGTGGTGCTTCAGGTTAAGAACAATTTCACGTTAAGAACGAACCTCCGGAACGAATTAAGTACTTAACCTGAGGTACCACCCTATTTAGAAAATGTATAAGCTGCCTGATCAAAGAGCTCTCCAAGTGGTATACAAATTAAATGTGTAGATCTACAAATCCATAAACCAAGGAAAAACAAATATACATAAAACCTACCTGAGAGGTGCCAGAAATGAGTTCCAGGTGAAAAAAAAATCCCGTGTAAAAACATCATCATTCAAGGCCAAATATATAATCCACAAAACACAGGCAGCTAAATTGTATTTCTGGATAGGCTTAAGGAAATGAAAAGGTTTTCAGCAAAATTCTAAAACAGTATAGTGAAGGAGCCCACCTAATGTCAATAGGCACGGAGTTCCCAAGGACAGCTGCAGCTCACAAATGCAGAACATTGTATATGTGGTACTTATAAAAGTGCAAGTTCCGCAGGTCAGAATGACCTCATAAGCACATGTGTGCCAAGGTGATTCCTGTGACAGGTTTTGGGATGTTGGAATGATGAATGGATGTGAGACCGTGCCATATCTTCTGTGAAACTAAAGATTGTGAACTAGTCTCAATGGCGGAAAGTATGTTTTCCATGCAGAAGGACGTTCCGTTTTATTTTCATCACCAAACTTGGCCCTCTGGCTGTTTTGGGACTACAACTCCCATCATCCCTAGCTAACAGGACCAGTGGTCAGGGATGATGGGAATTGTAGTCCCAAAACAGCTGGAGGGCTGAGTATGGGGATGTCTGATGTATAGGTTTATTTTTAATATTCTGATGTATTGGATTTTTGCTGTAAGCTGCCTTGAATTTGATTTCCTAATATAAAGGTGGTTGATAAAACCCCCAAAAGGGCCCAGGTTCAGTCCCTGGCATTTCTAGGTAGAAATGGAAAAAAATCCTGTCTGAATCCCTAGAGAGCGGCTGTTCATCAGTGTGCTTAGCTAGGTGGAGCTAGTGTGTTATCATTTATTCTTAATTAATTCATTCTTCATTTGTAAGTCACTCTGGGGCCAAATGTTTTGGTGGAAAAGTGAGGTCTGACACAGTACAACAAGCTGCTTCCTACGTTCTCACATTGTTAGGGTGAATGATGGAGTTTTTCATTGCATTGCACCTGGAAGTTTGGCAGCAGGAGGAGATAGGGCCTTTCTCTGGCAAGAACCATATTCCCATGGGGAAAGGGTGTTCTCATTCAAAGAGAGCATGTGTTGCGGTGGGGTTTGCCAAGCCACACCCCTTCCCCATTGCTGGGCGCGTAAGGATAGATGGTCTCTGGCAGTAATTGGTCTCTTGAGTTGCTGGGGCAATTTTGATGTAGCCAATTTGGGGGAGGGAACAGAGGTTTTTTAAGCTGAGCTTCGCACTTTCTCTTTCACTGCTGGAACCGGATCACCCACCCACCCTCCCTCATTTTAGGTCTCGTGTGTTGACCTTGCTATGCCTGTCATGGGGTCGTCTGCTCTTGCGGCAGGGGCCTGGTAAGAATTTTGTCCAATTGGCTGATTGGCTGGTGTCATCTGGTTTTTGCCTACTGCGTAGCAAATCGTCACAACTTGCAAGGTTACAGTTAGGCATTGGTTTGGGAATGGGTTGGTGGAGGGGTAAGGATTGGCGGTGCCTGCCCCTCCAATGCTGCTGCTGCAAGGGGATTCCGTTAAAGGAATGTGGAGGCTTGCCATGCTTTCGTCCGAATCCCTGGAATCGGATTTGGGCTGTGCAAGTCCCTGGGAAGATGTGGGGAGAGGTGAGAGCCTGTGGCGCAGCTCCAGTTTCTCCCCAATATTGTTTTCCCTCAGTGGCTTTCACTGGAATCCAGAAGTCAGTTCTGTCCCCAGGCGGGGGGACAGATAGTCCTAACCAATGCCTAAGCAACCACTCACATTCATGTATGTTAATAAAGTTGTGGCCAGAATTATGCCAGAAACCTTAAACAAAAATTATGTGTGATGTGTGTTTTATTTAAGGGGTGTGTGTGCGTCTTGGGGACCTCGACACTCAATAAGGGCAGCATGCCAGCAGGGGCAGACTTTGGTAATCTTTCGTAATATAGCACCCTGTGCAATGCCAAGATGTGGTGCCCCCAAATGGATCTTCTCAATCATGGATCTTCCACCCATTTGCTCCCTCTTTCCCCTCCACATGAAATTGGCCCAAGGATCATTTGCTGCTCTCGGGCCGTAGGTAGGTTGCCCACTCTTGTTCTAAAGAGATGAATTGTTGAGGGGCTTGGCTTGCTTCTGGAAGGGATCAAAGCAGAGGATTCTGGGTGCTCACCAAGTTTGTGCATTCACCCAACCCATTCCTTGCTGCTTAATTGGGGTGGGCGGGTGTCTAATAGGCTCTAAAATGGAAACACGAGCCCTGCATGTGTGGAAATGGATGAGGCTGAATCCTGTGATTAAATTAAAAGACGCCTGCTTCTTGGGAGAAAAACAATGACAAACCTAGACAGCATCTTAAAAAGCAGAGACATCACCTTGCCAACAAAGGTCCGTATAGTAAAAGCTATGGTTTTCCCAGTAGTGATGTATGGAAGTGAGAGCTGGACCATAAAGAAGGCTGATCACTGAAGAATTGATGCTTTTGAATTATGGTGCTGGAGGAGACTCTTGAGAGTCCCATGGACTGCAAGAAGATCAAACCTATCCATTCTGAAGGAAATCAGCCCTGAGTGCTCATTGGAAGGACAGATCCTGAAGCTGAGGCTCCAATACTTTGGCCACCTCTTGAGAAGAGAAGACTCCCTGGAAAAGACCCTGATGTTGGGAAAGATGGAGGGCACAAGGAGGATGAGATGGTGGGACAGTGTTCTTGAAGCTACCAGCATGAGTTTGACCAAACTGCGGGAGGCAGTGGAAGACAGGAGTGCCTGGCGTGCTCTGGTCCATGGGGTCATGAAGATTCGGACATGACTAAACAACTAAACAACAATGAATCCTGTGACCTCTGACAATGGGCCCCCTGCTCTGGTCTGTATTCAAGTCCTGCACAATGGGCAACTTGCAGGCCCCTTCCAGCCCCTTCCATGAGCTCCAAAGCGCGTCCCACCAGGGTCTTTCTAAACCTCCGTCTGCCTTGGTATGCAAAAAACCTGGGAAAACCCGGAGGCCAGAATTCATGCCGGAGGGCCATAGGTTGTTTAGGCCAATTTATTATTATGGTGCGAATGGGGTGGGCTTTGTGGCGTTTCATTCACACTGTGTTAATAGCGTGACAATACTTCGCAGAATGAGCTCAAACAGCAGTATTGGGGGCTTATTAAAATGACTGAGTATTCCTTATTAGCTGGAATACCTCACTATATTGGAAACATAAAGTATTCTGCATCAAAGCATAAAAACTACATTTCTCCCTTTCATCCTTAATTTGATTATGAACTATTACTATGCTTTCCCATAAAATATGAAAGTTTCACATTTTGATGGTTTCTCAAACGCTAGTTTTACTTTCTGCACAAATACTACACATCCTTTCTGCATAATTATTTAGCAGCCATTTCGGGTTAATTATTGTCATTAACAATATGAGTCCTATGAGAGAATATCAATTAAAATATACACAGCTGAACTTTCAAATGAGTAAATAATTTAGTTTTTCGAAATGACTGGAAACAGCAGGGTAACAGTCAAAAGGGGAACAATTATTTTAATGCTTATTTGACAAATGAGTAATTTTTACAGCAAATTAGTTTCTTATCATAGCACCCCTACTGGTTACACTGGGAAAGCTGTTAACACGAGTTTTTAAAATAAAAGCTGTTAAGTTATGCATGTGAAGTTAAGGAAGTCATTTGTATGAGGGAAAGGTGATTACGACATGCATTGTTAGTTGAAAGAATGTTGCTACTGGGATCTAATTAGGGATATAAATCACTGAAAATTATGTGTGTGTGTATATATATATATATAGGGCTTGGTACATTAAAGGGAGCTGCACATTTCTCCACGAGTATTTTATTTTAAGTAGCTTTTCAAAAATAGTCCTCATCTGTTTTCCTTTTGAATCCCTAGAGCAAACGGTCCTCGCCCAAGAAAGCAGTTTCAGGGTGCAAATGTTAATAACTAGGCTTGCTAAAATAACAGCAAGCCAACAAACTGGGCAGTGCCTGCATTAAAGATGGAAACGCCATCCCTATGCATTTGAGGGGTGGGGGATGTTGAAAGACTACAGCAAGGGACAGGTTTTAACATGCAGGCTCTTTGCTCAGGCTGCCTTTGATTGTTTACCCAACTTCTAAGAACAGAAGGAAATGGGGGGTGAGGTGGGGGGAACCAGGCTTCCAGAAAACACGATATACTTTCTTTCTTCAGCATAAATTCTGAAGCACCCTGACAGCCTCTTGTCCTTTCCCGTATTGAAATACAGGTTGCTTAGAAGACAACTGCTCTTCAGTATGTATAGTTACAGTGGTACCTCAAGTTACAAACGCCTCAGGTTACAAACGATTTAGGTTACAAACTCTGCTAACCTGGAAGAGATACCTCGAGTTGAGAACTTTGCCCCAGGATGAGAACAGAAATCCGGTGCCGGCGGCACAGCAGCAGCAGCAAGAGGCCCCATTAGCGAAAGCACACCTCTAGTTAAGAACAGTTTCAGGTTAAGAACAGACCTCCGGAACAAATTAAGTTCATAACGAGAGATACCACTGTATAAAAAGGTAAAGGCACCCCTGACCAGTAGGTCCAGTCGTGACCGACTCTGGGGCTGCGGCGCTCATCTTGCTTTACTGGCTGAGGGAGCCGGCGTTCAGCTTCTGGGTCATGTGGCCAGCATGACTAAGCCACTTCTGGCGAACCAGAGCAGCGCACGGAAACGCCATTTACCTTCCTGCCAGAGCGGTACCTATTTATTTATTTGCACTTTGAGGTGCTTTCGAACTGCTAGGTTGGCAGGAGCAGGGACCGAGCAATGGGAGCTCACCCCGTTGCGGGGATTTGAACCGCTGACCTTCTGATCGGCAAGTCCTAGGCTCTGTGGCTTAACCCACAGTGGCACCCATGTCCCTGTGGATATATATACATCACTATATAGGCAGTTGTAAATTGTTGGCTTTCCTCTCCTCAGCGTATACCATTTTGATGTAAACTCTACAAAAGACATGCTAGTAATGTAATACCCAGTTTTTAAATTGAGAATAATTTCATTCTTTCCCCCATATGATCTTGAATGCGGGGTGGGGTGAGTACATCACCACATGGAGAAGCATTAGTGGGAACTGGGGATGGATCTAGACATATGTGGGGTAGTATCTGTTGTAATATACAGTTACTGACTCACATGTGTACATGAAAGAGTTAACCTAAGTCCAGAGCTCAGGTTGCAAGTGGGTGTGGCTTAGCAGGCTCTCAGCAGCCTCTGTTCCCCACCCCTTGTCCTTCCTTTCTTTTCATGCTTCCTGGAACAAGTAAAGAAGGAGCCAAGCCCCAATACACACACACACACACACACACACACACACACACACACACCAACCTAAATAGTTCCTCCTGAGGGTTGAGAGATTTGGGTGCCTATTGCATGATGTTGGTGCTGGGAGTTGGGATGAGCAGATTTCCTGCTACAGTGGTGCCTCGCAAGACAAAAAGAATCCGTTCCGCGAGTCTCTTCGTCTTGCAGTTTTTTCGTCTTGCGAAGCAAGCCCATTAGCGGCTTAGCGGATTAGCATTATTAGCGGCTTAGCGGATCAGCTGATAAGCGGCTTAGCGGATCAGCTGATAAGCGGCTTAGCGGATCAGCTGATTAGCGGCTTAGAAAAAAGGGGGGAGGGAAAAAAACCCACAGGAACTCGCAAGACATTTTCGTCTTGCGAAGCAAGCCCATAGGAAATTTGTTTTGCGAAGCACCTCCAAAACGGAAAACCCTTTCGTCTAGCGGGTTTTCCGTCTTGCGAGGCGTTCGTCTTGCGGGGCACCACTGTATTCTCTTCCTTTGTGGATCTGTGGTTTATTATGCCCTACACCAGAGGTGAGTTCAGCAAACTTTTTCAGCAGGGGGCCGGTCCACTGTCCCTCAGTCCTTGTGGGGGGCCGGACTATTTTTTTTGGGGGGGGGATGAACAAATTCTATGCCCCACAAATAACCCAGAGGTGCATTTTAAATAAAAGCACACATTCTACACATGTAAAAACACGCTGATTCCTGGACCGTCTGCGGGTCGGATTTAGAAGGCGATTGGGCCGGATCTGGTCCCCGGGCCTTAGATTGCCTACCCATGCCCTACACTCTACTGCTCTTGAATTTCAGCTCAGCCAGAAGAATATATAAAAGTAGTTAAAGATAGTAAGGTATGAAGAATGCAGTTTTGCCTAATCTTCCCCAAAATATCTATCTATCCATGCCGTCTATTCTCACCCTCCACACATTTTTTGGCTGTGTGTATTGGCTGGGGGAGAAGTTTAATTCAGTTCACATTTAAAGGCAAACCTTCCTAATTTGTATTTTCCAAAACAATTTGTGAACCAAAAAGTCACACACCTCTGAATTTAGCCGTTCAGTTTTGCAGCCAATTAAGCCAACTAATGTGTAAAAAAATTGCATGTACTAGGGTAAAAGGTAAAGGTAAAGGTACCCCTGCCCGTACGGGCCAGTCGTGTCTGACTCTAGGGTTGTGCGCCCATCTCACTTAAGAGGCCGGGGGCCAGCGCTGTCCGGAGACACTTCCGGGTCACGTGGCCAGCGTGACGAAGCTGCTCTGGCGAGCCAGCACCAGCGCAGCACACGGAAACGCCGTTTACCTTCCCGCTAGAAAGCGGTACCTATTTATCTACTTGCACTTTAGGGGTGCTTTTGAACTGCTAGGTGGGCAGGAGCTGGGACCGAACGATGGGAGCTCACCCCGCCGCGGGGATTCGAACCACTGACCATGCGATCGGCAAGCCCTAGGCGCTGATGTTTTACCCACAGCGCCACCCGCGTCCCATGTACTAGGGTAACACATGCATTAAAATGCATATATTGGTGAAAATAACACAAAAATGCATTATATCAGGGGAAACTGCTTGGCAAAAATATGTATATTACTTACAGTTTCATTTAAAATGTGTGTATTATAAATTCTCACTAAAATGCCGGTGGTTTTCATGAGGACTTCTAAAGAAAAATCACAAACTAATTTGGAAGTTTTAATTTAAGATTGGAAAAATGAGAAACTGAGAGAAACCAGAATGGCCAGATTCACCCAGCCCTAGCTTTGTGGGTACAGAACCTAAACACAGCACCAGCAGACAGTGTAGGGGGCACCACCACTCGGGGGCAAGGCAGCAGAGAGGTTGGTATGGTGCAGCCACACCCACGAAAAGGCTGCATTGGCTCCCCCAGTGAGTCCACACCATGTGAACATCATTGCCAAAATGCCACTTCCTAGTAGGCAGTAGAAGCACAACTGACCAGATGTCAAGTGAGGAATGCCAGCCCCGCATGCCGTCCATTACTGGTACGTGTAGGCACAGATTCTCATTGTACAGTTGGAACTTCCGCATAATAATAATAATTTATTATTTGTACCCCGCCCATCTGGCTGGGTTTCTGGGTGGCTTCCAACAAAGATTAAAAATACATCAAAATGTCACATATTTAAAACTTCCCTGAACAGGGCTGCCTTCAGATGTCTTCTAAATGTCAGGTAGTTGTTTATCTCTTTGACATCTGATGGGAGGGCGTTCCACATGGTGGGCGCCACTACCGAGAAGGCCCTCTGTCTGGTTCCCTGCAGCTGTGCTTCTCGCAGTGAGGGAACCGCCAGAAGGCCCTCGGTGCTGGACCTCAGCGTCTGGGCAGAATGATGGGGGTGGAGACGCTCCTTCAGGTATACTGGGCCAAGGCCATTTAGGGCTTTAAAGGTCAGCACCAACACTTTGAATTGTGCTCGGAAACGTACTGGGAGCCAATGTAGGTCTTTCAAGACCAGTGTTATGTGGTCTTGGCGGCCGCTTCTAGTCACCAATCTAGTTGCCACATTGTGGATTAATTGCAGTTTCCGGGTCACCTTCAAAGGTAGCTCCACGTAAAGCACATTGCAGTAGTCCAAGTGAGAGATAGCTAGAGCATGCACCACTCTGGTGAGACAGTCCTCGAGTTCCTTGAAGACTTATCAGGATTTCTTCTGCTCCAGAGAGTAGGACCTGAACCAATGCCTTCAAGTTACGAGAAAAGAGATTTTGACTAAGCACCAGGAAGAACTTTCTGATGGTCTGAGCTCCTTCAAAGCTGGAACGGACTCCCTCAGGAGGTTATTAAGTAGAAGTTGGGTGGCCATCTGTCATGGATGCTTTAGCTGAGGTTCTTCAATTCTATGATTCCTTAGAGGAGGATTAGCAATGGCAGTCAAACTATCCAGTTCTACAAATGTTCTCCCACAGTGTGCAGCCCCAGATGTGGCTCTCCATCCCTGGAGTAGGCTGTACAAGCCTAGATAATTGATCACTGGGCTCCATAAAAGGAAGTAGTTCCATTGCAGAAATTATACACAGGCCAATTTGATGGCCACGATGGGGATGACATTAAAAGGCCGTTAGGCAAATTTATGGAGGATAAGTCTATCAGTGGCTACCAGCTGCTATGGCTATGCTCTGCTCTCACTGCTGGAGGCAGTATGCCTCTGAATGTTAGTTACTGGGAATCATAGGTAGGAGGTTTTTTGTGTTTTAATGTGTCCATTCAGGGCAGGAAATGACTTCATCATACATGTGCTGCAATGATGAGAAATATGTTACCTGCCAAATTCCTTCCTGTCATGCATGAGAAAAGGTATAAGGAGCACTCTTCAGGTGGTGATACTGAGATATCTGGAACCTCTGTTTAAGTTTTGCCAACAAAAGTTCATATAGTTAAAGCTATGGTTTTCCCAGTAGTGATGTATGGAAGTGAGAGCTGGACCACAAAGAAGGCTGATCGCCGAAGAATTGATGCTTTTGAATTATGGTGCTGGAGGAGACTCTTGAGAGTCCCATGGACTGCAAGAAGATCAAACCTATCCATTCTTAAGGAAATCAGCCCTGGGCACTCACTGGAAGGACAGATCCTGAAGATCCTCCAATACTTTGGCCACCTCATGAGAAGAGAAGACTCCCTGGAAAGACCCTGATGTTGGGAAAGACGGAGGGCACAAGGAGAAGGGGACGACAGAGGACGAGATGGTTGGACAGTGTTCTCGAAGCTACAAACTTGAGTCTGACCAAACTGTGGGAGGCAGTGGAAGACAGGAGTGCCTGGCGTGCTCTGGTCCATGGAGTCACGAAGAGTTGGACATGACTAAATGACTAAACAACAACAAATGTTTAAGCTTCCTAGTGAGGGATAATGCTTGTGTATTTGTTAACTCTAAAGCACAAAAGCTCCCAGTGGGATTATGATGGTGGTGATGATACCCACATAGGGGAAATACCTTGTATATCAGGTTTGCCTGTTTGATAGTATTATTTGATACGAGAATGTGCTTTTATCTTCTAGTACATGTGCCTTATGGTGATGTTTCTTATTTCCAATTTGCCTTTTTAGTACGATAATAATAACAAAAATATTAAACGTTAACTAAGACGCACTGCTGTTATTTATGTAAAGCTTGTAGCAAAAATCATTTCCTGAAAGTTAAGAAGATGTGACATAAAGTATTGATTCCAAGGGCAACATTTCTGATGCCTTTTATTGAAAAAAATATGTCTAGAACCTTTCTTATAAGCACTGTTTTTCAAGTTATGCTGATTTTCTTTTTATCACACTACAGAGGCTTCCCAGTTTCAAAAGCAGATGTTTACTGAACAATTTGGACTAGTTTTAAAAAGTGAACAAAAGCTAAGTTTACAATTAGGTAAGTTGAAACAATGAGATGATAAATATAGAGGTTATTTTCAGGGTAGACGGAGTGGGCCTGTGCCTGCACATTACTCTTGTCAGTGCTCCCCACTGTTACTGCGAAACGAAGATTTGCCGTGGAAAAAGAGCCAGAGTAGTTTCTACCCCTTTGGATTTATGGAGAATGATCGGGGTGAGGGAAGGGTCAAGGCCATTCCACCTCCTCTGCTTTCACTTTCCATGGAAGGACTTTTTGAAGAGGAGGGGGGGCCTTCTATTTGCTTTGCTACCTGTGGAAGGGCTTGTTGAAAAGTGGAGGAACGAAGCTTTATTGCTCATCAAGGGGCTTTATGAAAAGGTCAGCAGAAGAAGTGCCCCCTCTTTGCTTTGCTGCCCACTGGGCTTGTGGAGCAAGCAGCTGCTCTGGACATGGAGGAGCTTTTGGGAAATGTGTGTGGATGGTGGGGGAAGCAGTGCTTAATCCACTTGTTTTTGCGTTGCTGCCTGCCAGCCACATGGAGAGGTAGGCAGGCAGCTCCTTAAAAAAAGCAGTGTTGGGCAGAAAGCATGGGAATCACCTGCTGTTCTTTTTGCTGCCTGCCAGTGATGTGGCAGGCAGCTGCATGAGGAACTTTTTGAAAATGCAAGGGGAGTTGGAGGAAGAAATGTAAGAATTGTCCCATTGCTGCTGTGTGACAGGGGGTGCGGTGGAATTTAATAATTAATATAATATAATATAATATTAAACATAATATAATAATTTATTTGTACCCCGCCCTCCCCGACCAGAGCCGGGCTCAGGGCGACTAACATCATAAAACTAACACAGTATACAAAGAACACAAGAACATAAAACAGACAATCAATTATTTTTTTAAAAAAATCTTAAAATTAGTTCAGAGCAAATTAAAATCTGGACAGATGGCAGTCCACGGGTAAAATTGAGAGTGGTTAATATTCTCCAGGGCCAAATGTTACCACTGGTCTTATAAAGGACCTGTGAGCAGGCTAGGGGGCCTCTTTAATGCTTGTTCTTATACAGAAAGAAAAGAATCAGACTGAACCCTGACCAAATATGGGGCTAAGGGGAGGATATGATGGACCCTTTCTTGTTTCTGCTGCATGGCATGTAGCAGAGATTGTTCCGAAGCTGTTTGGGGGAGGAAGGGCAGAGTTGAAATCAACCACCGCATTTTCCCTGATTGTTTCTAAGGGTTTGGGCAGGGGCAGTGCTGAGGCATCAACGTCATCAAAATCTCCACTATCTTTTTCCTGATCCCAAGGGTTTTATCAGGGAGGAGGAGAGCACTCATTTCAGAGGTATCCTTATTATTACCACCTTTTACTCCTACCTGGCCCACCAGCCAGAATTGTTCCTGAGTTGTCTGGGGAGAGGGAGTTTGGCCGAAGGGGTCAGCCTCTTTTTCCCTTGACCATCGCCCCAGCCCCCAGCCGGCAATCCATTGTCCTCCCAGGCCCGGGGGGTGGGACAAGGGCCATCCTAACGCAGGTGGGTGACCCCCCAGCCAGGTAAGCCCCGCTTGGTGTCGCAAACTCCACCCACCTGTTGGGAGGGGAGTGAGCAGTCATTGTTATCATCTCCTCATACACCCCTAATTTCAACATTGGTTGGAATCCGTCTGTCTTGGGAGACAATGGAAGAGGGCACTATCGGTGTTAAAGTTCTCTTCTTTTCTTCCATTTGTGCACCTGACTTTTCTCATGCAGTGGTACCTCTGGTTACGTACTTAATTCGTTCCGGAGGTCCGTTCTTAACCTGAAACTGTTCTTAACCTGAGACACCACTTTAGTTAATGGGGCCTCCTGCTGCCGCCATGCCGCCGGCGCACGATTTCTGTTCTCATCCTGAAGCAAAGTTCTTAACCTGAGGTAATATTTCTGGGTTAGCGGAGTCTGTAACGTGAAGTGTATGTAACCCAAGGTACCACTGTACTGTTCTTCCTCGCTTATTCAAGCAGCTTCAGCCTGCAACCCCACCAATGGAACATAAGGACTTCTGCTAGAAGCAGGTTTTAGACATCAAAATGGAGACTTGAGTTGTAGCACCCCAAATTGTTTGGCACCCCAGCTGTTTTATTGCGGGCAGTTCTGACAAATTCCAGTAGTGTGTGTGTGTGCAGTGGGGCAGATCTGTGGGGCTCCTCTTCTGACACCACCCTCACTGCTGCTAACCTGGACGGAGCTGGGATGTGGCAGAGTGGTGGGAAGGTCAGGGCTCTGTGGCTCCACTGATGGGAGCACCATATTGGTGCTGTTGGTCCCAGTACAATAACATGGCTCTGGCCTTGCTGCCCCCCCTGGCCCTGCTATGTCCAGGTAAGTAGCAGTGACCCTGGTGCCAGGAAGTTGACCTCATCTCACTGCATGCACCACTAGTGAAGTTGGCCTGCCTGCCTTGTTATTACCATTTTTTTTAAAAATCTACAGCAGGAGGGCCCACCATGTTGACTTATTACGCTGACGATTTGTTAAAGTAAGGACCTGGTAGTTGTGATTAAAATAATAATGGAAAGAGCTTTTCGATGTAAGTTTTAGTTTGCAAAATATCACTCCTCCCAAGCTGCAAATTCATCTATGCCCTACCTGGAGGACTGCCAGTCCATCCTCTCACCCGAAGAGATAAAAAGGTTAAGGTAAAGGGGCCCCTGACCATTAGGTCTAGTCGTGGCCGACTCTGGGGTTGCGGCACTCATCTCGCTTTATTGGCCAAAGGAGCCGGCGTACAGCTTCCAGGTCATGTGGCCAGCATGACTAAGCCACTTCTGGCGAACCAGAGCAGCGCACGGAAACGGCGTTTACCTTCCCGCCGGAGTGGTACCTATTTATCTACTTGCACTTTGACGTGCTTTCGAACTGCTAGGTTGGCAGGAGCAAGGACCAAGGAAAGGGAGCTCACACCGTCACAGGGATTCGAACCGCCGACCTTCTGATCGGCAAGTCCTAGGTTCTGTTGTTTAACCCACAGCACCACCTGCATCCCAACTGACTGTAGGTAGTTGAATATTAATAGAGGAATGCCTAAGTGGAACCTCTGTATAGAGAGTCAGTATAGCTTTGAAAACACAATGCTCAGGACATGTTGCAGGTAAAGTCCACACCACGATTATTGCTGTCCACATGTTAAGTTTAGTTTCTACCCAATAACTAAAAATGAATGCAAGCCCTTTATAAATCTGTGCTATGACTGCATCACTTAACCATGCGTGAGGGGAGCTCACGCTCCCTGAACATAGAAAATAGGGTGTCAGAGGAAAGGCTAAGCTAGAACATTGCTCCTTTCAGTGCTCCCTGCAATGCTTGTTTTCTAAATGGAAGCAAAAAAATTACGTGCAGAAGCATGGGGCAGTCTGGGTACAGATTTACCACCTCAGTGGGAACTCAGCCACACTTTGATCATGGAAATCTGTCATTTTTTGGTAGTCTGTGTATATCATTTGCAAAGCCCCTGTTGGCAGATTTGGAACTCAACAAGTTAAGCAGGCAAATTCCAGTGTCTTTTGTCTTCCAGTGCCGTGGTTAGCAAACTGTTATCAAAGATCAAACAAGTCTTACAGGTACCGATAAATTATACGAATCACCTGAGTATTCTTTATTCACATCCTGTAATGAGACAGTTATCCTTCAACTTCAGCAGGCCTCCTCCTTACCCTGAGGAAAGGCTTTACCAACTGAGCTCAAACCATGAGACGGGAGCCTCACAAACTAGGTGCTTGTCCTTATAGCACATTGGCTTCCAGGTTTTCTGCCTCTGGGGAGCAGTCTGTCAAAGAACCTAAGAAGGTCTACCATACCTCTATTGCAAGAGATCATGAGGAGAGTCCTCGTTATGTACCCTAGGTTTATGCTGGACCACTAGCAAGACCAGTGGATATCAGGGTGTGCACTTTATAAAGAGAACTTAGGCATATGTACATGTTTAGGTCTCTGCACAAACAGCCAGTGAATATGTTGAGACCGGGGATGGGTAAAGTGATATAGTCTCTGTCTGTCTCCACCACATAAAAAAATAATAATGCACATTAAAGCAAAATAAATTGTTTGCCATGCTACAGTTGTGAAGGTAAAGAATGGGAAAAGCTGTACGTGTCTTGGCAAAGATAGATTTTAGTGCTGAGAGCGACATAAACTCTTAGTGCCCCAACCCTTCTCCAAGTGACCTCATCCTGTTTCACCATGCAGGAAATATATGCATTTTCTCTGTCATCTGGGCCCACGCCCTTGTGTAAACTGTATGTTTTAGCTTTCTAACTTCTCACGAGCGCACATCACATTGGAAATATTCTTCCAACACACCAGTTTGACACTTTACCATCTAAAAGGTAAATTAAGTCTGTTCCTAAAAAAACCCAAGAATATACTGTAAACATCACAAAACAGCCGTTTGGTGGAATCTTTTCTTCCATGGTTCAGAGTGGGAGAAGATACACCAAACAGGTTTGTGATGCCCATAACTTGGTTCCTGCTGAAACGTAGTTGTACTATTTTTTGTATTCAGGTCAACTCTGGTCTGCTCTCTGTTAGCGTAAGAAGCACATTGAACTGTCCAGTCATTTGGGTAGCTCTGAATACGATAAGTCTTAACATGCGTGATGATTTACTTCCTAGAGAGCGAGCATCTTTCCCCAGCTCATATGAATCTCCACCCCTTTTGAGTGATTAGGTACATTTTACTCTGACTCGCCCTTTTTCTTTTTAGTGTAAACAAGGTGATGCAATTTGTAAACCAGAACCTCTGCATGGGGCTCAAGTGAATGGGAAGAAAACGGCTCTTCCATTGTTCTAAAAATCACAAGGAAATCTAGTTGAGTGAACTCTGCTTGACTCGGTTCAGATTTTGCTTAGTAATTTTGAGCTTTCCCAGGGCTCCTCTAGATGACCTATTCATTGGGAATTGGTTTTGATTTGCTTGCAGGGAGGTTATAGGACAGTGAGCATTCATCCTGACTTGTTTACAAAGCTCTAAAAGACTTAGGACCAGGGCTCCTATTTTTCACCACACATCCACCAGTTGTAGGGCTCTCAAGGTGGTGGCCCATTTAATGTGGAATGTATTAGCAAATGGAATAAAGCAGGCTCTAGCTTTCTACACTTTCAGACACATGCCTAACAACCTTTTTATTTACCTAAGCCTTTTCTGGCTGATAGATTTAATCATGGTCTAGCTCACCATCTTTTGGTGTTATACTGCTATTATTTTATATCTTATTCTTACTGTGTGTGTGTTTTTTTGTATGTTTGTGCACAGCTCTGATATTTTATAATGTGATCTGGTTAAAAGGTAAAGGTAAAGGTACCCCTGCCCGTACGGGCCAGTCTTGACAGACTCTGGGGTTGTGCGCCCATCTCACTTAAGAGGCCAGGGGCCAGCGCTGTCCGGAGACACTTCCGGGTCACGTGGCCAGCGTGACATCGCTGCTCTGGCGAGCCAGAGCCGCACACGGAAACGCCGTTTACCTTCCCGCTGGTAAGCGGTCCCTATTTATCTACTTGCACCCGGAGGTGCTTTCGAACTGCTAGGTTGGCAGGCGCTGGGACCGAGCAGCGGGAGCGCACCCCGCCGCAGGGATTCGAACCGCCGACCTTTTGATCGGCAAGTCCTAGGCGCTGAGGCTTTAACCCACAGCGCCACCCGCGTCCCTCTGGTTACAAGTCCTTAAAAATAATAAATAATGATGCAGGGCACCAGTGGCAAACTGCCCCCCCCCCCAGTGCTTCCCTCTGATCTCCCAAGCAATTCAACTCCAACTGGAAACAAAGCAGTAGAGGCCACACAACCTCGGTATAGAGACCCTTAAACCAGCTTGCTTGCTTCAGGTGCAGTGCAGGATACTAACATGTTGCCAGCATTGAAGTAAGCTTCAGCTGCCAGACCAGTCAGCTTCTGTGTGTGGTGTGCAGAAGGGGGAAGGGGAGTGTATTGTCCTTGGCACCAGGCAGCAAAGTGTCTTGGACTGGCATACATGGGCCACCTTACCCATAGGCGCTAGGGGTGTGGGGCACCCAGGTCCCGGGCTCCCAGTCTGGGGCCCGAGAGTTCAGTCCAGGGAAGAGCCCTGCCCATCGTTCGGAGCACCATGGCAAGCTCTTCTGCTGCGGGTAGCTCTGTGCCACAGGTTCTGGTTTGGGGGCGACCGAGCCAGCGAGACACTGAGGTGGCCAGCTGGCTCCGCCCTCCTGCGCGCCTGGGACTGGGCAATCAAGGGGGGGGGACGTCGCCAGGCAGATCTTTGCACCCCGGCGCTACATATGCTTAAGACAGCCTTGCTGGCATAGCACAGTTTCCCCCACTCCTACTCTAAGGCTTCCAGTGGGAAGGCCAGACCCTCCAACGTTTCGTAGATGAAAATAAGGACATTTCTCACCCCCCAACTGACCCTTGACTCCCCCATTTCTGTCCCCCACCCCGTAGAGCATTAGAAGAAGAGCAAGTGACAATCATTTCACCAAAGGGTTACAGCACACAAGCTGAAAAAACTCCTTAATCCTGATTTTATGTTATTATTTGGTAAATTTACAAAAACCAGTAAACACACACCAATAAATATATTTCGGAAAGGTTAGGTGTAGATTATAGAAATGCACAAAGCTTTTTTTTAAATATCAAGATTCCTTGCACTCTGCTCCAGTGCCCCTTTCTTCCCACCCAGGGCGGCTCTGCCCTGTGCATGAATCTCCTCTTTTCCCACTCTCCAGCAGCTGCTACAATCTGCCCAAGGGAGGAGGCCAGCAGGGCGGCCAAGGAGAGGCAAGGGGATGCTCCTTCGCAGCCACTGCTGCCTCTCAGGACAGATGCCAGCTCATCCTCCTTCTGGAGCTTATTGGTAGCAGCGCTGGTGGGTGAAATAGGGACATTCCAGGATCAAATCAGAAGCCAGGGTGGCTTTTATAATTCCGGGCCTGCCTCTGGAACAGAGGGACACTTGGAGGGTATGCCAGACCCATGTTGCCAAGTGACTTCTGAAGACTGAAAGGGCAATAGCCAGGCTTCTCCCAGGATGCCCTGATGTCCTCCTTGGTTGCTAATGACATCTCAGCGGGAGGGTACCTTAGCTTCTGCCCCATCGCTGTTTATACCTGACAAAATTGACCTGGGCTATCATAAACACTTCATGGAAAAAGCAGAGGGTTTGAATTTATAGCTCTCCAGATGTCAGGGGAATGAAAATAAAAGTGCAGATGCTGTATAATCAGGGGAAATTGTTCAAATATATGCAGATAAGTGTCTAAGCGGGGGTGGGGGGACAAAAAAGCAGCAAGATAGGGAGATGTTTAAGCAATGATTCCTTATATCTGTGGCTCTTGGATGTAAGAACTGGTAAAAAGCCAGATCTGGTGTAATATGCAGAAAGTATCCTAGACATGTTGCAGGGGGAGGAGACTGTATGTATTTAACAGTAACTTGTCATGATTGTAATTTTACATTTGCCATTAAAATAGCTGAGTCACTTTAGATTAAAAAACCCTGGCCTGGCCTATCACACACCCAACTCATTGTGCCTGGGGATGTTTCTATCTCCTTGCAGATCCTTCTTATGGCTGGCCATGCACATTGCCTGCATACCAGTCATATTTGGCAACGATGAGAAGTCATGTACTATTTAGGACGGCATGTGCTGTCCTTGCACATGCATTTTGAAAGTGAACCTCTTGGAAGCGAGACCTGTTGATCACATGGGGCAATAAAACAATCCCTTGGGTCAGATGTGCTTGCAACTTGTGAATTAACCTGTGCCTCCCTGCCAGATCAGAGTCCGGATCAAATGTATGGGAGAGGCAGCTGATGCTATCAGCTCAGCTCCATATAGAAACACTTCCTTCTTGCTACTTCACATCCTGGCTGCTCCTTGCCAGGTTTTCTTCTTCACTGTAAAATGACTGATCAGCCCCCTTCTCATCGTTGTCATCCCTCTCAGTTTGCTCAGATATGGCCCAGTTTGCTGATATTTCAGAAAGCGTGTTCTCCTTCAGGGAGAGCACATGTTGCGGTGGGGTCTACTGAGCCACCCCCTTTGTTGCTGGGTAAGTTCTCCAAGATGGCCAGGGGGCATTGATTGGATTGCCGAGTTGCTGGGGGAAAAGTTATGTTGCAGTTTTGGTGGGAGGGGTAAAAGGTTTAAATACTCTGCACGCAGCCTTGTACTTTCTCTTTTGCTGCGTGCAACGGATCACCCGCCCACCCGCCCTAGAATAAGGGGTTGTTGCGTTGACCTTGCTATGCCTGTCATGGGGTCGTCTGCCTTTGAGCAGGGGCCTGGTAGGAATTTTTCCACCTGGCAAATTGGCTGGCTGGGTGGTTTTTGCCTACTGCGTAGCAAATCGTCACAACTTGTAAGGTTGTGGTTAGGCATTGGTTATAAATCTGGTGGAGGAGGGGTTAGGATAGGCTGGGCCTGCCCCTCCATGGTTGTTGTGGAAAGGGAATTCCGTTAAAGGAATCCTGGGGCTTGCCATCTTTTCGTCCAATCCCTGGAATGGGACTAGGGCCGGCAAGCCTTCGGGGAGCAGGCGGGTGAGAATTGAGGGTCTGTGTCTCAGCTCCAATTCTTCCCCGACTTGCTTTCCCCCGCACTGTCTTTCGGTGGTGCCCGGAAGTCAGTTCTGTCCGCAGGCGGGGGGACAGATAGTCTTAACCAATGCCTAAACAACCACTCACAGTTTGTATTTTAATAAAGTTGTGGCCAAAATCATGCCAAAAATCTTAAACAAAAAATTACGTGTCCGTTGTGAGTTATTTGGGGGGGTGGATTGGGGACCTCAACACGCAAAGAGAATCAGCTTGAATACATGTAAGTAAAACATTACAACGAGGAATCTAAGGAACGCGGTGTTCCTTCGCTGCCCACACACTCCTAACACCCTGGCCTACACTTAACGAGAGACGTTTGATGAGAATGGAAGAAATTGTATGGATCGCATACCCTGATTTCCAAACCTGTCTACATCACAGAGGAGAGCCCTATAGGGGTCTAGTCTGATCTTCTGGGTGAGCGTTTGCACTGACACAAGCAGGGCATTGGCCCCGGGTGCATATTTTCAGGGAGGCATTGGCAGGGTGGCATGAAGAAGACACAACAGGCATGAACCCTTCAAATCAGACGGCCCTATACTTCCCAGCTCACTCTCCACAACCTGCCCCTGCTCACCCGGGTGCCACAAAGACAGGCTCCGCCGCTGTTTGTGAACAACGCCACATCTTGTTGTGCGAGATACATGCATGTTTTTTTATTCCCTTCATGCTTCTGGCTACAGAAGCCGGAGTCACTCACGCTTCTTCAATCGCTTTTCCAAGTGAATATCCCAAGACTTAATGCATGTCCAAACAAAAATGTATTCACATTCTCTGCTACACAAATGCATGTGTGTCTCTCTCAGCTGACATGCATGTACATAGGTGCTTTGCTTGTCTCTCATAGTTAAATGTTTGCAATTTTGCCCCAACACATGTTTTAACCTCATGCACATGAAGGCAATGATGAGGGGTAGAAATGTTTCCACTTGGTGAGTTTATTAGTAACTATGGGTGCCAACTGCAAACACAATATTAGGCAAGCTTGACAGTTTCAGTGTTTTTAGCTTTGTTTATTAAATGCAAGTAAAATAAACATGCCAAATTAGGTCACCCTCTAGAGCATCAGAAAGGTCTCTGGTGCAAACTGATACTTTGCTTATGCAGATTACCCTAAATTCAACATTTTCCATCCCCACACTAGTGATTGTGAACATAAATTAATATCTCTCTCTCATGTTGCAGAAGAAAACTTCTGTTTCTCATCCTCTGGTTGTAGGTAAAGGTAAAGGTTAGGGTTAGGGTTAGGGTTAGGGTTAGGGTTAGGGACCCCTGACCAATAGGTCCAGTCATGACTGACTCTGGGGTTGCAGCGCTCATCTCGCTTTATTGGCCGAGGGAGCCGGCGTACAGCTTCCGGGTCATGTGGCCAGCATGACTAAGCCGCTTCTGGCGAACCAGAGCAGCACACGGAAACGCCGTTTACCTTCCCACTGGAGCGGTACCTATTTATCTACTTGCACTTTGAGGTGCTTTTGAACTGCTAGGTTGGCAGGAGCAGGGACCGAGCAACGGGAGCTCACCCTGTTGCGGGGATTCGAACCGCTGACCTTCAGATCAGCAAGTCCTAGGCTCTGTGGTTTAACCCACAGCGCCACCCGTGTCCCATCTGACTGTAGGTAGTTGAATGCCTAAGTATAGAGAGTCAGTATAGCTTTGAACACACAATGCTCGGGACATGTTGCAGGTAAAGTCCACCATTTTCATGCTTTACAGTGGTACCTCGGGTTACGGATGCTTCAGGTTACAGACTCCGCTAACCCAGAAACAGTACCTCAGGTTAAGAACTTTACTTCAGGATGAGAACAGAAATTGTGTGGCGGTGGCACACCGGCAGTGGGAGGCCCCATTAACTAAAGTGGTACCTCAGGTTAAGAACAGTATTAGGTTAAGAACGGACCTCCAGAATGAATTAAGTTCTTAACCTGAGGTACTACTGTACTTGTTGTTTCCAGAAGCATTCAGACGGCCATTTTTCAAAACAAAATGCTGGAGTTCCCTTTGCCTTGCCCTCTCCTTATGATTTGTTGATTCCATTGTGCCAGTCAAGCACTGACAGCACACGAGTGCAGTTAACTGCACATGCACCCTTTATTGGGGGGTGGGGGGTGGGTTAAGCATACAGTTGGGCAATTGCAAATTTGCTTGTGCAGTTTCCCACTTTTGTGCAAATCTGAGGCATCCAGATTTTCTAGCACTGGAAAAGAACATGAAAGCCACTGTAAATTCTTCTCAGGTTGCTGCCCAATATATTTAGTGTAGAAATTTAGATGGTGTATGCTTGCTCAGTTTTCTCGGTTTGTGAAAATCTGAAGGATCAAAACTAAAAAGAAATTAAAAAAAACATTTGTTTAGGAGCACCCCGGAAATAGTTGCAAGCTCAGCAACTATTCAAAAGAAATGAAAGCACAAGACAGCATGGGAAGGAGAAAGTGGCAATTGATCTATCCATCCCAAAACACAGAAACAAATCATCTGCAATTTGCATTTTGGAGTCCAATTTTCTCCAGTATATTGGATTATCCTTGAATTGGATAAACCTGAATTTACAGAGGGAAAGCATCAAGCTTGGTGCTGGACTGCACAAATGGCACTTCAAACAGCTGCGAAGCTCTTAGACTTCCCCATAGAAGAATCTGAACTTGCAGAGAAAAGCCATGTTTCTAAATCTCCTTTCCCACACCAGTCCATATCTACACAGGTGCAAGTCCTATTGACTTGCCTGGTTTGCTGCCATGTAAGTGCAATTACGATTGCAGCCTACCGGCTGAATTCCATAGTTAGTCCCTGTTATGTACTGAAGTTCTCACCCTGGGCCAGCAGGGGGATACTGTAGATAGTTCAGGTCCACATATGCAAATAAGGGATCGAAAGTGACGTTCAGTGATTGGATAGTTACAGAAAATGGTTACTGTTGCGTTCTAGTGGAGCTCTATATAAGCAGGCTGGCTGAGCCCTTCAGTTCAGTTCAGTTCTGGCCTGTGAATGAACAAGAGCTGATTGAAGAATCGCTGTGTCGTCTGCTATGTTCACCCACAACTTAACAGTCCCAATACTTCTAAGGACTGAAATAAAGAAGCAGACTTTGTCAGCGGTTGTGTCTGGGGGGCTGAGCACAGAGGATGTTCTCAGTAGGCTCTGTGACCTCGGCTGAATGTGTTTTAACTCAGAATCGGCTGAGCACATCCAAAATACCTGAGATGGTGGTGAGCACTGGGTATTTGCAGGCTTCTGAGCAATGTGGACCATCATGTCCTCCCTTCCCGTCAGTTTGCCAGGATTGGATTGGATTAGTAAATCAAGAGGAAAGTAGGGAAGTGACAGACTGGAATTAGCAAAGAGCTCAACCACCCAGTGACGAGAGTTGCTATCTATATCTCTCCGGAGAGATTTTAATGTAGTCATGACATAGTATTTAGGTGATGAGTTAAAGTATTTGGACTTGCCTGGTCTGGTCTCAGTAGCTTATATATGGCTATATATCATTGCACTTGTAAGCAGCTGCCGAAACCAGGAGGTAAGGCAAAACATGGCAAGCCAAAGAGTTTCACTGGCCCAGTTGTAAATCTTTACATTCAAATATTTATTCTGTTGTAAGGCATGGCGCCCAGGGATGTTGTGCTGACTCTAGGATTTCTTGCATAAATCTGGTGATCTGTATTCCGTGAGTGCTTTGAAGTTCTTGCTATCTGCAAATGCCTGAATGCAGAACTGTATTAAGGTTCTTATAAAGGAGAGACAGGCAGTGAGTCGAACAATCACCTGTATGTCGTAAGAATGTTGCACATACATTCCATTTACATGTTTATATTTAATACATTTATACCCAACTTTTATTCCATTATGGAAATTAGGGTGCATGCATAGAGTTCCAAGTCATCTCCTGCCTAGGCACCTTTACATTACTGCAACATGCTACACAAGGAGCTGCCTCTGAAGACAGTTGGGAAACTGTAGCAGGTGCAGAATTCGGTGGTAGCGATGGCAGGCCTGAGCAGGTGAGGTGTAGAAGAAGAAGAAGAGTTTGGATTTGATATCCCGCCTTTCACTCCCTTTAAGGAGTCTCAAAGCGGCTAACATTCTCCTTTCCCTTCCTCCCCCACAACAAACACTCTGTGAGGTGAGTGGGGCTGAGAGACTTCAGAGAAGTGTGACTGGCCCAAGGTCACCCAGCAGCTGCATGTGGAGGAGCGGAGACGCGAACCCGGTTCCCCAGATTACGAGACTACCGCTCTTAACCACTACACCACACTGGCTCTCGGGATTTAGGTTAGAAGAAGTTGGAGGGGATATGGTTCTCCCCTATTTGAGTCTTCCTTTGCTGCTACACAACAAAAAAAATTCCTCCCAGTAGCACTTTAAAGGTAAAGGGACCCCTGATCATTAGGTCCAGTCGTGACCGACTCTGAGGTTGCGGCACTCATCTCACTTTATTGGCCGAGGGAGCCGGTGTACAGCTTCCGGGTCATGTGGCCAGCATGACTAAGCCGCTTCTGGTGAACCAGAGCAGCGCATGTAAACACTGTTTACTTTCCCACCAGAGCGGTACCTGTTGATCTACTTGCACTTTGACGTGCTTTCGAACTGCTAGGTTGGCAGAAGCAGGGACCTCACCCCGTCGCAGGGATTCAAACCGCTGACCTTCTGATCGGCAAGTCCCAGGCTCTGTAGTTTAACCCATAGCGCCACCCGTGTCAGGTGTATCTGACAAACTGTGCATGCACACGAAAGCTCATACCAATAACAAACCTAGTTGGTCTCTAAGGGGCTACTGGAAGGAATTTTTTTGTTTTGCTTCGACTAAGGCAGACCAACACGGCTACCTACCTGTAACTTTGCTGCTAAAGTGACTTGTGGCATCAAGCCATTCAGATATAGTTGAAAGCCTGAAGCTCCTTTCATTGCTAAAAAGTACACAGGATACTGAAGGGCTGTAGCTCAGTGGCAGTGAATATGCTTTGTGTGCAGAAGGTCCCTGGTTTCAATAACATATTGCATAATTGACCACAAGACACACGCCATTTGAATAGCCCATCAACTGGGGGGGGGGCAGCCCCCTCAGATATTATATTGGGAGGGTGGCTGAAGGGACCTTGACCCCTAGGAGTCGGCTCCTATGCCCAGAAAACACCATTGACGAAACCTGTGAACAGGACGTATCTGGGTTTTCAATATGAATGAATGACCTATAACCTGCCTCTCAGAACTTCCTATTTCCTTAGCCTGTGAGGAATGAGCGACGATGCGGAAGATTTCGGCAGATCCGTGGCAAGATCAAAGACAGTAAATTATTTAACATCAGTTCTACTTTTTGTGGAATTATTTAAAGTATCGTAATTGCATTTCAGCTCCCCAGACTTCATTTTCAAGTCTGGAACTCTGTTGGGAGCCATCACAATCACTGAAGAAGATAATATTACAGACTGGGTATAAAAATATCTTTTTAATGACTAGCAGATTAGTGAAATGTCTTGACCTGAATCTAGACCAAACAGAAGACTGCTTTTTTGTTTTGTTTTGTTTTGTTTTAAAGGAAGGTAAGAAAAGAAAAGACTAAATTGTCACCACATTGTTAGGCTTGCTAAATTTTCCACAACTGGAAATGTCTGCTGATTAGATAAAATTTGTAACATTATGCAATAATGCAAGTAATGATGGCTACATCTTGTGTAGTCCCTCCCCCTGCTACCCTTGACTTTTTGGCATTTATATATTTTATGTTTTATGTCTAATATTAGGATTTCTGTTTCACCACTGACTCTGCAGGGTGCTCTCTGAATAAATATATTTCAGTGTAACAATAACAACAATCTTGGGTCTCATTGCTTGCATCTATTCAATAACAAGTGTGCTTTGATTGTGCTTTTAGTTTTTAATAGGTAGAAAAGAAAGAAAAAAGTTTATACTGTTTTCTAACTGTTGCATTTGTTTTATGAGCTGCCCGGAAAACATAAGTTCTGGGATGACCATAAAAAATCGGTAAATAAATAAAAGTAGCTTGCTTGTATGTAGGAAAGTTGAATGATAATCAAAGTCTAGTGTTTTTACGTCTTACATTTCCCTAGAGTATCAGATTGTAAACAACACTTTCACAAAACCCCAGACTTTCTATTACAGTTCCATTTACTCAGAATAGGTCATGGAAAATGCAGTAATTGTTCTGTTTTATAGAAAACTCAAAAAATAATTTTAAATAAAAATTTCAAAGGAATGCGAACTTGTAAGTGGGGAGCCTCCTTTACCCTTTCTTTTCAACTTTCCTCTTCTCTATCCGCTATTATACGTATGGATAGATGATAGATAGATGAAGGTATGACCTTTTCATCAATGTCAGTTCAGATGAACTCACTCTTTCAAACGGATGTCATTGGTAATATGCTAGTGTATTTGGAAAATGTTGATAATTGCTGGCTTCGATTGACAAGCATTATAGTGCCAGCATATGCAACGACATTGGCCATTTGGGCAGTATTGTTTTGTAAGAGGTACCAAGTAGAACACTTCACTTTGTCCTCTTCTAGAAAGCAATCCAGAATAAGAACTGACATCTTTGTCCAGATGGGCGATCTTAACAGCTGCACAAGCCAGATGTTCAGCTGCTGAACTTTAGTTCCACCACTAGCTTTTTTTGACAGATGTATGTATGGCCATCAGATAACTCATTTTTGGAGTACGTTGTCATGTGTAAGCAAGTTCAGGAAGAATTTTGTATTTTCCAGTTTCCCAGTGCAAATGTGTATGTTAAAATATCTTGATCACGCACGTCGTTTGCTCAGCTTTCATCCAGAATCACTGATTCTTCAGATAGCTCTTCACTGGTCGCTTCATAGCTATCTGTGCCTTAGTTTTCAAACTCACTTTAGCTAATGGGGCCTCCTGCTGCCGCCGTCCCACCGGCGCACGATTTTTGTTCTCATCCTGAAGCAAAGTTCTTAACCCGAGGTACTATTTCTGGGCTAGCGGAGTCTGTAACCTGAAGCATCTGTAACCTGAGGTACCACTGTAGTAGTAGTAAAAAAAAGGTAAAGGTAAAGGTACCCCTGCCCGTACGGGCCAGTCTTGACAGACTCTGGGGTTGTGCGCCCATCTCACTCAAGAGGCCAGGGGCCAGCGCTGTCCGAAGACACTTCCGGGTCACGTGGCCAGCGTGACATCGCTGCTCTGGCGAACCAGAGCCGCACACGGAAACGCCATTTACCTTCCCGCTGGTAAGCGGTCCCTATTTATCTACTTGCACCAGGAGGTGCTTTCAAACTGCTAGGTTGGCAGGCGCTGGGACCGAGCAGCGGGAGCGCACCCCGCCGCAGGGATTCGAACCGCCGACCTTTCGATCGGCAAGTCCTAGGCGCTGAGGCTTTAACCCACAGCGCCACCTGCGTCCCAGTAGTAGTAAAGGTAAAGGTAAATGGGATCCCTGACCATTAGGTCCAGTTGTGGACGACTCTGGGGTTGTAGCGCTCATCTCGCTTTATTGGCCGAGGGAGCCAGCGTACAGCTGTGGCCAGCATGTGGCCAGCATGACCAAGCCGCTTCTGGTGAAGCGTAAACGCCGTTTACCTTCCCTCCGGAGCAGTACCTATTTATTTACTTGCACTTTGAGGTGCTTTCGAACTGCTAGGTGGGCAGGAGCTGGGACTGAGCAACGGGAGCTCACCCTGTCACAGGGGTTCGAACCGCCGACCTTCTGATCGGCAAGCCCCAGGCTCTGTGGTAGTAGTAGTAATTATTATTTATTTTATTACTTAGACCTCGCCCATCTGGTTGGGTTTCACCAGTGGTGACCTTGCTATTCAGTGATTTGTTGTCTGCCGGAGTAGCAAGTACCACTTGAGCATTAGGCTGGTTGTAGTATCCTGTCCAGTGCTATTTTTCTAGAAAAAGAGGTTCTGGAACTCAACATGAACACCTCCCTCGTTCTCTTAGAATGGCATTGAGAGGTGCCATTCCAGAGAATTCCAGCAGGGAAAAAAGCCCTGATCTTGTCACCGTTGAAAAATATCTGTAGTAATTTACCTGTAGCTCTTGTGATCTGATTGTAAAGCTGAAACTCACATGAGAGATAATTCTCCTGCAAATGGTCGATTCTGCCATATGAATTTAGGCCAGTGCGTTAAATGCTGCACGCTTTATTCTGGCAGAGTTTTTCAAAAAGAGGTTCATGGGCTATAATTCAGAGGGTGTGGGTGAACAAAATACACCTAGCACCTGAACATATCTTAGTTTTATGAAAGTCTGGAAGAACTGACAGATGCAGGAGGGCAACAAAATGACAAAACCACAGGGGGATATAAATAATGCAGAAACACATGGGAATTGCAGCTCTGTGGTTTGGGAGATCTACGATCAGGGTTGAAAGAAATATTGAAAGGAAAAAATGGTGCGCTAGGATTTAAAAGTGAAGGGCTGTAGCTCAATGGCAGAACATCTGCTTTGCCTGCAGAAGGGCCCAGGTTCAAGCCCTGGCATCTCCAGGTAGGGCTAGGAGAGACCCATCTTCTGACGAGCCACTTCCAATACAAAGCACCTTCCTGTGGTCCTATTTCAGATGACAGTGGTACCTCAGTTTAAAAACAGTCCGGTTTGGTTTACAAACTCTGCAAAACCGGAAATAGTGTCCTGGTTTGAGAACTTTACCTCGGTCTAAGAACAGAATCCGAATGGTGGAGGGGCACCGGCAGTGGGAGGCCTCATTAGGGAAAGCGAGCCTTGGTTTAAGAACGGTTTTGGTTTAAGAACGGACTTCGGGAAGGGATTAAGTTTGTACATCGAGGTACCACAATATTGCTGCTTTCAGCATGCAGCCCAACTCTTTACATTCATTCAGAAGTGAATCTGGTTGAGTTCAGTGGCCCTTACTCTCACGTAAGTGTGCCCAGGCTTCTACCAGGCTGCTTTCAAAAGACTTTCTTGCTGGTTTAAAGGAAATATTCACTTCACTTTGCTATTTTCTACTATTTGCTTGAAGTTTGTGTTAAAACTTTGCTGCTGTCTCCTCCAGTTAGATACTAGTTACCTTCATTCGTATTAGGTGCCCTGTACAACATTTGGCTTTCATAAACGCTCTCTACTGTGTGGAACAGAAGAGATAATTAATCTTCTCAGAGCCGTCTTGGGAATTTTAAAGAAAGCTTTTTCATTTTCTTTGAACAAACAATTTAAAGAGTTCATGCCATAAAATTAGAATGAATAGTCACTGCTTCTCAGTACTTTCTGGTTGCTCTAAAGAAACATGATCTCAGTCTGCTAAATTCTAGACTGAGATTCCTTCACGCCACTATGAGTGGTTGATTTTAGACCAATTCCCACAGTCTCATATTAACAGGACTAGATATCTGTCTGTAGCTCATACTGGATGTGAGCAGTGTAAAATAAAATGGGGGGGGAAATAATTTTACACCTTTATTACTAAACAACATGCAAGTGTGATGAAAGTACATAAGGTTGTTGTTGTTATCACACATGGGAACTTGGCATGTCTTCGGTCATTCTGTTTTTATACATATCTCTTTTCATATTCTTTTTCTAAACACACCCACCCTGCCTGTTTTAATCCCCAGCCTTAATATTGGGGAGAGATTCATATCTCCATACGTCAATATGGTAATTTACTGATTCTTTTTTTTTTTGTCCTATCCCAGGTATTGTACAAAACCTTCACCCCAGAAGTACATAAATATGGCTGTTCTAATTCCACTGAGAGAACCAAATACTTTCACGATTATTTCAGCAGTTGGGGAAAATCCAGCCATCTCAACTTAAAAGCAGCTAAATATCTTTTTTGCACTATATATTCTTACAGAGGTCAAAGTAAAGCCCAACACAAGCAATATAACAAACATACAAAATCTGCTATAAATGTATTATATTGGTTTTAGCTACTTTATTGTGATACCAATACTTGCACTTGGAGATCTATATTTCTTTCCTCTGAAACAAGCAAAAAAAGCTAGCATAAAATGCATCCTTTTAATGAGATTGCTGAACCTTCTTCCTGAAAGCTTCCGTATAAGATGCAAGTAGAAGGCTTTTATTATTGGCTAGTTCTTGCAGCTTTTCTCAGTCCTCTGAAAAGCTGCAGCTGACATTTTTGGGAAAGGGAGACAGAGGATTTAGGTCTTGATTGGGGGTGGGGAACTGGATCAGCCTGTGGACTGGATCCTACATTCTCCCAGGCCCTGCGAGCTAGTTTGACAGGTGCATTGGGCTGCCCACCTCACTTGTCAGTCACTGATACCGTCATGACATCAGGTGAAACATTTTCCATTGTGTGGGCATTTAAAATCAAATTCTTTTTTTTTTTTTTTGAAAATAATATTTATTAAAGTTTTGAAAGTTACAAAAAGAGAAAGTAAAAACACCATATTAAACAAAAACAAAACAGCACATCACAATAAGGAAAAAGCAGAAAAAGAAAAAAAGGGGGGGGAGAACAGAAAAATAGAAACAATTAAAAAACACATCAAACCTTCCCATAACTTATCTTTCATTTGCTTGTTTCCTTGACCTCCTCACACCTCCCTTTTTTGTATTCTAGTTTGGTTAACTATTTCAGCAAATCCTTTCCATCTTTTCCAATTTTTTGTCCTGTAATTTATCTTAATATAATGTAACTTTACTTTCCCTCCTTTCACCAATTAACAGTCAGTTTTTTCTTAAACCTTTATTACATTTCTGCTAAAACCACATAACTTCATTCCAACATCCTTCTAACATTCATTAATTTTACAATGTTTCTGTAGATAGTCTTTAAATTTCTTCCAATCTTCCTCCACCAACTCTTCTCCCTGGTCTCGGATTCTGCCAGTCATTTCCACATTTAAAATCAACTTCTGCAGCAGTGGCGTAGTGTGGGGGGTGCAGGGGGGCCCGGCCGCACCGGCCACAACATCTGGGGGTTAGGGTTAGGGGACGCAAATCCACGGGTTAGGGGGTGCAAATCCATGGGTTAGGTGGCAAAAATTACTTGCCTTGCCCCGGGTGCTGACAACCCACGCTACGCCACTGTTCTGCAGGCAGAAACCCGGGGGGGGGGGGTTTGCAGGTACTGACAGTCAATTGATTGGTGGGGTCTGCAAACTATGCTTTCGGCAGGGACCTCAGTCCTGTACGTTTGGTATGGCTTAGGGGAAATGCCCTTGTGGGACACTTTGAGTTCATGGTGCTGGAGGTTCCTCACTGCTGGTCTTGGCTTAGCATTGCACGCTCTGCTTTAATTTACTGATGTAACACCACATTGAACGTGAATGAATGTTATGCTGCTTTTTTTGTTCTTCTGACACATTCTAAAAAATACGGAGTGGGAGTTGTTTGTGGGCAGCCAATTGTTGCTTTTTTTAAAGTCAACTAGAATCTGATTGGAAATATTTAGATGTCTACTCTAGTTTTCTTGGCTTTGCCCTCATCCTAGAGGAGTCTTCGCATATTACATTCAGTGAATGTGCAAGTTGTGTGCAGAGCATCATTTAATCCTAGAATCATAGAGTCGGAAGGGACCCTGAGGATCATCTGGTCCACCCCCTGCAATGCAGGAATATGCAGCTATCCCACAAGCAGATAGGACCTTGGTGTTATCAGTGCCATGCTCTAACCCAGTGTTTCCCAACCTTGTGCCTCCAGATGTTTTTGGCCTACAACTCCCATCATCCCTAGCTAGCAAGACCAGTGGTCAGGGATGATGGGAGTTGTAGGCCAAAAACATCTGGAGGCACAAGGTTGGGAAACACTGCTCTAACCCATAGGTAGGCAAACTAGCTCTGGCCCAATCACCTTATAAATCTGGTCCGTGGATGGTCCGGGAATCAGCGTGTTTTTACATGAGTAGAATGTGTGCTTTTATACAGTGGTACCTCAGGTTAAGAACAGTTACAGGTTAAGAATGGACCTCCGGAACGAATTAAGTTCTTAACCCGAGGTACCACTGTATAAGCCTCAGTATCCAGCGTGTATAATGGCAAACTGGATGACAGATACATGGTGCCTTTCTGTTAATTTGCATGCATTTACATGCAAGATGTGTATGCCTGTGTGTATGACCCCTAGCAATTCAAAATAACAACATGTGAACAAGGGAAAAAAAAGGAATGTGTGCTTTTATTTAAAATGCATCTCTGGGTTATTTGTGGGGCATAGGAATTCGTTCATCCGCCCCCCCACCCAAAAAATATAGTCCGGCCCCCCACAAGGTCTGAGGGACAGCAGACTGGCCCCCTGCTGAAAAAGTTTGCTGACCCCTGCTCTAACCATCTGAGCTACCAGTCATAACTCATTGCAATATACACTTGTGCAGAGAGTCACACGTAGCATTAAACGAGGGTACAGTTCCTGCACCTGTGGACACAATAGTTGAATCAAGTGTACACTCATTCACACAAATACGTGTACATGTGTAGAGACAGCTTGCACCCATGTTTGGTGTAATGTGCGGAAAAGCCTTAGGTCGAGCAGTAATAAGAATAGACTTAGAGATCCAGGTCCATATGTGTGTATATGCTAAAGACAAAATTAATTAAATTATCCTGTCCCCAGGGTGCTACTAGATGTGCTCAGGACACCCTTCTATAAAAATATCTGAAAACTACTTCTTGCTGTTCAGAATGTAAGCCCTTCTGGAACATGGATGGATTGTAGAATTTGGCTCACCTGATCTATTTCCCACTGTGACCCTGAAGCTATTCTGCTGGAGGACAGTCTGCTGCCTGTCTGGTAGAACTAGCTCAGAAACCAGCTTGTCTGTTGAACAATGCAAAAGCACAGCATGGACAACTTTGACCTACTTAGTCAAGGTAGTGGAGTTCCCTGGTAAGGTACTTAAGGGAGCAACAGAGATGAGATGAGTACTTTTCCAGAAATGGCCTTTTTATTGAGAAAAGAATGGCAGTTTAATTGTTGACTGTGAAGGTTGTCCCAGAGAAGGAATGGGAGAGGAGGATGGGTTGTGAGACAGCTGCTAGCCATGGAAGCTGCAAGATATTTGCTTGACTTCTGAGAAGGGGAAAGGAGGAGGAATTGCAGGAGAAATGGAAAAGCGGACAAGAGGGAGAGAGGTGGCGTGGAGGAAGAAATAGACGTTTCCTTCCTTATGTTCTGTCTGCACACAGTAAAACGAAGCATCTCCATGGCAAATCAAGGATTTTCCATGCAGAGTCCACCAGAAACAGGGGTGCACGAAAAATAGAACCCTCAAAGCATTGAGTCCACAGTGAGCTATCTGGAGTCCAAAGGTACAAAGAATGGGCGCCCAGCAAGGAGTTCCAAAGGCTAATCAGACAGAGCTTCTGAAATCACACTAGTGTGTGGCCCCGAAGGGTACTTTACTGGACTTCCAAGTGCAAACACAGTTTACCAAAAAAAAAAAAAAGTCACGCATGTCTCCCTGATCATCTCCATCAATTAATGAAAAAGAAATTGCATTAAAAATCATCAAAGGGAAAAGGGATTTTCCATGAAATTCTCATGGATGGTTTGCAGGGTATTTTTCTTTTTCTTTTGCATGTGTGCTTGTGTGTGCTTACCTTATTTTCAAGGTGGCCAAAGTGTGAGTGTACATTCATTCATCTCCAGGGAACAGCCTTACTTCATACCTGCACTTCTTGAAAATGCCACGACATTCTCAGCTGGGTTTCCTGCAAGTATAAGAAAGAAGGGAGACTGCCTTGCTTGACAGCTGTTTGTTGCTGCTGCTTTTACCTTTACAGAAAAGTGAGTGAGGGTGCTCATATCAGGCACTTGGTAGATGGCCTCTCTGACATGATCACTCCTCCCATGGAGCGTTTTACGATCAGGAAGGATGGGTAGGCAGGGAGAATGCAAAGCACTGGAGAGGCAGGAAAGGAAAGAGGAGAGGAGAGGAGAGAGGAAAGGAAAGGGCTCACACAGCCCCTGGCCACCTCACAACAACAAGGAGAGCTCAACACCGTACCCAACAAATGCTAAAGAAATTCTAATGCGCCCTGTAAATAAGGCAGGAAAACAGAAGCCTCTTTCATGGGGGAAGAGAACATTTCAGAAATTTGAGACAGGTTTTGACGTGGCACTACTAAAGAGTAGGTTGGTATTGGAAAGGTGTTTTCAAGGTCACAAAAAGAGATTTTTGTTTTGTTCCTCCTGGAATTTAAAGTACAGTGGTAAAGGTAAAGGGACCCCTGACCATTAGGTCCAGTCGTGACTGACTCTGGGGTTGCGGTGCTCATCTTGCTTTATTGGCCGAGGGAGCCAGCGTACAGCTTCCGGGTCATGTGGCCAGGCCAGCATGACTAAGCTGCCTCTGGCAAACCAGAGCTGCACATGGAAACACCGTTTAACTTTCCGCCAGAGCGGTACCTATTTATCTACTTGCACTTTGACGTGCTTTCAAACTGCTAGGTTGGCAGGAGCAGGGACCGAGCAACGGGAGCTCACCCTGTCGCAGGGATTCAAACCGCCGACCTTTTGATTGGCAAGTCCTAGGCTCTGTGGTTTAACCCGCAGCAGCACCCACGTCCCAAAGTACAGGTTACAGACTCCACTAACCCAGAAATAGTACCTCAGGTTAAGAACTTTGCTTCAGGATGAGAACAGAAATAAAGCAGCGGCGGCACAGCAGCGGTAGGCCCCATTAGCTGAAGTGGTGCTTCAGGTTAAGAACAGTTTCACGTTAAGAACAGACCTCCGGAACGAATTAAGTATGTAACCAGAGGTACCACTGTACTTCTTGTGAAGGACATTCAAAATCCCAGGGCTTTCCATTGCCAAGCAAAAGGGGAGTGCTGATTTTATTAGGACTCAGAGGATGGTTGAGCACTCACAACTTTAGGATAACCTACTGTAGGATATTGAAAGTGTGGACCCAACTCCTTGTCCATTTCAATATAAGGTTTAAGGGGGAACCTTTCAACTGTATTTTGTCCTGGTTTGCCAAACACTTAGTAACTCACCCGCCTGGGTAAAATGTGCTTGCGAGGGACACACAAATTGGTGGTAGAACAGTCCTATCCATCTGGGAATTGAAGTTCTATGGAGGACAAGGGGACTCTTGTAGAAAATTCCCAGCACCCTCATCAAACTACACTTCCCAAAATTCTTCAAAAGTCACATAGGCATGTAAATCATCCACTCTTCAGAGAATAGTACCTAGGTAGGCAGCATTGAGGACAGCCATGTTAGAGAGAAAGTGGGTATAGACAAATAGGTCAGCTGCAGTTTCTTTCTGTCTCGTTTTTCTAATAAATTCAGTTCTCCACATTTTGCATTTTGCATATTTGCATATATATTTTTTTTAGATAGCTCTGGGTTGTTGGTTTTGTTTTTTTCCCTTTTTTAAAAGATATTTATTGAAATTTTCAAAAAAGAAAAAAGGAAAAAACAAACAAAAAAATTTAAAAAAAGAAAAAAAACACTCCACATTTACAAGCCTTATTTTCAATAACTTATTTCCATGACTTCCCCACGCCTCCCCTTCTTGTATTCCAATTCCAATTTTTAGTTCAACAAGTTCTTATCCCCAATTTTAATCTTATTATATATAGTTCATTATTATATTTAGTTCATTTTATATAATCAATCTTAACTTATAAACATCAGTCTTTATACATCAGTACCCATTCTTAAAATCTTTTTCTAAGGTCGACCCCAATTCCCTTCCACGAATTCCCCAATTTTTATACTAATAACAAAACAAAAGAAAAAGCAAAAACAAAATATAATTGTACACCCTTTGGATTCCCAAACCTCACCCCCCCCTTCCCGGTTTCCAAATTTGCATTTTTTAATGGAAAAGTTTCATTTAAATTCACCCGTAATTTCATATGCATTTCTTCTAAAAATCTATGCATTTTTGCATGCACTTGTTTAATATACACATTTTCCCAGGCACTTCCCCTGTAATATGTCTTTTGTATGTTAATTTCATATATATATTTCAGTGCACATTTTCCCCTAATATAAGCATCTTTGTACACATTATATGGTTGGATTGCAAAATCTGGAGAGGTATGAATGTCAAGGGTCCAAGTATTTATTCAAGAAGTGAAAAATTAGGTAGGTTCTCATGTGACTGGTACCAAATTTCTCCTCCATTCCCAGTAGTGAGTTAGGGACACTATCTAGAATATAAATTAACATTTATACCCACATTCCAAGAGATACATCTTCTGCTAGCTGATTTTTCATATACGACTTTTGAGCAGGAGCGTGGATGGGGAATCATGGTAAATGCAGAAGAGAAGTTCCTAGCAATGATGCAGAATACAAAAATGTCATGATTTGAGTATGCTTGTAATTTAAACGTATTGACTTGTCTGAAAGAAGGTGCCAGACATGAAAGGCAAAGCAACAGGAAGTGACCCGCTGAGTTTGCTGAACTGAGCTGGAGATAAACATCACAGACAGGAAGTACATCATCATTTAACTTGACTCAGCAACCAGGCAGAAGAACTAATACAATTGCTGATAAGTGCTGTAACCCCAAATAACAAATAATAAGGACAGATGCTTCTTGCCTTTAAAATTAATGTAATGCTATGCTAATCAATAGCTAAAATTGTTGCAAGCTAGCTGTCCATTAAAGCAATTGTTCTGTATTCTTCAGTTGCTAGTAGACAAAAGAGCAGATGGTTCTTCTGGGAAGCAACACTGATCATTTGAAACCCAGTTTTCCCACGTTGCCATTTGCCGCACTTTGGTTTGATACACTTTGCAGCAGTTCGCTTGGACTGTACTATCAGAAATTGAAGCTGGTGCGTTATTTAGTCTTATTTTCAGTATGTACATGCAAATCACGCTGTTTAAACTGGGAGTTCTGGGGAAAGCTGTCTAGAGGCTGAACGAAACAAATTCAATATATTTCCCCCCTACACACTGCGACCAGATGGGATTCTGAGAGTCAAAGTTCAGAAATCATCCAGCTGCTTCGGGGTTTCTGATAACAGATCATATCGTGGCGAGGGCTTCCCTATCTTTGATTACCCATGCGTCTAAAATTGGAGTATGTGTATTTTCCTCCTCTTCATCGGTGAATTTTTATCACTCCTTGGGTGCACATTATTCAGTCTTGTGCTGAAGCTGGCCATAACTTTTGAATGATTTCCAGTATGCCATCTGAATAACTGTTACATCACTCACTGGAGGCCTTGCTCATAAAGTCCTATTCATTGAAACTCGGAGCTCTGTTGGTGCCAGTCATGGAGACTCCACAACTCAGCACCTGCGGAGCACAATCCTGATTCATGTACCTCAAGCTTCAGGGCATTGTCTGGGGAGAACCGAGGACCTAGCTTAGCTGTTTTCCCTCCCCATTCTCCCTCCACTTGCTAGCAGCATTCAAGAGAAATTAAGCTTGCAGCCGTGTTAAAACTGTTGTCCCTAATAAACCAGGCATGGGCATGGGCATGGGCAAAAAAACCAGAGGGGTGATGCCTTGCTGTGCTATCACACAACCTATGAAGGCAGGGAGAAAGCTTCAGGGCTGCTAAAACCAGAGGGCCTCTTGTGAAATTGGGAGGGCTGCATCATTATGTTATTTTCATTTGCGAAACTGTTAAGATCAAAAATAAATAATGAAGAAGAAATTCAGTATGCCCAGAAACACATACAAATAAAAATTAGCCTTTTTGATTAAAAATAAGTTGCCTTGTGCGAATCGGATTGCCGCAGTGGCTAGAAACATCCAGCCCAGTTGCACTTTGTCTGGGGTTACCAGACGTCCCCGGTTCCCGGGGACAGTCCCTGGATTTGCAAATCTGTCCCCGGCCAAATTCTGTCCCCGGAATGTCCTCAGATTTGCAAATCTGTCCCCCGGAAACATGGCAGTGGCAGCCTCAGCAGCCCGGAGCCAGCCTGGTAGCGCAGTTGGCTCTGGCTGGCTTCGGGAGCTGCTCACTGCCGCTGCCGAAGGGGAACTGGGGACGTCCAGCAGTACAAATCTCCTGCGCCCTTTGTTTTGACAGATCGGGGGAGGCTTGGGAGGCTCAGGCGGGTGGGTGTTGTCCAGTTTTTAAAAAACTCTGCGCATTTATGTTTCACAGGGTGCGAAAGAAGGGCTTTGCACCTTTATACAATATGCATGTGTGCTTGGGCCTCACCATTCCCACTATTGACTCCCTGTTGCTACTCAGCTTCAAAATAAAAGAAATAAATAAAAGAAAAAGTGTCCCCGGATTCATTGGGAAAAAAATCGGTAATCATAACTTTGTCAGTATACAAATTCCCACCTTGTTACAACTTTACTCCCACTTGATGCATTTATGGGTCATATGGATCTTACCTTATCCTACCTCTGTTGATAAAACTTCTTTCTCAACTTGGCGCCTGCAAGCCATGAACTGTGGAGGAGGCCCCTCACCAGGAAGCAGCCACCTTGGAGTTTGCTTGTGTGGAAAAAGTGCTTCCTCCACTGGGCTTCCTGAACAGTGCAAAAGATAGGATCTGTCATCTCATCATAGGCAAAAGGAGTAGCACCCATTTCCCCAACTCTTGTGGATTTTTCAGCACTGATCAGCCCAGAATGTAACATGTACAGAGATGTTCAAAAGACTAGGTGCAGGGACTCCTGAAATAAAGCAGTATCAAAACTTGTGAAGATTAGAATGGATCCAATATGATGCGCTTGCATGCAAACATTTGCCAATGCTATTGTGATCCCACTGCATGGCAGGGTTTAATGGTGGCGTGGAAATAGCTTGTTTAGCACATAACAGGGTGATAGTGGCAACAGAAGGACTGGAAAGTGCCTATGATCCACTCCAAGGATAGCTATATAAATGCAGCCTTATTAACCTGATTCTGAGACTGCATAACAGGACAGATTTCTCTACACCATGCTGTAGCTATGGTTGCAAATATCCGCATGTGCTATTGCAAGGATGCCTGTATGTGCAATCAAGCTGCCTGGTCGAATCAAAACCTGCTTTGGAGCACTACTGTTTTGCACAAGTGTAAGGGAGGGCAAGAGGGAATACAAACAATTAATTACTGCCCTTTTTGTTCTGTTCTCATCCATTTCTTATGCCAGCACCTGTAAAAAAACTTCTACAATACAATTTCTCAGACTGAAATTTTATCAGTCTGAATGATAGACAGTGTGCTATACAAAATATGTCACCTGCTTTGGCTAATCATCACCAAATTGGGGTCTGTAACCACTAAGGACATTCTCAGATCTACCTCCTTAGCTTTGGTCTTTTTCTTCATCAGAGACATTCTTGGGGCCTTTCACAGGGTTGCCTCCAGATTCACTTTGCCAGCTGGTGGCAGGAATGTGTTTATACTCTCCAAGAGTCTTAGGTGAGCATGTTTTGGTTTCAGGGCCAACAATGTTTGATGCCACATCAACACTGAGTTTGTAATGCATCTGCCTTCCCTGCTGTTGCCTGTTCGTCCAAGTTAAAAACAAGGTCTGTATTGTCCTTCCTTGTTGACTACCTGAAAATGAAAACTGACTTTGAAACCAAAGTACTGTGTTCTAAAGTACCATGAGCTTACTCAGATAAAGTCAGAGCTTCAAATAATGTCTCTTTGGTTGACAATTCAGTCACATGCTGGTGCTTATTTTTCCAGATTATTTTCCTCTCTAGGGTCATAATAATGAAAAAGGTTTCATCTGGTAGTGAGGGTGATGGCAGAGAAATAGATGAAGTGGAATGGAAGAAAGGAAGAACATTTTGTGTTTGCGCCTGCAAAATGAACCCACCACTGATAGCTACCCTGGACTTTGAAATTTCCCACAATGCTCCTGATGTAACATTGTTTCAAGAAATTGTGGGAAAGTTCTGATCTAAGTACTGCTGGCTGCTCTACTATCGCTGCCAGGCCCATTAAGATAAGGGGCCTCCAAAGGCCACATTCTGAAGGACTCCCACAAAAGCTGGAGCCAGCCCTATTCTAAGCAGCAGCAGATTTATTGAATGAGGATGGTTGAAAAGAGGAAAGTGTACAAAAAGGGTGGAAGTAGGTCTCTTCTCTTACACATACCTTTGCAGAAAAAAACAGCCCCCAGCCACCCCATCATGGCTATATCTTAGGAAGATGACTGAGGAGATTTCATCCCTCCCATTCCAAGTATCTGCTGATGTTCTCTGCTGATTCTCCAGAGAGGAGGGGGGCGGTTTCTGCTCACTACTTATTCCGCTCCAGCCTCATATCAAAGAGAGAGAGACTGAGTGTTAGCAGTGGCGTAGCGTGGGTTGTCAGCACCCGGGGCAAGGCAAGTAATTTGCACCCCCTAACCCATGAATTTGCGCCCCCAACCCGTGGATTTGCACCCCCTAATCCTAACCCCCAGATGTTGCGCCTGGTGCTGCCGGCCCCCTCTGCACCCCCCACACTACGCCACTGAGTGTTAGAGAGTGTTATCTCTTTATAGATAAGGTTGCTGCTAAGAGCAGCTGCAGGCACTCAGTGCAGTTCAGCTTCTCCATTTAGCTCTGTATATAGTTTGTATGATAGTTGTAGATGGAATAAAAGTAGTTATTCTACAGAGCTGTTCTCCGAGTGGTTTATGCTTTGCTATACTCTGCTATACTCTGCTGTGCGACGACTGTCTTCTTGTTGGAGTGAATCCGGTGCTCACAACTCTAAGCTGTGAGTCCACAGCACTTTGACCTGTTCCTGTGCAGAAGGTGGTCTCTGGAAGTGCTAACCAGCTCCCCTAGCCCAGTCGGGCCTGAAGTGTGTGAGTCCAGTTGGTGGAACTGGCTCAAGGGCGATGCTGACAATGACTGCCAGGTGCAATGAATGTCCTTGTCTACATTTGCTTCATCTTCCATTCTCTTGGCCCAACTTCACAGTCCTCATCTTTTAGACCCACTGCTTCCATCTCCTTTCCTAGACCCTGCCCAGATTCCTAGTTCTGCCCCACTTCAATTGGCTCCTATTCCCTACAGGCCTCCTGCCTCTGCCCCCTCATTCCACTTTCACCCTCAGTTCTACTCAGCCATACCCAGCTCTTCCTGCTGTTGTCTAGAACAAGCGAGTCTTTGCAGAGATGTCTGCTGCTCCTAAATTGGAAAAGGCCATATTCTCATGTTCTTCATGGCCGTGGTTGCTTAGGAACACAGGAAGTTGCCTTGAACCGAGTCAGACCATTAGCAGTGGCTCTTCAGGGCTTAAGACCTCCAAACTCTACCTGGAGATGCATTGATTCAAGCTGGGACCTTCTGAATGGAAAGCAGATCCTTCCATGTTTGTAGCTATGTAGATGGTATGCTTGGTTTTGCTCTTTTCTGTGTGCCCACAGTCACTCTGTGTACCTATGCTGACTAAGAGGGGTCTGGGAGGAACCCTTACACACACACACACACACACACACACACACACACACATCCTCACAACTTCTTATGGATCTTTAACTTTGGCAACCATGGTTCTCATAGTATCATAGAACTGTAGAGTTCGAATGACCACGAGGGTCATCTTTTCCAGCCCCCCGTGACTTGGGAAACAGATGCCTTGAACTTCTTGTCGATAGGGGCAGGCTGCAACATGGGAGAGGCTTGCTGACATTATATTGGCAGCTCCGTTGAATCTATTATGCCATATGTATCATGCTGCTTTAACAACAGGCCTCCAGCCTAAGAAATGGACTTAATCCTTTGAAAACAGATGGCTGTGTTTGTAGAAATTATAAGCCAGAAAGCTAGCATTGTACATTTACTCAGGACGGGAGGGAGATTTGTGGATAAAAGTGACAGGATCAAATTTATCTTATATCCCTGAGTGTTTTTTTAAAAGAAAAAAAGAGAAAACATTAGAAAGATGGAATATTATCCCATATCAAAAATGTTATCAGACATTTCCAGAAAAGACTTGCTATTGAGAAATAAATGAGAAATGCGTTTCTGAGTTCATTGATATTTTTCTCTCTCTCCTGTGTCATGTTGTTAGACATCCGTGGGGTTATTTGTTTATTTATGCCACTGTGGATACAGTCCTACACAGACTTACCTGGGGCTTATTTCTGAGAAGATCTGTATAGGATTCCACTGTACATTCCATGCTGGGAGGAGTGAGCAGAGGTGGCCAAACTAGTGGGTGCTAAGCCTGCTAGAAACCCCCAAATGTATCCACCTCTGGACACCCCCCCTTGATTTAAAAATATACCATGGGCCCAAGTGGCCTTGTTATCTTCCATTTTATTTAATGTGTTGTTTAAACGGTAACAGAAGAGAGATTTGTATTTTATCCAACTGATACTTTGGGAATCCCACTGGGACAACATTTGCCAGCCGATGTGCCATGCATAAAGGAATGGGCTGTAGGTTATGGGGAGGAAGAGAAGACCATGAGAAGACGGGGGGAGGGGGGACTATGAAAGATGAACAAGTCTGCTATAAATGCAAACCTTCCTCTGAGAATCTGTCATTCTGATCCAAAGCAAGCACATGAATTTGAAGTCCCTTTGGTTGAATTGGTTTTTTAATTGGGCTTTCATTTTCTCTCTCTTTATCTCATTAATTTAGTATATTCTTCTGGAAGTGTGACAGTTTCACTCTATAGATATATAATATTGCTCAGTCTTGGTATATATACATATACATACATACATAATTAGAATAATGTGGCTGATGCTGGGTTCTGAATATGATATGGAACCTCATTCATTTCATTCATGCACCATGAATGAAACGACCAAACCAAACCAGATAGGGATGGCGGTGGTAGCAACTTCAGCCCTGCCTTGCACCTGGGTGAAATGCTTTTAGCTGTATTTTGCTGCCACATTGCACAGGTGTAAAAGACACAAGCCAGTCTGGAACCTGCTTCATATTTCAGCGCAGCAGAATAAAGACTCGCATTGAGGAAGCAGAGCCCCACTGACATCTCATCAAGACCCAACACCCCAAATGAATTAAGTCTGAAAATCCAAAAATAGCTTCCACAGACGTATGAGGCAAGCCTGGGTCTCTGGTGAGTCATATACAGCTTTCCACAGGGAAAAGAAAGAAGCCCTCTAATGAAAACTCCAGCTTTCAGCTAAGCTCCTTTTCATAGGTGGCTCCCATCATTCTCAGCAAAATATATGTTTTTGTAGGTCCAAACCAAACTGCCTGTTGAATAATTTGGCCTAGAGCAGGAAGCGGGATCTTTGACCTTCTGCAGTGTCCTTATTGCAGATGCATGCCTATAATTCCCAATAATTTAACAGGAGCTTTAGTTTGAAAAACAGAAAAGATTTTGGCTTTATTACTTTCATTCATCATCATTAACTCATGCCATGTGGCGTAGAGGAAGGAATGACATATTTCTGCAATTAGATTCAGTATTTTGCATGAAAAAAATGAGCTGTTACAGCAAACGCAGCTTTTTTAAACAAGAAGTAAGTCAAAAGGGAAGCAAAATCTGTAGTGCAGGCATGATAACAAAGACTTTTTAGGCCTTTATTTTATGAACAAGATCTTTTTAGAAAAAGTTGTGGCAACCTTATAGCCTTTAACTACTGTGCGTTTGGCTTATGCTGAAAAAAAGGAGACTATTTATTACATCTGGTTTCTATAGGCATTTTTACAGAGGACTCCTAAGCAGTTCTTACCTCAGTTGTTTTGTAACGCAAATGTAAAAGCTGCATTGGCAAGAATGCTCATTCAGATGACAAATGCCTACCCTACCTTAACTTCCATGCAGCGCAGTCTTTAGCATATGTGCCTCCGGGGTGCAAAGATCCGCCCAGAGCCCCCAAATTTAGTTTAGCCCCCAAATTAACTTTGATTATGATGTAGATAATTTTGCATGCATGGCGCCGTTGAGTCTGACAAGCACCGTCGTTGAGTCTGACAAGCTCCACCGTTGTGAATGACAAGTGCCGCTGCTGGTGCAGCGCATCTTTGGTAAATGAGCGCACAAAGTCAAAAGTCCTTTAGGAAAACAGTAGGTATACATTTCGGTAATACCTAGATATATATGTATTTTGTTTTTCTAGCTTGATCAAAATTACCGGTATTTATTATTTCAGATAGTTAAGAGCTTAGGCGGCTTCAGCGGCGGGCGCCTGGTGCCCCCCAGAATTCGGTACCCAGGTGCCCCTCACCCCTTGCACCCCTGGGTAAAGATAGCCCTGCTTCTATGTTAGTGATAACCTGGCATTAACAAAAGTAAGATGAAAGAGGCAATCTAAGTTTCACACACACACAAATTCTCTGTTGTTGCTAGTAATTCCACTGGGGTACTTTTCTGAACATATACAAGTGGTTTTGTTATCATGCAGTACACAGAGATTAGTCCTCCATGCCTCACGTCATAGTTGTACAGGCATAATAGTTTAGGATTGATTTTTCAGCCTAATCCATGCCCATCTATGTGCCTCCATGTATATTAAAGGTAAAGGGACCCCTGACCATTAGGTCCAGTCGTGACTGACTGGGGTTGCGGTGCTCATCTCGCTTTATTGGCCGAGGGAGCTGGCGTACAGCTTCCAGGTCACGTGGCCAGCATGACTAAGCCGCTTCTGGCGAACCAGAGCAGTGCACAGAAATTCCGTTTCCCTTCCCGCAGGAGCAGTACCTACCGGTATTTATCTACTTGCACTTTGACGTGCTTTCGAACTGCTAGGTTGGCAGGAGCAGGGACCGAGCAACGGGAGTTCACCCTGTCGTGGGGATTCGAACCGCTGACCTTCTGATCAGCAAGTCCTAGGCTCTGTGGTTTAACCCACAGTGCCACCCGCGTCCCTGTATATACATGTATATATATATACAGGATATATATATTCTGTTGATGCTTTTGAATTATGGTGCTGGAGGAGACTCTTGAGAGTCCCATGGACTGCAAGAAGATCAAATGTATCCATTCTGAAGGAAATCAGCCCTGAGTGCTCACTGGAAGGACAGATGGTGAAGCTGAGGCTCCAATACTTTGGCCACCTCATGAGAAGAGAAGACTCCCTGGAAAACACCCTGATGTTGGGAAAGATGGAGGGCACAAGAGGAAGGGGACAACAGAGGATGAGATGGTTGGACAGTGTTCTCGAAGCCACAAACATGAGTCTGACCAAACTGCAGGAGGCAGTGGAAGACAGGAGTGCCTGGCGTGCTATGGTCCATGGGGTCACGAAGAGTCGGACATGACTAAACGACTAAACAACAACAAACATATACAGGAGCTCATTTGACCACATGGAGCTTACATGTGCACAAAGGTTTCCCCATACCCTAGAATGGAGAGGGAAGCTAAATGTATCCATCTCTGTGTGCACAGATATACCTCTTTTGCTAGAGTGAACGGGGATGATGGTGAGCCTCTGTGTGCATGTACATGACACTCCCCGTCAAGCCGCTATCTTACTTCCACAAAAATAGGCATCCGTGTTGGAGAGATGGCATTGAGGATGATAAAAGGTTTGCATGATATCAAAGTAAGGAACTTAATCTGTTTTTGGGACTGGCTGAATTGAAGACTGACATACATTGAATTTCCATTTCCACTTCCACCACAAAGATTATTGTTTGTAAGACCTCATTCTTGGGAGTTGCTCTGCGAGCACAACTCATTAGGACTGGGTGGCACCAGTTGCATGGAGACTCATTCTCAAACTAAGTACAGCAGCTGCTGCCCTACATGCCCCAACCTCTGTAGTATCCAGAGATCAGAGTCTCAAACTCACCATATAAACACAAGCCTGTGCAGTGTTTGGGGCCAGGCAAATGGGTGTTCATCTTTTGTCCCATTTGTCCCAAGCACAGAGTGGCATTGCAGAGAAAAGGTTGCCTTGAGACCAGCGCATAATGGTCCTTTCGTGCACTGTATACAATTCTGTGCACTGCAGATACTTCCTTACGAAGGGCATTCATAGACAAATCTCAGCAGGCATTTGACTTAGCAGCATTTGCCATCTCTGCCATTCCTTTTTCCTCCTGGATGTTTCTTCATCCTGCAGATGTTGCCATGATTTTGTCCTCTTGATAACGTTTCTGTTTCTCTTCTTGGGATGTTTCCTTTCTTCTGCTCCTTGCTGCTTGTTCAATTACATGCGCTCATTCAGCTCTCATTAGTTCCTGTTCAGTGGAGGATACTTTGCAGAGCTCTTTATATAGCATTCATAATATCCTTGCCCACAATCTGGATTCTACTGACAACAAAGCAGTTTTGATTTCCTGTAGTCCCATCCTTTGGCAACTTATTCCTCCTTCTTCTTCTGGACAAATTGCTCCCAAGGTCCTTAAGTGGAAGTATGACAAAATTTGCTGGAGGTTTGAAAGCTATTCTTAAAAATATATAATGGTGATGTGTTAACATGCAGATTCATGTACATGCTTTTAGCTTAAGCTTGGTCATCTATCAGAAGTTGCTCAATTATTTCTTACATTGTCTATACAAATCTCATGTAAAATTGTGGTCATCCTTTCACTGGGTTTGCCCGCTCATTACTGGCAAATGACCCCCTTTTTTTCTCTCTCTCTATAATAGCATGTTTTCAGAGATGATTTCAGTAACTGATTCCAAAGAGGAGCATGTTAAGCTTGGTTCATACACACCTGCATGTGTAGGTCATCCATGTAGCCTAACCGCACTGTGTATAAAGCCTTTAATGAGAATTTGAACTTTTTCTGCAGTAATGCATTTGTGTGTAGGCCCTGCTACTGCAAATCTGTACACCGTGAAAAGAGAGTGAGCAGATCACACAAGTGGAGATCTGCTTGCTTAGGTCTGCTTTACACATGCATTAAAATTTCTACATTCAGTGAGAGAAGATACAGTACATATTTGTGTTGTGTGTTAATCAATTCCACATCGCTTGAGAATATTATAATGGAGCTCTGCCTGTGAAAGCTGAGGTCCCAAGGAATGAATGTCTTGTTCTCTGGGATGCCTTAGGAATCTCTGTTCTTCCCCACCCTTCTCTTTCTCAATATTAATGGTAAAGGTAAAGGTAAAGGGACCCCTGACTGTCCCTTTAGGTCCAGTTGCGAATGACTCTGGGGTTACGGCTCTCATCTTTCTTTACTGGCCGAGGGAGCTGATGTTTGTTCGCAGACAGCTTCTGGGTCATGTGGCCAGCATGACAAGCTGCTTCTAGCGAACTAGAGCAGTGCATGGAAACGCTGTTTACCTTCCCACCAGAGCGGTACCTATTTATCTACTTGCACTTTTGACGTGCTTTTGAACTGCTAGGTTGGCAGGAGCTGGGACCCACCAACGGGAGCTCACCTCGTTGAGGGGATTCAAACCGCCGACCTTCTGATCAGCAAGCCCTAGGCTCTGTGGTTTAGACCACAGTGCCACCCGCGTCCCAATATTAATAGTAGACTCCTCTTATATAGGATATGTTAGTGCTGCAGACACCTTTTGTCCAGGAAGATGGGCAATATAAACTGTAGATCTGAAGGACTCTGGTCTCTGTCATCAACCAGGTGACTGGCAGGTGGGAAACAGCCTGGTCCCATTCATCAGCCAGAAAAACAACTGTTGGGACAATGCTTCCGCACCCCCCATGTAAGAAAGAGCATTTTCCTCCCAATCCCATGAGGGTATTCAGGGAAGGGTATTCAGGCCTCGGCCACTGGCCTGGACACCAAGGGTTCACTAGGAGGCTGCACCCCCTGCATCCCAGAAAGAACATCTTGGCAGAGGGAGATTATCCTCACCCCCATCTATTGGCCAGTGAAGGACCCACCACCCAAATGCTATCTTCTCTGCCCATTCCTTTTTCCTATTGTAGTGTGTCTGTCCAACTGTTAGCATGTGGGCAACTACTGTCTTATATTTTTATGTATTCACAGCCCTTTGGAAGTGTATCATCATAAACTGGCTTAGAGTTCTATTCTTTTCATGTGCTTTACTATGGCAACACAGTATCTTGACCAGCCACAGCTACCACAGCATCTTGTCTCTTGTGCATAGAACAAAGTGAAGCCATCTAAGGCTGCTATCTCTCAGGCAGCACCAACCCTCCCTACCAAACCTATTATTTCAGGTTATATTCATTATTGAACAGGTGAATGGAAAGTGAGTGAAAGTGGTACTGTAATTAAAGATGGATGTTTTCACACTTGTGGGATAGGGGGCAGGTCTTTAGGGTTGTATTACCATATGTGGTGGACATGTCTAATGGTCAGTAACTTTTGGAATCAGTTATTTAAGGGAATTGAAAATCTAACTGGTGAAACTCTTCCACCTGGTCTCAAACTAGATCCAATTTCCATGTGTGGGAATGCAATACAATATCTAGAGGAACTAAGTTTTTATTGGCTGCTGCCAAACATACCATTGCAACATTTAGGAGAATGCTCAAATGAAGTTAAATGCAAGACTAGTAGAGCCAGATTTGGCATTCAGCACTTATGCAGAAATGGACCAATCAGCTCTGTGCTAAAGGAAATCAACACACAGTAGACAATTGGGACAAAATATGGGACAATCTTACTTAGTATGCTACCACAAAAGAGCATGGATTTCACCTAGCAACAACTCAAGGCTGTCTGTGGAAAGATGTTGTTGTTTAGTCGTTTAGTCATGTCCGACTCTTCGTGACCCCATGGACCAGAGAACGCCAGGCACCTCTGTCCTCCACTGCCTCCCACAGTTTGGTCAAACTCATGCTGGTAACCTCAAAAACACTATCCAACCATCTCGTCCTCTGTCGTCCCCTTCTCCTTGTGCCCTCCATCTTTCCCAACATCAGGGTCTTTTCCAGGGAGTCTTCTCTTCTCATGAGGTGGCCAAAGTACTGGAGTCTCAGCTTCACAATCTGTCCTTCCAGTGAGCACTCCGGGTTGATTTCCTTCAGTATGGAGAGGTTTGATCTTCTTGCAGTCCATGGGACTCTCAAGAGTCTCCTCCAGCACCATAATTCAAAAGCATCAATTCTTCGGCGATCAGCCTTCTTTATGGTCCAGCTCTCACTTCCATACATCACCACTGGGAAAACCATAGCTTTAACTATACGAACCTTTGTTGGCAAGGTGATGTCTCTACTTCTCAAGATGCTGTCTAGGCTTGTCATTGCCCTTCTCCCAAGATGTGGAAAGATACTCTGGGTTTAACTATCTTAAAGCTGTATATGATGTGGCCAGCCTGTAATCTGTCTTGTATGATCCTCTTATTGTGTTTGGTTCATGTTTTAATTTTGGAAAACTGAAATCAAATCTTATTTTTTGTGTGTGTGCATGTTTTATCCTGAACAAAAACAAGAGTCTATGAGGTCCAATGGATGGTCATGCAGGCAGCAGATAGGGTCAAACGGTTGTTGCAGAACCTTGGATAGCTCCAAGCAGAAAGCTTCTTCCAATAAGGGGCTTGGAGTGCAGCTGAGGCCTTTTGTTAGTCTCAGCCTAGACTCCACCTTCCAGGCTCTGCCCCTTCCTGAACAGCAGTGTGCCTTAAAGTAGCAGGACTCTGTCCTGCTCCAAGGGAACCACGGCTTGCACTACTAAATACCCTGATTCAGCTGCTCCTTCTCATCAGTACCACGGTCTTGGCTGCTACTCCAGGTCAAGTTCACAACAGCTATACCTACTGCAGATGCACCATGCCTTTAAAGGTTTAGCTTTTGCTTCCATTTCAAGATTTGAGGGCCTAACTACACATTGCTTTAAATGCATAGTGTCCATCAACATCAGTGTTGTTGGTTGTTTTTTTAAAAAAAGCACCACACACACTATGTGCTGGAGCCAATTTTCACGCAGGGTGGGGTGGTTTAACCGTTCCTCCGAAAAGGCAATACTGGTGTCAAAACCACACACACATGCAGATGGCAATTAATATTAGAAGAAAACCTTCCACTGGCAGCAGCAAGAGCTTTTCTCTCCCCCCTCACTACCAATTGCTGTGGGAGGCAGTTTTTGTCAGGTTTGCAGCTGAAGAGGGAAGGTTAAAATTTTCTTCCCTACATGCCGCAGTCTTGGTGAAAATCACCCACATACTAATAAATGCTGATGCCACTACATGTTACATATTTAACATAACATGAATCTAGGCCCTCGGTTGCAGGCCCATAAGGTTCTCCTGGTGAAGCCTATGGTAAAGGTAAAGAACTCCTGACAGTTAAGTCCAGTCGCAGACGATTCTGGGGTTGCAGCGCTCGTCTCACTTTACAGGCCGAGGGAGCTGGCGTTTGTCTGCAGACAGTTTTTCCGGGTCATGTGGCCAGCATGACTAAGCCGCTTCTGGCGCAACCAGAGCAGCACACTCTATGGTGGACACTTGCTTTTATGGGGGAAAGTGAAAGGGCTGCAATTGAAGGCACAGAAAAGGAGAATCTGTTCTCCCTTCAAATGCACAGCTATTGACTTCTGCAGGAGAAAGACAGAGAGAGTGATTTACTCAAAGGTTCCTCACCTCTCTGGAGTTCTGATGTATGTAAACTTTATACAGAGGATATACTGCTCAGAAAACTCAGCATGATCCTCAGTCTTTCTGTACTCTGCTTTATAAAACCCTAGGCTCTGTACCCAATCTGTACTGTAGAGCCTTCAGGATCCATCAGTCATTTCCACTTGAATCCATTTGTTCGGGTTCTGCCCTCCAGAGCAGGAGAAAACAAGCTTGCTCCATCTTCCACGTGGCAGCCCTTCAGATATTGGAAGATGTTTATCACATCTCCTCTCAGTCTCTTTACATCCCCAATTCCCTCAACCATTCCTCATAAGACTTGGTTTCTAGACCCTTGATCATCTTGGTTGCCCTCCTCTGCACACCTTCCAGCTTGTCAATATCCTTCTTAAATTGTGGTGCTGCTGCATCACACCAAGACCCCTAAATCCTTTTCACATGTACTGCTAGTAAGCCAGGTGCTCCTCATCTTATATTTGTGCATCTGATTCTTCCTGCCTTAGTGCAGAACCTTACATTTGTCCCTACTGAAAGTCATGTTGCTAATTTTGGCCCAGTTCCCCCATCTGTTAAGGTCACCTTGAATCCCGATTCTGGTCACAAAGCAGTATACACAACCATCAATAAAACAAAAGCACAGTGATGTTGCTTTTTTAAAAAATAAAGCCCATCGTAAGTCCAGGCGCAGTACTAAAACAAACATGTAGCTTGTATTTCTGTAAAAATAATTTTAATAAGCTCAGAAGGCTGCTTAGCAGAATTCCATATCAATGGGGGCAAGAGCCCAGGGGTGTGATTTCCTGAAAGAGGAGTGACTAAAGGTGCATTCACAAACAATGAATGGAATGCCGCCCTTTTTGAAATTAACATTGAAAGTTGGTGTGAATTACCGTGGTAACAATACAGGTAAGTGCTGGTGTGACATTCAACGTAATATTTTAGACTGGGTTACTTAGACCACTTTGAACAGACATAGGCAGTATGATCCTTGGAATCCTTTGCAACTCTACAATTCTATGATTCTGTGTACAGCCTAGCAGACAGAGCAGCAAACTAGCAGCTGGTCAGAAATATAATTACTACTACTACTACTAATAGTAGTACTAGTAGTAGTAGTAGTAGTAGTAATAATAATAATAATAATAATAATAATAATAATAATAATAATAGCAAATAGCACAGCCTAGCAGACATAGCAGCAAACTAGCAGCTGGTCAGAAATATAATTACTACTACTACTACTACTACTACTAATAATAATAATAATAATAATAGCAAATAGTACAGCCTAGCAGACATAGCAGCAAACTAGCTGCTGGTCAGAAATATAATTACTAATAATAACAATAATAGCAATAATAATAATAATAGCAAATAGTACAGCCTAGCAGACATAGCAGCAAACTAGCAACTGGTCAGAAATATAATTACTACTACTACTAATAGTAATAATAATAATAATAATAATAGCAAATAGTACAGCCTAGCAGACATAGCAGCAAACTAGCAACTGGTCAGAAATATAATTACTACTACTACTAATAGTAATAATAATAATAATAATAATAATAATAGCAAATAGTACAGCCTAGCAGACATAGCAGCAAACTAGCTGCTGGTCAGGAATATAATTACTAATAATAACAATCATAGCAATAATAATAATAATAATAGCAAACTAGCTGGTCAGAAATATAATTACTAGTGCTGAAGCACTTGGAAATCTACCACTTGCAGCAAGACATTCCACATAAAAACTTTGGCTTGCCAATATTTCTGGGTGGAAAGAAAACCACTTAAGGTCAGAAATAATAGAGATTTTAGAACCTTAAGTACAATGCCAGATGCAACGGGCTGATTCAAGGTTTTTCTTTGTTTTAAGTGCAACACGTAATAGTATTCCCCCTTAGGTTCAATGGGACTTGATCCCATGTATGTGTGTAAATGAGTGCTGCTTGAAAGAGCCTATAGTGTGATTTTAAAGAGTCAAAAAGAAATAAAACCACTTAAAGAAATGAAGAAAACTATAAAGGACTTTGTTGCTAGTAGGAGAATAAAATCAACAATTTAGAAGGCAGGGGCAAATGGAAAAGGGAACCCCTACTGGTATGAATGGGAAAGACCAGCATTGTTCCCCATACACAAATTAAAAATAAATAAATGTGGATGTGGATTTCTGCACACTAAGTCAAATGGATGTGTGTACCTCAATCAACTTATATACAAATGCCTACTAGCTTCTCAAGATCTATGAAGGTAAATGCCACAGTGCTCTTAATCTTCATACTAAAGCCCACGCTATGCCAGACGCAGCCGTTTACCATAGTTCCACTTATTTCAGTGAAATGCAGCCCGATTGATCCACTTCTAAAGAGAATGTTTTATGTGCAGACTGACATCATCCAAGGCAATAAAATATTGCACTGAGGAAAAAATGGCAGAAACTGGTCACAGATTATTCCCCCATCAGCCTCCAACATGGCCATTCCTGGAAGGTGCCGCAGAGAGAAGACAAAGTCTTCCCCTTTGGCAGGCAGTATAAAATCTGTCCTTGTTAGCCTTGCCCATTCCTCCATTGACATCCCAATTTCCAGAGCTTGGCTTTTATTTTTTTAATCATGCCTTGATTAGTTTGCCCCATTGTTCATTGTTTGCATGTGTACTGAACACACAGGATTTTTAATTGACTATCTGAAATGAATTACTGACGGCGATTTGGCTACATTATATTCAGTTCTGTAATCAAACAAATTTTGCTGTCAAACAAAAAAGATCAATGTTATTGTTAATTGTCCTACTTGATGAATTAAATAGAGTATTATTCACCCTTTCTAATTAAACTATCAAGAAAAACATACATAACACTTCAAGAATGGGCTACTCTTTTATTCACAGCTGTTAGCAAACACTGTACATCTGATTTGTGATTAAGATACAAAGAAGGAACAATTATAGTCAGATTAATTAAACAAACAAAAAGGATCTGGGGACAAAGGGTGAAAAAATAAGATGGGCATTGCATTAAAATGCACAAGAGAGAGAATATCATTTCCTATGTATGCCAACCCCTTGCAGAATAAAAATGTTTAGCGCCCAAGTTCTGGAAAAGCCCAAGAAAACTTAAAAGCAATTTCATTGAAGGACTTTTCTTTGTGATCTTTGTAGCTGAGAATGAATATGGACTTAGGTAGCATTTGAAAAGCAAGGACACTGCTCATTATCAGTTTAGCACAGGATAGTCCAGTTCTCTTTTTGTACATAAAGCATTATTTTCTTCTTCTTTCCTTTTTCTAAATTTGCATAAGAAACTTTTGTGGTTTGGAAGATGCATTTGTCATTGTAGAGAAGCTGCATTGCTCACTGTGTGTGCATGCAATGGATATCTGTACTTGAGATAAAGATGGGAGAAAAATGCTAAATTACTGGATGCAACTTGAGTAAAGCACACATATCCAACCAAATGAATATCTAGCATATGGAGAAAACCCCCACAAAGGGTTGGCATTTTCCATTGAGGGTCTTCCTGTTTCAGTACCCATGATGCACATCCCTCATTGCTATGCCTTGACTAGATAGTGTTATGCTCAGGCTGAAGAGTGGCAGAAGCTGCTTTTATTGTGACTGAAAGTTGTATATCCTTTGAGCATTGCAGGAATTATAGCTTAATCCAGGACTGGTAGCAGATCCAGTACTGTTGTTGAATAGAACATCCCTACTTTCATCGAGCAGAGACATCACCTTGCCGACAAAGGTCCGTATAGTTTAATGGTTTTCCCATTAGTGATGTATGGAAGTGAGAACTGGACCATAAAGAAGGCTGATCGCCGAAGAATTGATGCTTTTGAATTATGGTGCTGGAGGAGACTCTTGAGAGTCCCATGGACTGCAAGAAGATCAAACCTATCCATTCTTAAGGAAATCAGGCCTGAATGCTCACTAGAAGGACAGATCCTGAAGCTGAGGCTCCAATATTTTGGCCACCTCATAAGAAGAGAAGACTCCCTGGAAAAGACCCTGATGTTGGGAAAGATTGAGGGCACAAGGAGAAGGGGACGACAAAGGACAAGATGGTTGGACAGTGTTCTCGAAGCTACAAACATGAATCTGACCAAACTGTGGGAGGCAGTGGAAGACAGGAGGGCCTGGCGTGCTCAGGTCCAGGGGGTCACAAAGAGTTGGACACGACTAAACGGCTAAACAACAACAACAAATTTTCATCGAAGAAATGTTGGAGGGTATGCTCTCCCAAAATAGAATATAGGTTTCTGTTTGTGGTTTACTGTGGTTTACTGTGGCTCCTTCAGGCTACACATCTAGGGCAGAGCTGAAAAAGTAAGTTCCTACAGAGATTTAGCTCCAGGAACACAGTGCCTTTGCTGTGCCCTTATTACAGTATGAGCCAGATGCTTTGAAATAAGTGGGTGGTGGTACTTATCTTCTCCTCGCACAGCTGCCTAACTTGTTTCCGTTGTGGAGCCTTCTTTTCCCAGATGGGATGACACTGAAATGCAATCAATACACAAAATACTTAATGAACCAAGAGTTTTACCTTTGGAAAATTATAGTTTGTTCTGTTACCTTAACAGTGCTTAGCACTACAGTATCTCACACAATTTTCAAGTCCATGTTCCGCCGGGTGTGTTTTTCACTTGTAGTGGCTGAGGCTGTTTCCTCTAATGGCTGAAGAAATGGAACATTACACCATTTAACGGTGTGGGTCACATTAATCACAGAGAATTCTTTTAATGTCTCAGAAGTAACTGTCAGACTGGACATACTGAATCTATTTAAACTAAAGCATGCCATTTTTTATCTACAGTGATCTTTAATTCACATAAAAGGGTCAAGAAAATGTGATTAAGTGACAGTTTTAAAATGTACTATAATATTAAATAGCTTGATTAAGTGACAACTATAAAATGTAATACAATATTAAGTATCTGGCTATGTCCCAAAAGAACTTTAAAGTATTTTAAATGGTTTGGGAATTTTCTAACCCATTTGGAGTTACAATAGAATAATTTTCATAAATAAAAACATGTGAAACCTCCCCAAAGGGTGTATATGTACTCAGAACACCACCCTAAACATCAGATCATGTCTTGTCAAGCAACGTCTAAACTAATTTCAAGTATAGCTGCTTATTCCTCATATGCAGCTGAAATGAATTCTAAGTCTGTATCATTTGCAGTGACAAATTCATCCTGTTACCTTTTGCTCTTAATGTACATTCTTGCTTAGCACCTTTGTAGCTCTCTGCTCTTCCCTTGCTTTCTCTGCCCCAGTATTGAAATGTAAGACCTTTGTTTTCTCATTTTTAAACAAGGACACAAACTTTATTCGCATTTTCAGCAGAAATGTTATAAAATGAACTCCTGCTCAGGTTCCTGCTGATGCAGAAGGACTGTGTCTTCTGATTGTAGGACTGCCATTTCAGAAAGGATAAAGGGAATAACTTTCCTCTTTAACCCATGAATCAGACCATGTATGATTATTCTGCAGGAGTTTTTGTATCTTAAAATTTTGCAATGCAAGCTCGAGTAGGCATTCTGTCTTTGCTGTGAATCTCCATCCCCGGCCTTAAAATTGGTTTGCCTCGTGGAGGCATATACTACAATGCAATGACTGCCTTATTTTTCTAGTCTAAATTATGCATGTTACCAGATTGCTGCTGAACAATCGCCCCTTATGGGCATAACATCAAACTGGGGTGCACCTTATATGCACAAGAAGTAGTGAGCCTTGTCCTCTGGTGTGTCTGAAAGATGTCTGGAACTTTTTTTGCTTCCTAATCAGTGTTCATTTCATTAAAAACTTGTAGGGAACGTCAGAAGGACCCTGCTGCACCAGACCACAGTCCCATCTAGTCCAGCGCCCTGTTTTCACAGTGACCAACCCTGTGGGAAGCTCTCAAGCAGTGTTGGAGTGTCACAGCCCTCTTCTCCCTTGCAGTTCCCAGCAATGGGTAAGCAGAGACATACCATTTTTATTTTAGTATGAACGTTGCTTTGTTCGATAAAGGCAGGATCAAATCATGGTTTATGATCTGGGTAGCTAACAAACCATGGTACAAACTAACCAGTTTTCTGAGGAGGAATGTGAGCATGAGGTTTAATAATAATAATAATAAATTTTATTGCTGTTCTTTAAAGCCTTGTGGGCAAATCACCACCACCACCACAACAACAACCTTGTAACAGTAACATAATTTTGTGTACTATCTACTCTTTTCCACATTTATCTCTAGCTATATTGCCAGTTCCTGATCCCCTGCTTGGCATCATAAAACCTTGTTAGTTGCTAAGCCCCCAATATTGCATAACTGGAAAGTGAAGCATCCCCCCAGATACATAGAATTCTGGATAAAAGAGCTATTCATGAGAAGATTGTGTTTTTAAACAGCATAGGAAATTAGCTTCCTTTGATCACACCCAGTCTCCCTTTTAAAAATATTTATTTCTTTATAATGCATGAAAGGGAGATACAGTGGATCCTGGGCACGATATCCATCAGCTGTTCTCTTTCCATGAATTTTTCAATAAAGTTGTCTGTTAAATCAAAAATGTGGAGACAGATGCAAAGTTACCCATCAGTTATCTAATGGAGTGAGAGCATAATTAATCAGATATAACACCTAGGAATAATTGGTGCAGAAATGTATTTCCCAAGGTGGCAACGTTGGTTTCTTCAGGATGTTGAGTCAACTTGTATTAATCACATCATAAAATTAGTGCCAATTTGTCTTCGCAACTTTCGGATTTCTTGCTAGTTACCAGCTTATCATTCAAATGTGCTCTTTCTGATGGGGAGAAGGAGAATATTAGCCCAGAGATCAGAAATCACATAGTCAAACAGACAAACTAGCAGGGCAAGGGGAGGGAAAGAAATTCCATCCCTGATCAAAGACAAATTACTCACATGAATACTGGGATGTAATGTCATTAGAACAGAAAGCATAGGGTCCCCTCAGCAGGTGTGACAGAATTAGTAATGTGGTTCAAGATGAAATTAATGCAAAGCAGTGGTATGAATACGCTGTCATGTTAGTGTGTGATCACAACTTTCCGTTTGGGCCTTGTAAGCATACTAACAGAAATGTGGTTGCTATAATCTCTTTGGTATGGTAGAGTATTTGAAGATTTGGTCTTAACCTAGTTATAACTTTTGTTTGTCTGTTCTCCTCGCAACCTTCTAGTCTTTGTTGAGAAACTTCCTTCAACTGTGCCAAATGGCACCTGGACCCCATGGATTAGCTTGAGGCAGGAGACTGATGGCAGTAAGAAACTACAACTAATCCAGAATGCGGCAGCTAGACTGGTGACTGGGAGCGGCCACCAAGACCATATAACACTGGTCCTGAAAGACCTACGTTGGCTCCAAGTACATTTCCAAGCACAGTTCAAAGTGCTGATGCTGACCTTTAAAGCCCTAAACAGCCTCGGCCGAGTATACGTGAAGGAGCATCTCCACCTCCATTGTTCTGCCCGGACACTGAGGTCCAGCGCCAAGGTCCTTCTGGCGGTTCCCTCACTGCGAGAAGCCAAGTTACAGGGAACAAGGCAGAGGGCCTTCTCGGTAGTGGCACCCGCCCTGTGGAACGCCCTCCCATCAGATGTCAAAGAGAAAAATAACTACCAAACTTTTAGATGACATCTGAAGACAGCCCTGTTTAGGGAAGCTTTTAATGTTTAATAGGTTATTGTATTTTAGTGTTTTGTTGGAAGCCACCCAGAGTGGCTGGGGAAACCCAGCCAGATGGGCGGGGTATAAATAGTAAATTATTATTAATTATTATTATTATTATTATTATTATTATTATTATTATTATTCAGAGGTTTTCAACCTTTCTGAGTCCATGGCTTTCTTGACCAACTGCATTTTTTTCTGTGGCACCCCTTTGACTTGTCTGCAGGCACTACATTTCATCATCATCATCATCATTTTATTTGTATGCTGCCTTTCCATAGTTGAAACTATGCTCATCTGTACATCATTACAGACATAACAGAAGTCATAAACAATAAATAAAAACACATCAAAAAGTACACAACCAGATGGAAACAGTTTCAAGGTAAACCATAAGATCTAAAACGTAAGATACAACAATAATATCAATAACAGCAACAGCTCTCTCAACAATACTTCAGCCCAAGAATCTGTACAACAGCCTTAACTTTTGTAGCTGGAGTCAGTCCGCACTCCACTCTCCCAGGCCAGATGGGAAAGGGCCAGCAAGGCAGGGTGCAGGTCTTCCAGGGCTCACAGCCAAGATGGTCTCATTTAAAACAACACAGATGGAAATTAAAAACAAGTTAAATGCAGCTGCAGTCCTTGTGAAGGCTGTCAAGCCCCACCCCAAGCCAGGTGGAAAGAGGCAAGGGCAGGGTCCTTCAGGCCCTCAGCAGGCCGTCCTCCTCCCGCCAAGCACCCTTTGCAGGTGATGCTACCCTCGCTTTTGCCACAAGTGGCCACTTCCATTAATCTACCGGTAATCTGCACAAACTCATCTATCTGTTAAGAGGAAGGAGGGAAAGAAGGAGGGACAGAGGCTGCTGCTGCTGCCCCCCACCATCATTCAAGGCAGCCCAGCGGACCACAACACATTGGGAGTTACACAGCATTTGGATATTCCGCAAAAAATGAAGGGTATATTTTTTCTACGTCGCGGCGGCAGCAAGAGTTCTTATTTCTGCAAAATGGAAGAGTATTGAAATTCCCTCTATACATGAATGGATCCAAAAGTTGACAGAATATGCTGAATTAGATGGTCTATCAGAAAAAAATAAAGAATAAATCAAAACAGGAATTTGTCTCAAAATGGGAGGTTTTCAAAGAATATTTGAAATAGAAATATAGTAGTTTAAACTCTGTTGCAGCATTCAAGGAACTTCAGTAATAGTTGCGAGTTAGGCATAAGAGTTAAGATATACAGTGGTACCACGGGTTACGCTTCAGGTTACATACGCTTCAGGTTACAGATTCCGCTAACCCAGAAATAATGCTTCAGGTTAAGAACTTTGCTTCAGGATGAGAACAGAAATCGTGCTCTGGTGGCGCGGCGGCAGCGGGAGGCCCTATTAGCTAAAGTGGTACCTCAGGTTAAGAACAGTTTCAGGTTAAGAACGGACCTCCGGAACGAATTAAGTACCTAACCCGAGGTACCACTGTATTAAGAAAAAGTTAAATTATGATAAAAGTGTGTATTGGCAATAAGTAAGATGAAATTGAAATAAGGAATAGACGGGAGGTCGGGTCCATAGTGTTAAGACCAACTTATGTTTTATTGTTTCTTAAGAAAATTTTGTGTTTATTGTTATTCCTCTGTGTAATTCTGTATCTGTGTTTTCTCTTTCTTTTCTTTTCTTGCTCTATCAATAAAAAAAATTTAAAAGGAAAAGAAAAGAAAAAAGAAAACCGCTGTCATAGTATGTACGTTCATCCCATTAGTATCACCATGTTAGGCCAAAGGTTCTCAATGAGCTGGTCTTTTTAACTGATGGCGTTTTTTGAGGGAGGATTAATATTTGAAAGGGCCATAAATTTCTTGTCATTTCTGAAGGCGGGGCAGGGGGTGCAGGGAAGGAATGATATGAAACTCCATAGCCCAGCTTTCAGCAATTGTTTGTCTGTCTTCAGCTAGAACTCCAATAGCAGAAGCATCAAGATCTTGTTTTTTGGTTTTGTCGTCTGGCTCTGCCTTATCGTCAAAGATATACCTGTTCGTTCCTTTACTATGAGAAATCTCTGGCATATACAATTCTGCAAAGAATTCTTTGGCTTCTCCTAGTGAAGCAGCCTAATGATAATTATAAAGCAACCTAATTATTCCTGGCTAAGATTTTAACCAAGGATACCCATGTTCATGGCTTATGCTCTTCAGGGACTTCCAAAGAAACTGCATTCCCCCTGGTATGTTTTCAGAGCAAGTTTTAGGCCACATTTCCAGCGCATTTTCCTTGTTTACGAAAGGAAGCAGGTTTGTTGCTCAAGACCTCCCACAACTTGATGTCTGTGGCATTTATGTTTTGTTTAATATTCAGAAATTTTGAAGTGGTGAGCATAAATGTTAACAAAGAAAAAACATAGAAAGTATAACAATATTTAAAATTCATTATAAAAACAGAAAACTACTGCATAATTTTGGTGAGCAAGATTTCATTTACAGCATTTTGTGCCAGCTTTTGCAAGAGAAACAATCTCTCTCCTTGAAGGCACCTAAGAATGTGTCATTAGTTGAATATGGAAGCAGAAAATAATAAAAATGGCATTTTTTAAAAAAATTGTACAATTTCTCCTTATTTGTGTTTCTTGTGTGCATGGATTGCACGCCCACTTTTGATGAATTACAGTATCCTAGAACATTGGTAGCTGATTAACTGCTTCACGGACAGGAGAGATTATAGCACTTTGAGACAGAGAATTACGCTATATCCAGAAAGGCTACCCCTCCTTGCAAATAAAGCTTAGTATATGGGAGATATGTCCCTGTGTCTCAATGTGAAAAGATGGAGGTTAGTACTAATTTTGCTATTACTTTATGCAAACTAAGAACAAAGCCTGCATTTCTATGGCATTTTCACCCCGTCTTTGTCCCAAGTTCTTTGCAAGAGACTGACCGAAACAAGCAGTTGATGAACAATGTGGGCGATAAACTGCCAGATGTTCTCTCAGCATGCAAACTAGGTTTACGATCTTCTTTTCAATAAATGTATATCTTCCACCTTTACTATATGTGCAACATACTGGTAAGCTATTTAAATCAGGTTTTTATGGGGAGGAAATCTGCATGCTTGCCAGGAGCTTACAACCTATCCAGAAGGGGTCCCCCAGCATTTTTAGGTAGCATGAATATCCTCCTGCACTCTAAATTTCTCCAGTAACACATAAATTCCTACATAAATTCCACAGTGGACACTAGCAGAAAGAGAAGGGGCTCGGCTGTTTTCCACTCTGCCCCCTCCTTTGGTGTTCATGAACACAAGACGATAGTTTTTTGAACTTTCATGAAAGAAATAGAGAAAAGTCTCTTGGGTCGGCTTCGCTTTGTATCTATTGTCTCCTTGTGGCTTCTTTTAAAATGGGAGGATGGACTTTTAAGTCTTCCGCTGTTTGCCTTTCGACAGTGGCATATATGCAAGAGTTCTGTTGAAGGGCTAGCATGCCACAACTAGATACAAAAGTACAAACAGTAAATCTGCCCCATTTTCGTTTAGAATGCAGCACCAATATGAACAAACAGGGAATAAAACTCTCCCTGTGTGTGCTCTTAGTTTTATATAAGAAATTAAACAGTATCTCCTATCTGACCTTAAGGAAATAGTTTCATCATCGCCATTTATTTCAAAGCAATTCCAAACCACTTATTTGTTAAAATAATCTGTAAGCACAAAAATATAAAACATCAATATAAAAACTTAAAACATAAAATATGCATCAATGTACAGTGTCTAGCATTAATGGTCAGGAAAAGCCAGGGCAAAAAAGTAAGTCTGCAACAGAGATCTAAAATTCACCACGGACAATGCATCCCATATAGCAGAGGGAAGGACATTCCAAACAGCAGGCTCAATGTCAGAAAATGCCTGTTTACAGATCATAGCCATATGAGAGTCTGCAGAATATAGTGCCTCCAGTAAAACCTCTCCCTGTAATTTTAATCATCTAACAGGTCTGTAACGGGGAAGATGATCATATATAAATGTAGAAAAATGTAGAAAAATGATATTACATTTGCATTGCTCCAACCACACCTGGTACTCTAGGCTGTGTGGTGGGTTATGTAGTAACACAAACAATTCCTCATACTTTATTGCAGAACTTTTGGGTCCACTGCTCCCTTGACCAACTGCATTCTTTCTGCAGCACCCCTGTGGGGCTCAGGGACCCAGTTGTGTCACCCCTTGCCCGCAGAGCTGGCAGCCCCTCACCCCTTTTGGAACACCCTCCCTTGTGGAGTGTGCCCTCAGCCTCATCTCCCCTCTCTTTGGGAGTCCTATGGGCAGCCACAAGCTGCCGCCCCTGGTCTCTGAGCTGCCCCCCAGCCCCCAAGACAGTCTGACCCGTGTGTCACCACTGAGGTGGGTTAAAAATACCTGGTGGCTCTCACCACGGGGCCTGCAGTGCACCTGTGGTGACTCGGGCCCACACAGGCTCTGCACTGCCCAAACAGTTCGCCCGCTGCCTTCCCCCCAGCTGTAGGTCAGCTGAGTGGGAGGAGGCAGACAGACTCTGGAGGCCCTGCGGTGTGCCCTGCCCCACAGGTGCCCGAGTGGCTTCCTCCACCGCTGGCCTCCTCCCACTGTCCCACAGGGGCTTGGGAAGCACCCCCTGGCCAGCCCAAGAGGCACCATTCACCTGGGGAGCTTGTGGCTAGGGCTGCTGCAACAAATAGCTGTGCAAGCCTTTGGGAGACAGACATTACCTTGCAAAAATTAGGGCGTGCAAAAAAAAAATTTGATGGTGCATTTACAGTCGCCAGCAAATACTTTGAGGGTTTCAAGGTTTTGAAAAATGAGTTGCACATTAGATTTGTTTAAATACGGTAAATTAGTAAGCAGCAGACTTTTTTGCACTTTTCATAGCATCATAGAATTTTGTAGAGTTGACAGGGACCCCGAGGGTCATCTACTGCCAACCAGCCAAAGGAGCTAGTCAAGACTGCAGGCTGGGCAAGTTTTTGCCCTTCCCCCCTTTGTTAAAACACCAAAGTCTAGTTCAGGTGTTTGGGTGCCTCAGCATGGAAAAGTGAAGTTTTCTCCTCTATATCGAATGTTTAAGAGTTAAGGTAAAAGTACTGACTTTAGGTCCAATCGTGGACGACTCTGGGGTTGCACACTCATCTTGCTCTATAGGCCGAAGGAGCCGGCGTTTGTCCACTGACAGCTTCCGGGTCAAGGGGCCAGCATGACTAAGCCGCTTCTGGCGAACCAGAGCAGCACACGGAAACGCCGTTTACCTTCCCGCCGGAGCGGTACCTATTTATCTACTTGCACTTTGATGTGCTTTCGAACTGCTAGGTTGGCAGGAGGTGGGACCAAGCAATGGGAGCTCACCCCATCGCAGAGATTTGAACTGCTGACCTTCTGATCAGCAAGTCCTAGGCTCAGTGGTTTAGACCACAGCGCCACCCGCGTCCCGTTCAAGAGTTAATATTTTCATAAATAATACCTGGGAGAGATGTCCGCTTTAAGAGAGAATATTCTAGTTTATTGGAAAGTATCACCATTTGTTTATCAAATTCTCCCGTCTCATTGGGGGGGGGGGAGTGAGAGATCATCTGCCCGCCACACTTAAATCCCACTGTTCCTCCAGAGACCTCACATATGGTTCCTAAGCAGAAAAGTGATTTGAGATCCTGCATCTAATGCTCTTACAGACACCACCCCTTTAGTTGGCCGTGTGAAGCTAAAGAACATCCAGATTTCTCATTCCCTGCCCCCACTGACATGCCATGTTTTACACATGCTTTTACCTTCCCTGATAGGAGAGCAACAAAGAAAACAGTTTGCCAACCCTAAAAAGAACAAAATACTCTGAGCACACGCGGATTCACATTTTAAACTCACTTGAATCATCATGACTAAAGGAGTAAAATGGAATTTGCAACTGCTGTCCAGATGCTAAGTACATTTGCTTGGGGGTATGCGCAGGTTTGTTGTAGAACAGTATAATATATATATATTATTTAAAAAGAATAAAATGAGCACTGTTGCCATGCGCATTCCTGGCCGACCACCTCCAGACTATGAGAAGAAACAAGCAAACCATGTTGGGGGTTTTCATGTCACAATAAACCACAGCATGGTTTGTTTGAGCCATGCAGGCACTGCTAGTTGGTGGGTGGGTGAAGCTGCGTGGGAGAAGAGAGGCATGATCCTGATTCAACCATGGTTTAAGACAAACTGTGGCTTATCATGTCATACAGAGCACCAGGCCAGTTTCCCAAAATGCTTCCCCAGAATGTGCTGGAACATGCAGTGAGTCTCCTTTGTAAGCGAAAGAGGTGTGTTGGGGTGTGTGTGTACATATCCGCACGTACATATCTATACTTCATGGGAAGACAGTTCCTGAAAACAAGCTCTGATGCCTTTTAGCTTACTGCAGCAGCACAAATCATTTGCTTGCTGGGTGCTTCTTTCAAAACCTGATGAACGTGGTGCTGGTTTTCTCTGTGCATATTGCAATATTCTTGGGGCTGAACCATTTTTAGGTTCATATGGCAGAGCTGTTTTGGGTTCCAATATACTGCCTACAGTAGTCACACATGGCTGGGTTGAGAATCAGAACTGCCTGTGGAGCTGGAACATGCTGGAATATGAAACATGCCAATACTGCTATCAATTAGACAATGACCCAGAAATTCTTGGAAGAATGGTTTTTCAGCTCAATTCAGCCTCCAGGGTATATAGCCCTATCATTGGGTCTCCACTGATTCTATGTTGGAAGCTGGAACAACTGGGGAATGAGCCAGAGGAAGATTTGGGAGGACAAAGAAATTTAATTACTGTCCCTAAGAGAAACAAATCGCTCAGTTAAACAAATGAATAATCAAAGCTCTTGGCCAACTAACTAAGCAGTGATTTCAGTTGAGACACTGGGGTTAGGTTTATTATCTGTTTGTGGGCCAAAGTGTTATCCAGACAGATGTACTAGTAGTTTGGTTTGCATAGTAAAGGTTGTACTTGGGGAAAATATTTTAATGACATCTAGCTACTTTTTCAGGCCTCCATTTCTCCATGTCATAGGACCACTGTTTGTGTCTGTTGACCTTACCAGCCCTTCCTGTCCTTTCTGAGTCTTATGAAGAACATTAAATTTGCAGATGCAATTATTGTATAATAAAGTATTGATTTCCTGAAAAACCCTCTAACATTTTCTTTTTGGAATTAGCATTTAAGAATTAACCACAACCAGCCCTAAAATGAATTATAAGGCCCTTAAATTCTGAAATACGTATCCGTTTCCTCCTACTAAAGCATCCAAAAATAGCAAGTTTGTATCTTGGATCCAGAACACACATTGTTTAATTTCAGTGAAGCCTAAAACAAGAAACATCTATACATAAAGATGGTATGAAATCAATGTTTTCAAAATGCATCTCAATATCTCTCATGCTGTGATTGATGGTTATGTTCATTTACTCAAAGGTTTAGCTATCAGAAGTTTCCCTTTCCTCTGAGAACCTTATACATCCCCCCTCCCAGTAATTTCTATTTTTTGCTGCAGTGTCTCTTAGGAAGGCTAGATGTGGTCAGCTGCAGGCTTTGGAGCAAGTGAGGCATTTGTTGCTCCATTAGATGTTTGTGATTTCAGCAGCGCAAGTCTCATGGGTATGGGCTGGCTTAGCTTTACTCTTCTCCCACAAGCAAAATTTCTCAACAGAATCTATCCTATCAGAAGCACGGTCCTAGTTTCCGGTTGCAGATTTACCGTGCAGCAAGCTTGAGGGTAACACTTTCAAGGGCATCAAAATAAGTGGTACTGATACAATCACATGGAGGAATAATATAGCAGCTGGCACCCCATAAATATGTAAGTGAATATATTGTTGTGAGTTTGATCATTCAATCTCTGTAAACGGTCAGGGATTTAAACCAAAGAGCCTTTGATAGTGGGGGATGTGCTCCTGTAGCCTGAAAAGCAGTTTCTCCAGCCTCTGGAATATAGTACCCATCAGAGTTTAGAGAAATGACAGAGCTATAAGGGCTGGCGGAGAAAGAAACTAGAGTAGGGTTACCAGACATTCCTGGGGACAGTCCCCAGATTCACCAATCTGTCCCCGAACAAAATATGTCCCTGGAATGTCCCCGGATTTTAATTAATGTCCCCTGATTTATGCCTGGGGACTTCCGGTGAGGCAACATGGTGGGTGCCATGGCAGTGAGCTGCACTGGAGGTCCCGGTCATGTCAAAGTTCCAGCCAGCCAATCCGCTGGTAGGGGGGGTATTTAAACCAAGGCGCGAGCCAGACAGCTTCCTTCTTGATCGTTTCCTCGATCAACGCTTGTGGCGATCACACAGGAAAGTGGTGGCAGAGAATCGTCTATTGATCCCTGTGCCACCACTTTATTTCTCGCTGCCACCACCCAGGCCCTACCTGGGACAATACTGAGTCCAGTCAGGGTTAAATTGGAACATAAACTTATGTTTATTTATTGCAGTTTAACAAGCGTGTGGTTTCATAAATGGTATTGGTCCATTACAATCACGGGGTGCCTATCCAGACCTATAACTTCCGCTACCTGCTCTCACTCCCTAAACCACCTCTCAGATATTGACTTGTCTTCCTAGCTCCTAACTGTTCCTGACTCAGCTTATTTCGCTACACTAACTCAACCTCCCCACAGACTCTATCCCAATTCACTCCCACTCCAACCAACCACCCAACTCCCAACAAACTCCTCCCTTCGCCCCTCCCAGAGCTGGTTTTATAGTCCCTCTGACTCCACCCCCTGGGTCCTGATTGGGTAACCTGTTTAACTATTTCACCTCCAGCACTCTCATATGTTAACGTCACAACGCTCGCCCCAAACTCGTGCAGAGCTGCCTGCTCTTCTACTGTGGGCTCTGCGCGCCTGAGTTGAGGGGGGTGAACGAGGTGCTGAGGTGGTAAAGAAGAGGAGGAGAAGCCTAGAAAAGAGCTGTGCCGCGTTGCAAGACAGAGAGAGAGAGAGATGGAGCCTTGTGTGTGTATTTTAATGCGTGTTTTCCCAAGACCAGCAAGCGCCTTTACTCGATCTCGATCTCTCTCCCCACCCCCAACCTCTTTTTTGGGGGTGTTTGTGTGTTTGTAGATGGGCTTCTCCGCCTGCCTTGTGTTGAGGTATGTGTCTGACAACTTTGGGGTCCCCCCCAAAAAAGGTCAAGAACTCTGGGCAACCCTTTCCTAAAATAATAAAGCATGATTTTTTAAAAAAAGAAGGGTCCCCGGATTCCTTGAAAGAAATCTGGTAACCATAAACTAGAGGCAGTTTCACAGCAAGAGTATTTATTATTATTATTATTATTTAGAATTGCGAGATGGCTAGTGGTGCAGGTGGTCAGCAGAATTGTGCCCTTCTGTAAGAGCATGCCTCCAGTATGTTCTGCTTGCGTCTTTGTCAGTAAAGCACATGAGTGACGCTTGCAGTAATAAGGGTGGTGATCTTGCATTGTGGGAGGCTCATGCTCGGATGCTAGCCACCGTTTCCAGGATACTCCATTATATCCCCCTAATTGGGTAGTATCAATGAGTGAAGTTTTTAGAGCAATGACACCCTACATCTTGTCATATTAGGCAGAGGAGAGGGAGAAATGCAGGGTTTTCTCCATGGCACCCAATTGCCCTTGGTTTTCCACCAACACCCAGGACTGTGTATCTATCTGAAGGCTTTTTAAAAACTAGGATCTTGTTTGGTGGTCATTCTGGTGGAAGTCTCTGGGCCAAATGTCGCCATACTTTAAAAAAAAAAAAGTATGCATAACACTACCACTTTTATTTTGAAGGGGAAAGAGCCTGCGGTTTCCATATCCAGTTCAGGCCACCACCAGTGGATTTTTGTACAAAATTAAAGAGGCAGCATTAAACATGCTTTTAAAAAGGCTTGACTAATAGAACATGTAGTTTGGCCGTCTGGCAGCTGTCAAACCCTGTGCCAGCTGTGACTTGGGAGCCCCCGTTCTGGATTATGACTGATGCAGTTCACCATTCCCTGAAATACAACATTTCTGTCACACCAAGTTTAGACTTCCAGAAACTTCTGAGAATAGTTCAGCTCACACCTCCATGACTAAATACTTCTCTTTTGAATTTTGTTTTTTATCAATCAATCAATCAATTAATTAATTAATTAATACATGGGCAAATATTCATATTTGCTGCCTGAGCATTCAGGATCAAAATAACAATTATAGGCTACTTTCAGGATTAACCTTCAATCATTTCACCTCTTCCTGACTTAAACAGATTTAGACTAAACATGTAAAAAAAAACCACCAATCAATTGCCTCTCTTTCATAGGAGCAAGCCCCCATAATGAATATTACATGTTAATTATTGCTTTTAGAGCTAGTCCAGGTTGTCCTATGTTGATGTCATTTCATTCAGAATATTTCTTAAGTTTCCTTCATCAAAAGGTCCTTTGTCTGGAAGGTACCAGAAAGGATGTGCTAGTGAACTACTTTTCTTCATGGCCCAATGAGCAAAGGGAAGCCAACTCTCCTGTTACCTGGGGATATTCAAGAAGGTAATTAGTTGACAAATAATTAAGCAATGCATAATTGAAATGCTGCAGACAAATCACCTGTCTGTAGTATGAGGAGGGCATGTGCAGATTTATTTTGAAAGGCTGCATTTGGAAGGGAAAGCTGGTTGGCCAACAGTTTCAAATCTCTTAAGCTGGGAAAAACATTTGTTCCTGGTAAAATATCCCTGGGCCCAATTCATAATGATGGTTGTTATCTTTAAAGCCTTAACTGGACTGGGACTAGGCTGCTTGTCTTCTTCTTCTTCTTCTTTGGTGATAACTTGTAGCCGAGTAAAATTCTCTTTCATAAACACGGTTTTAACAGTAAGTCCGTAAGTGACTGTGGAGGCCAATTCTGGACCCACTTGTCCTTCCACAGTGGGGACATTGGTTTCCGGGTGGGAGTTGATCACAGTGTGGATTTGCCAAGCATGCCTTCCTCCTAGCACGTTTCTCCCTTGCATCCTGAGTTCGAGTGTCTTCAAAGCCCATGACATCTTTGGTAAAGGCTGTTCTCCAACTGGAGCGCTCACAGGCCAGTGATTCCCAGTTGTCAGTGTTTATACTACATTTTTTTAGATTTGCCTTGAGACAGTCTTTAAACCTCTTTTGGTGACCACCAGCATTACGCTTTCCATTTTTAAGTTTGGAATAGAGTAGTTGTTTTGGAAGACGATTATCAGGCATCCGCACAACACGACCAGTCCAACGAAGCTGATGTTGAAGAATCATTGCTTCAACACTGGTGATCTTTGCTTTTTTCCAGTACACTGGCATTAGTTTACCTGCCTTCCCAAGTGATGTGTAGAAATTTTCAGAGACACCATTGATGGAATCTTTCGAGGAGTTGAAGATGGTGTTTGTAAGTGGTCTATGCTTCACAAGCATACAGTAAGGTTGGTAGTACAATAGCTTTGTAAACTTTTTTGCTTGTAGGGTTGCCTACACTTACTTGAGTCTGCTTGGCCCTTAATATTGGCCATGGAGATTCCATTTGTGAGCCCACCAATAGGCTGTTAGGAATGAAGCAGAATATTTTCAGTGGTAGCCCCAACACTTGGAAGGTTTGCTATTTTTGTCATTCTTACTCTGCTTTTACTAAACCTTAAATGCCAGCCAATTCAGTGATCCTGGTTAAGATGTTCAGGTTCCTTTTTTCTTCTTTCTACATCAGAGCCTCAAGCCTCAGTAACAGTGCTTTTTTCTGGATGGACGCAGGGGTACACATAAACATTTTGTGAATCTAAGTTTGGCCTCATTGAGGGACAATATTTCAATATGAGTAGGAAAATTATTGTACCTCTAAACATTTTTTTTAAAAAAAGCAAAAAAAGCACTGCTCAATAATAATAGTAGACATCCCTTGTTCCAAAATACAACAGTTGCTCATACACTTCATCCATTTGTTCTATATCTTTCTTTTAAAAATAAATAAATAAGCTTTCCCTTATTGGTCAATAGGAAAACATGATTTCTCTATCACCCTTCCATTTTCTGGCCAAACCACTTCTTCCAGTTTGTTCTCAAATCCACTACTTAGTTCTTAAATGAATCTTCTTTGCCCCTCCCCTTTTGTGGTAAACCTTGCATAGACAAAGAAATCCCATAACATCATGATTGAGGCTGCCTAAATTGTAAGGAGCAGCATAAAGGAGATTTATGGCAGGATAGGATTGAGCCCAATCTTCTTTTACTCTTCAAAATGTCTAATTAGTGCTTAATCAATTTTTATAATATAAGATCACCACTCAATAAGACCCAATCCCTTAATTTTCAACTCATGCAAGCATTTCTCTGTCATGTTAGAAACCCTCATATGCCATTTCCTGTTCTCTTTGGGGTGTAGAATCTGACAAGGTTCTTTATCCACCATCTGCTCATTAAAATGTCAAGTGTTTTTAAGTGTGAATGAAAAACTGGTCTCAGGTTCTTAAGTATTCCTCCCTACCAAGTACTGGCTAGTTTTTTTTTATGACAGTGTAATGCAACTGTGCCTTCTATTTAAGAACTGTGTCAGGTTCCTTTGTTTGAGTATATTTGCACCCCACCCTGGGAACATATCCTCATAACATTTAGGTAAGCTACATTGTGCATTCCACCTAACAGGAATAACTCATTGTTGATTCCTCATGCTGACCATATTCTGTTTGGCAGAAATGCAGAAATCTCTCCTCCCTGTCAGGCACAGTTGCTCTGCATGCACACATGTCTACTCCACCTGCCTGCCCTGCCACCCCCCCCCCCAATTACCATTAACCCTAAAGAACAGATACAGACAGGACAGAATACAAAACTCATTAGAATCTAGGAATGTCTCTCAAGATTCTGAAAGCATCTAGCCCTTGAAACTAAAGATGATCAAAAAGACGGCAAAGACTATTAAAAAGACGGCAAAGTGGACTTGTGAAGGATTTCGGCCTAGATGTGGGATCTCCAGGATGACAACAGGCATTGATGGACATTGGGGAACGCAACCAGGAAAGTGGGGAGGGAAATTTGGAATCCAAAGGGTGTTAAATTATACTTTATTCTTTTTTCTATTTTCTTTTATTTTAATCTGTTCTGCATATTAAAGAGGGGAACTCGTGGAAGGGAGCGGGGTCGATTTTAGGGGATGGAAAAACATTTTTAACATTGGGTTAATTATGATAAGTTTAAAATTTGGGGTAAGAACTTGCTGAATCTATTTGAAGGAATTGGAATACAAGAGGGGGTGGGGGGGGGGGAGTCCTGGAAAGATGCTAATGAAAATAAGGTTATAAAATGGATGTTTTATTTCTTTCCTTTTTTCTGTTATATTTGAAAATGTTCAATAAATATTATTTAAAAGAAATGAAAGCATCTAGCCCTTGAGAGTGCAAAACGAAACTAATGAAAGGATGTCAGAATGGTTCAGATGCATAAAAATACAGTCTGGGTCTATTCTGGGGTGATGAAACTGAACATCATCACACTAAGCATCTCAGGCACAATGGCAGAAAATGAGACTCGCTTTAATAAGGTCTCTTGATGACCACGTTCAAGAGAAACAGCTTTGCATATTCTACAGGTTTAGTGTACAAGAGTAGATTCCAGAATGAAGGAAACACCTTGGACGCTACAGAGACTTCTTTGTGTCTTCTATGCCTTATCACAGCCTTTTCAGTAGCCTAAGAACCTCATCTCTATGACCATGAAAGACAGCGCTTGTTACCTCATACTCCAAGATCCTGTTCTCCGGAGGCCTTAGGTATTATAACGCCCTACGGAACCTGTGCCAAATATCTGAAGGATCTACTATTCCCTTCCCATTGAAGAGCCTTTATGCCTGCGAGATTAAGTTTCTTCCCCTTGGCAGTGACCAAAGGTAGATTCTCACATACCCCATATCAAGACTGATTGTGTGTCTGCAACCAAGAAGTATCTGATTCAATGATTCAATGCTCTCTACATAGTAGACCTCGCTAACCGACGCTGAGCAAACTGTTGGACCTCTGGCCTATAACTCTGAGAAGTCAAATGAGACTTCTCTTGGCAGATTGGGGCAACGATATCACTGCTTTAGTAGCTTCCTTTTTAGGTACAATTTTACCCGAAAGGGTTCCCAACGAACCATCCTTTCGGGGAACAGACAGGGCATAGCAGAATATCTAAGTGCACACGGTCACAGTGTGACCCAAAACCCTTGTCCTTTTAATTATCCCAGTGACCTGAAATGTTTTATACTGTGATGCCAATAAAGGTATTTGATTTGATCTCATCTCAATGCTGCCTGATTCATTGTCATGCAGACTTTCCAAAGCTCAAACCTTAAAAGTACCTGAAGGAGCAAGTTTAAGCTAGCACATGTGAGCTGAGGCTCAGCATGCTGAGTTAATTAATTGATTGATTGCATTTCTATCTCCCCTTTTCCCCAAGCATTTCAAGAAGGCCTGCACACTTCTCTCCCTCTCCATTTTATCTTCAAAACAGCCCTGTGAGAGGGGGTGAGGCTGAGAGATAATGGCTGACCCAAAAGCACCCCGTGGGCTGAGTGGCAATCTGAAGCCTAGTCTCTCAGGCCCTAGTATGTCCCTCTCACCACTGCACCACATTGACTCAGTGCACCTGAAAATGTTTTGTAATGTAATATGGTCTTCCCTGCATTGGAACATTATAAGTGCATCTGGAAACAGACAAGACAACCTGTTGGCGGCCTTAGTAAGGTTTCAGTTATTTTGGGTCACCCTTCTCACTTGACCTTTTAATCCAGTCCTCCTAGTAAGTGGTTACTTTTCTGCATTAAAAGTGACGTGATCCATTTTCATATTGAGAATGATGGACAAGATTAGCATTTCCACAGTTTAATATTTTACCAAGTGATCCATCTGCAGGGAGCTTCAGTTTCTGTTTTCTTTACAATGCCTGTCAACTGTTATATCATCTAACATCTCCTCTCTACCCCTGGAGATATTTCCCAATTTTCTGTCTAAGAACTTAGCATTTCAAATGCCCCTTTGTTCTCTAGCCAATGCTATATTCAGCTTGCCAGGTCACAACTTTATTGGCTCCCGGGTTATCATTGCTATATTGAATAAAATTTTGGTTCTTTTCTCTGGGAATGACGGAGCCAAAAAGTGTTTCGTTTAATACCAGGCATTTGCTGTGAACATTTTTTCTATGTTTCTTTTTATGGGGCATCTATATGACACCATCACAGACCCTTCAAGTGTTCCTATTTTCCAGGTACAGTCCCAGACATTTAAAGAACCAACACACGGTGTGAGGAGGTTGTGCCATTGGCAAGTTTCTTCCCATTGCACATTCCAGTGCATGCCTGGAACACGCCTACTTGTATACGAAGCCTCTTCTCTTTTTGCCAGGCCTTTGGCTCTTAATGATCTTAATTGTCTGTGGGTGGGATGTTTTAACAGGATTTTTTTCTTTTTCTTTTTTTTCTTTTATGCTGGTTGAATTACCTAGGCAAAAGGTGGCCAATAAATTTAATAAACAAATAATAGTAAAATATTCAGAAACCCACCTCCACTGGGAAAAGCTTTATACTCAAAATTCTCCACCTTTTCTGCAGGGAACATTTCACCAAAGTTCTCTTTGGGTAGAAATTCTCCAGCAGTTTCTTTGAGATGGGGCTTACCATTAGCAGAAAAACAACATTTTAACTGCCCCCTGCAAAGCTCTGCTTGCTTGTTTTGATTTTTTTTTAAAAAAAACTGTATCAGCAGCCTGGTCACCATTTTGCATCTTCCACAGAGCCACAGATAAAATTCTGCAGGATGGCCTTTTTCTGCAGGGGTGAGAGAAAGAAAACTGTCAGACAAATTCACAGAAAAACAGATTCTGGGAAATTTTGGCTTAGCTTTTGCAGGAATGTTGCAGATGTGCATTTAAATTTGGATCAGAGCCTGCTACAACCGCATCAACAACTCCACATCTTCACTGAATGTGTAGACCCCCAGACAGACTTCTGAAAGGGTCTCATAACCAGTTTCCATTTACTACATAGAAAATGTCTATACGGAGACCTAATCAAGACAGGAATGCCAGGGAAATGAAATAGTAAGCAAGTAGCACGGTGTGCCTGTACTGTGTACTGTGCCTAGGGTATGTTTTGGTTGGAATCAGGTACCCTTCCAAGTAGTTTGGGGGGAAATTGTGGTCATGTGGAAGTACTCTTGGCCCTGTTCCTTTCTTTCTTCGTGTCATTTCAAATCTCATTTGAAAACATATCAGATCCCCTTTTGCTATTACCTTTTAATTTCCCTCCTCTCATTTATTATTCAGCTGCTAACTGTATTATTAAACACCATAAAACATTTGAGGGAAACAGTTAAAATGTGTTATACGAGTCTAAACAGATATTCCTGATGAGCAACGCTGATTTAGATTGGAGCCATGGGTGGGGTCTAGTGACAATAACTTCTACCTTCGTGGGAGAGCTAGAACACTTCAGTGCTAGTGGCGATATCATAATCATCGTCATTTTTTTTTAATTTGTACAGTGGACGCTCGGGTTGCGAACGTGATCCGTGCGGGAAGCACGTTCACAACCCGCAGCGCCGCGTGTGCGCATACATGAGTCGCGATTCGGCACTTCTGTGCGTGCGCAAAGCACAATTTAGTGCTTCTGTGCATGCGCAAGCACCAAAACCTGAAAGTAACCAATTCTGCTACTTCCGGGTTCGGCGCGGTGCGAACCCAAAATCGTACAACCCGAAGCATCTGTAAGCTGAGGTCTGACTGTATACCATTTTTCTATCTTACAATACTCAAGGCAGTTTACAAGCTGAAGAAACAAAAAATGCACATCTTATAACAATCTAATGCAATACAAAAATGTGATAATATGGACTATATGGGGCTGGCAGAAATGACCGGCAGAATCCGAGACCAGGGAAAAGAGTCGGCGGAAGAAGATTGGAAGAAATTTAAAGACTACTTACAGAAATACTGTAAAATTAATGAATGTTAGATTGATGTTGGACAGAAACTAAGTGGTTTCCAGCTGTAATGTTTAAGAGATATATAAAAAAAAGACTTAGAAATAAGTAAAAACTAATGGTGAGGATTTGCTGAACTAACAATATGAATTGGAATACAAGAAAGGGAGGTATGAGGAGGTCTGGAAAATAAGTTAAAAGAAAATAAGTAATGAAAATTTTATTTGTTTTTAATTATTTTTGTATTTTTGTTGTTTTTTATTTTTTATTTTACATTGTATTACTTTGTGAAAACTTTAATAAATATTCTATAAAAAACAAAAAACAAAAATGTGATAATAAAACAAAACTTTAAAATAAGCAACCTACATCAAAAAGTAACATTCAACAATTATTAGAGTAGTATAAAATAAGAATATCAACATATAAAAGTTAAACAGAAATCCACTCGTTACAATAAATAGTTTCTAAACTATAATCAATAAAACAAAGGCAAGCCACAGTACATAAAATAATACAATACAACTTGAGAAGCAGAGACTAGAGGGTGGGGCAAGGCCTTGCCTGGTGGAGTCTCTCCCCTCACAGTATGTTTTAATGTCTGTTTTAATGTTTATCATAAGCACCTGGGGAGGGTGGTTGGGAAGCCTCCAGATTGCTGCAGGCCTCCCTCTCTAACGATTGGGGAAGAGACCCATAATTGGAGGGGAAAGTGCAGTGGCAGCCATAGTTGAATCACCATTGGGGGCAGAGTCAGAGGGACATGTGCAGGAACATGGCAGCAAATGGAAGCAGTGGCGTAGCGTGGGTTGTCAGCACCCGGGGCAAGGCAAGTAATTTGCGCCCCCTAACCCGTGGATTTGCGCCCCCTAACCCTTGGATTTGCGCCCCCTAACCCTAACCCCCAGATGTTGCGCCCGGTGCGGCCGGCCCCCCCTGCACCCCCCATGCTACGCCACTGAATGGAAGGGCAGATAACAAAAATAATGAAACTCTGGCTCCACAAAAAGAAGAAGAAGAAGAAAGGAAGGAAGTCAAACCATGTTTGCAGGCAAATAATAATATTTTTTTTTCAATGGGGGGCTAACAAGAAATTTTCTGCACTGGGTACCACATGACCATTCTACGCCACTGGCTGCAGCCTGCACAAAATAGAGAACAGGTCTTACCTGCTGTTCCCTCAGAGTTATACTAACCAGGAAATGTGGTTTGGTGTCATGGTTAGTGTGTTGGTCTAAGACATGGGTAGGCAAATTAAGCCCCGGGGGCCGGATCTGGCCCAATTGCCTTCTAAATCCAGCCCATGGACGGTCTGGGAATCAGCGTGTTTTTACATGAGTAAAATGTGCCCTTTTATTTAAAATGCATCTCTGGGTTATTTGTGGGGCATAGGAATTCTTTCATTATTTCCCCCCAAAAATATAGTCCGGCCCCCCACAAGGTCTGAGGGACAGTGGACCGGCCCCCTGCTGAAAAAGTTTGCTGACCCCTGGTGTAGGACCTGAGAGACCAGGGTTAGAATCCTCACACAACCATAAAGCTTGTTGAAAGACCTTGGGCCAGTCGTCATCTCTTAGCCTAACCTAAGTACCAAAAGGACTTGGAGAACTGGCCCAGGCACAAGATTGTGTAATATTTGCACATGCTATTTGATATGTATCACCACTTCTGAGACATTAAGCTGGTGGGTGGGGGTCTCACCGGTGCTGCACTTGGAAGTGCACCAAGGCATTTTAGAAACAATGTCAATGTCAATGTCAAACAGGGGCAAGGGATCCAGGGACCACCACAAAAGACCACCCACTCATCTGATATGTTAGGAGAACAGGCCACTCTGCAATTTCAGAAGAAGGAACGAGAAGGTACAGAAACTGCAAAGGAGGGCTCTGCTATGCAATCTCCTTATGCCTTCATCATCCAGCATTAAGTATGGACATCTGCAGAAGTGAAGCCTTCAGGTGTAGACCTCTGTGTGCATAGGTTTCCAGAGGAGAGGAAAGCCTGCAGAATTTGCATTCGCAATTTGGTGGAACTCTGTGTATACTAAATTGTCTCTTGCAGACATGCACACCCAACATGTAGAGATCAAGCGGAAGGGAGGCATGCAGTTTCTGCAGCAGGGCCAGTGGTGCTACTCGTGTAGAACACATTAAAGAGGCTAGGGAGCGCCACAGTCCTGGCCAATTCCTACTACAGATCAGGCACTAAGTGTCCCAGCCATTGTTTCCTTGATTGCTTCATGTGTGTGTTATTGTTTGTTTGGCATCATGAAGGATGGGCTATTAGTCAAGAGCTTCTGTTTGCACAGCCTGCTGAGTCACTGGAGATGACATTAATTTACACTCCTCTGGTGGGAGGAGATGGTGTTAGGAACACAGGAACCTGTCTTATACTGAGTCAGACCATCGATCTATCTCTCTCAGTATTGCACATACTGGGTGGCAGTAGCTTTCCAAGGTTTCGGGCAAGGAACACTTCCAGCCCTACCCTGCCAGGGATCAAACTTAGGACCGTTTGCAGGCAGAGCTGCAACAAACTCATGTAGCATCTAGGCTGCTTTTGAACATTTTCTCCATTCCTGGTGATCAGCCTGTTGAGGTGCATTTTTTGTGGTTCCTTCAGCCCCATAAGACATATGAGTGCTTCTTGTGGAGCCTTTTCCTCCAAGCTTCATTAAATAAAATTTAGATATAGACCTTCAAGTCCAACAAAAAATCCTATTTTTTGGATAGGACTTTCTGGTATCCCAGTCACTTTCTTTTTTTATGAAAGACTGGAAACCACTAAAATCTATGCTAGAAATGCTCTGGATATGGAGAAGATGGAGTTCATTTGCTCTTTAAAAAAAAAAGGACATTTGCTAGGGCAAATAATTGTTAGGGTATAGATCTGCAAGAATTTCATTACCCAGAACGGCACCTACCTGATTCACAGGTCCTGAAATAATATACAAACTGTAACACAGCTAGCTGTTTTTTGAAATTTGCGCTTCTCTTGTTTAGTTTCCTAACTAAATAATCTATGTATATTTTACAAGAAAGTGTGCATAAAAGTGCATATATTGGTGAAAATAACATACAAGAATGCATTATGTTAGGAGAAAATGATTGCAAAAATGTGTCTATTGGACAGAATTGCATACAAAATGTTTATATCAGGAGAAATATGTGCTAAAATGCCAATGAATTTTCATGAGGACTTTTTAAAAATTTTTTTAAAAAGTTCATGAGAAGTTTTTTTTAAAAAAACAACAACTAACTAGCTGCAAACTGATGTCAAAATGTGGAGAACTGAAATAAAAATCTGCTGATTCAACTACCCCTACTCCAAGGGGGACTTCCAAGGAAGACAATAGGACTGTAGGGAGCCTGAAGAGCTTGCTGTCATAGTTGAATCAGCAAAAGTTACCAAGCCCTAAAGATTTTTTGCCTGATCTCCTGACAGCCCCACACATTTCACTTGGACCCAAGATTCTTCCCCTTCACCTCCACCCCCAGAGTGGAGACAGTATTAGGTGTCCAGAGACAGCAGAGAAGTGCTCTCAGGTCTTCACTACTGGAGGACAGAGGAACTAGAGAAGGTCCAGGTGTGCATTGGGACCCAGCAAATGACCAGGAAGAGGAGGAGCCACCTTTGACAGCGTCTCCTGGGTCTTTGCTGGGATGTCTGTTCCCTGTTGGACTTGAATAGGCAGTGCAAGTGTCCCTTGCCTCAGTCCTTATTTACTCCACTCCCAGATTAATGGCATACCTTTTCCTTAGGCAGCAGTAGTAGGCCTATGATGCAACTCCTCACTCCTTTGTTACTTTCAGTGAAGTTCTGTATGGTTTGGTGATATAGAGTTAGATTTGAACATGTCCCTGCTTATGCCCTGAACTTACCAACTATATTTGCACAAAATGCTAAGCCAAGGTTTGTTTTAAATAAGTTTGTTCAATAAACCATATCAGAGATGATAAAACAAATAATGGCTTGTTTCTCCAAAGCTGGCCTTGTTTCCAGCTGCTCTTGCCTTTTTCCTTTATAGCTTGGTGAGTGTCTGGGATTGGGTAGCTACATAAACCATGATTATGCAAGAGTGTTAGGATCAGACATGATAACATACTTACTGTTGTTAGCTGCTCTGAGCCCAGCTTCGGCTGGGGAGGGCGGGATATAAATAAATTATTATTATTATTATTATTATTATTATTATTATTATTATTATTATACTATAGTTAAAACAAGCCATGGTTCATAGGCCAGCAGCAAACAGGGATTGGCATTGTCATTTGTTGGCAGAGAAAAATCCCTGGTTGGTTGCTGAGTGAGTTCACATGTTCAATGAAGCCATAGTTAAGTTAAACAAACCACGGCCATTGTGTGGCCTCAGACAAATTCAACTTCCATTTAATGTGGGGAAATGGTGCCTCATGACCAATTTGGTGTGAAATATAAAGTCAATCTGTAAATATTTAGAAAGGAAATCTCCTTCAAAATCCAGTTGGTGGGTATTTTTTAAAAGGACCAAACTCTTGGCTTTCCTTTTTTATCTACAGAAGATGCATTAAGAAGAGTCAGGGACAAACATGAATCACCATTCATGCAGTTAGCAATTGTGTGAATGGTTTTAAGGAAGTAAACAGCCGCTTGGAGGTAGAAGGCAGTCCATATCAGGGGCCCCTGCGCCTGCTATTTGTATTGGAAGAAACACAACAATATGTGCTGTTTCAGGCATGGCAGGCCTGATCTGGACTGGGAATGCCTGAATGGCATCTTACCTAATTTGGCCCTCAGTTTCATTTGCTGGAGAAAGAACAGATATTATGGGTCCTCACTAAAGGAGAGTAGGAAAAAGTGGGATTTCTGTTTTGGAGATCATATGATAGGTGTTTTCTGGAAGGAAGGAAGGAAGGAAGGAAGGAAGGAAGGAAGGAAGGAAGGAAGGAAGGAAGTCGGTCCAAGTTGGTTCCCTTTTCCTGAACAGATGCCACAACATTCTTAGCTAAGTGGCTTCTCTCCCCACCCCTATTGAACACTGAGTGCAAAACTATACACATCAAACTCAGGCTTCCTTCTGAGGAGACATGTAAAGGAGTGCATTGATTGCTATATAAATGAACAGGAATTTTGACTAAGGAAAAGATCCAATGCATGTGCAATGGGAGAACTGCATACGAGCTAAAACTTTGTTAACTTTTCTTTCTTTCTTTGCCTGCAGCAATATCCACTGCAGAAGAGACAGGCCCCAGTTTTAAATGGAATACAGGGGCTCGTCACTTTAGCAGGGAACCCTGGTTAGCCAGAAATATTGAGTAAAGCTTGAGCTGCAAGAGGAGTTCCCTACCTGCACAGATGTTTTTTCTCTGGATCACAGACGGTTGTACAGTCCCACTATGTGTAGCTGATGTCTGTTGCGTGTCCATTTATGACATATTGAACAGCCTAAATTATTGCTACTCAATTTCATAGTGAACTACAGAAGGAAAAACTGCAGGCTCCACTTTTGTGGGCTTAGAATATACCACGATTGCGTGATTTACCCCACCCCACTCAGTCTTTTCTTGCTTTCGTTAAGGTGGAAACTCTAGTGCCATGAGTTACTTCTTTCTTTTCTTTCCTCTTGGGCTTTGGCAACCTTGAGAACAGTCTTAAATCTGACATCACGGAAGGTTCCTTACCAGTCCAGAAACCTGAGACACAGCTGTCCCGGCATTAAACTGAAATGGCCTTGCTCAGGGATGATGTAAGGAGTGGTGTATGTTACATGTGCATAACTTACATACTGGAATTGATGGGGTTTAAGCAATACAAGCACCAGAAACCAACCTGTTTATTCCTGGCCCTTTTCAGCATAGATCTGAGGTTTCTTGCTGGTGGCTAATGTGTGGCTCAGCGTTGCATAGAAGTCGTTGTAGAACTGCCACTGCAAGGACTGAGAAATCTGCCTTAGCTGCTTCTATTCCAGAATGGAGCCAAACATTTATGCCCATTTCCCCTTGAAATATGAGAGTAATTAGTAACTGGTTAAAGTGAGATTTCGACTGACAGGCAACATGTTCAAATGGTACCTTGTCCTATCTGCTGTTGTGCCTCTGCCAGTACAAAACGTTCCGTGCACTGACTCCACCAATGCAAACACATCTGCCTAAGTCATTTGTGGGTCAAAGACAGAATAACTCAAATATCATTCGCTGGGGATATTTTGAATTTAGAACGAGAGTAGCATATTCAGTCCTGTTCGGCTTTTGTGTTCATTTTCTTAACCATAGTTGAAAAGCATCCAAAATACCGGACCAGATAGTGCTCTGAAAGCCTCGCCAGACTGACCTGCTATAAGCCCAAGTCACAGTTGATGCAAAGGACTTTATCCCCAGTGTGATTTGCAGACAGGTCACAGAGGACCACTGTGAACTCCACCTTCTCTCCAGGACCAGAATGAAAAAAGGCTGTGCTGGGCAACACTGAGAAGATGCAGTGAAGGTGGTGAAAAGTCTTCTTTGCTGTATTACTGCCATTGAGTAGGCTTGAAAATGAGCATGTACTAGTGTTCAGTTGCATTCAGTGGTAGTTTTCCTCCACTTGCACTGAAGCCACCTCTCAACTTGCTCTTATGACTCTAAACCCCAGGACATATCATGGAGCATCTTAGATTCTTCTCAGAGACAGACGGTGCTCAAGAGTGCTTGTGTTACCCACCAGGGTCATCTCCATATGCCACAGATTGTCCAGTGCTTTGACAGGACACCAGCCAAATTAGCCAGAAAAACCCCTCAAAACACCTGGAAACCTTCAGGGTCCATCAGTCTCCAGAGATAGTTTTCCCACCTGTGGAACACTCCAAACCCCCATATAATCCCATTAAAATGCTAGTAATTATATCAATGTCCCCTGGTTTTTTATAAAGAGAATTTTATTAAATTTTTGTAGAAGTATATTAGAAGGTTCCACTGAATACCAAAGAACAAATGTATATATGAAACCATAACCAAAACAAAGAAGTATGGGAAAAGAAGTTTGCTGAATAAAATAAATTGTCAGTAAACATAAGCATTCTACTGCTGTTGTCCTCATTATTGAAGGTAGACACTACACTGATGTTTGGGAATTTGAGATTTATTAATATAACTAATAAATGGAAACCATGTAATATTAAAATTAGCCCATTTCACTTTACCTTCAATGACTTACCTAACTTGGGTCAAATGTTCAGATAGTGCAGTGTCCAAAAGAATTTTTATACCATCCCTCCTTTGTGGGTACAGAATCCCCTCCCCTTCCAATTATACATAATGAGAAAAGAATCTGAAGGCATATGTACACCACAAGTGTGAATTGATTTAACAGCCATTGTGTCATCACAGCAAATCCTGGGAATCATAATTAGGAGAAGGGTTCTCAGACACAAAGCACCTTGCTGAACACTCTTCTCAGTGCACAGAATTCAGTGTTAAAACCTGTTTGGCCCCCAACATTTATGTGACTATTAATAAACATTTGAATGGACAGCTAAAGGATATTTCCCCAGGAATCTAGAAGGTGGAGGGTCCATACTCTCTCTGCTCCCATAAACTATTGAACGGACTTTTGCTGTTTTCTTTCATGTGGGGCTACTTTTGCAAATAGTTCAGGAGCTGCAGCTGGTGCAAAAACTCAGTGGTCTGCCTTTTAACAGGCAGGTCACAGAGATCATATTATGCCAACACTAGCTCAGTTGAACTGGTTGGTTCAACCGTGCTGATCAGACCTTCATATGAGAGGGGCACATAATCCTATAGTTCATGAATGGGGAGCCTGTGGCCCTACAGTAGAGTTCCCATCACCTCTTGATTATTGGCCATGCTAGCTGGAGCTGACAGAAATTGGTAATAGTGGGACTCATTGTCAGCAGGAAAAGGGGAGGAGAAGGGGGTAAAATAAGCTGAGTCAGGAACAGTTAGGAGCTAGGAAGACAAGTAAATATCTGAGAGGTGGTTTAGTGAGGGAGAGCAGGAAGCGGAAGTTATAGGTCTGGATAGGCACCCCATGATTGTAATGGACTGATACCGTTTATGAAACCACACGCTAAACTGCAATAAATAAACAGAAGTTTATGTTCCAATTTAACCCTGACTGGACTCAGTATTTTCCCAGGTAGGGCCTGGGTGGTGGTAGTGAGAAATAAAGTGGTGGCACAGGGATCAATAGATAGTGAAATGTCTGAGGACCCTGTGTGATCACCACACAGTGTCACTTACAGCTGTTGACTGCCGCACAGCATTTTGTCACCCCCCTCAGAGGTGGCACCCACGGCGCAGCGTACCCACCGCACAACGCCTCTGACTGATGGACGTCAGCTGACAGGAAAAGGCTTTATGTATCCGCCCCAATGGCATCAACCATCATGAACACACAACAAAAAGAATGTCTGGAGGAGTCCCGAGACTACTGTTTTTAAAAGCCCTGTTATTACCGGCATGTGGGGTTGAGATATCCCGAGGGTCTCAAATCTAGAAGGCAAATTGATAGAAACTTAGAATCAAAAGATTGTGCATCAGGAATTCTGTACCTCAGGGGGTAATCTCCTGTGATGCCAATGATTTGCACCGGCCCAGAGGATGTGGTGAAGTGGAATCCCAGGGGGACACTTTAAACTGAACCTTGTCTCCTTGAAGGCAGAACTAAATGCTGCAGCAATGCAATGCGACTGAGGGTAGCTCATCTCTCTCTCTTTTTTAAAGAAAGAAAAGAAAGAAAGGGGTGAAAACATACACTGCATATTTACATAGAATTCCCTCAAGAGTATCTGTCATGCCAGAGATTAAACTGAATGTCTCTCCCCAGTTTAATGTTATGCCTCGAGGCAGTATGCGCCCAGTAGGTTTCCTTACTCTGCTCCAGATTGGAGATTATGAACACAGACAGTTTAAAATCTTGCCCTTATTTTCCATAAGGTAACCAATGCAGACCCCTCCCCCTCACAGGCCGGGAGAGGGGTCTTCCTGTGCTGCCCTTCCCTCTCCTACATCAGTTTTTCTACTCTTCCCTACAAAAGGGTTTTTTCCTCATGCATTCACTTCCCAATGCATGAATAATTGTTATTGAGTCTTTAAGAATACATGGAGCCCAATCCAGAATCCCACTTCATTCAGCAGTGCTTATTTCCAATGAATTGTGCAGAGGGCTTCAGCATTAAAGAACGGATTTGAATGCTAATCCACTGGTTTATTTTGCACTTCCCATTAATGTTTCTAGTTCTGTATGTTTCAGATCAGGCTCACCTTGTTAATCCTTTGATTTCAGCCTCTAAATTTGGCAGGCCAACATGGCTTAGAACATATCTTGCTGAAACTTTTCCAAATGAGCCACCTATAGTCATTTTTACCAACTCAACTGCCTATTCTGTCATCGTTTCCCCCATAGTATAGGGCAGCGTGTATGTCATCAAGCAAGGCTGGTGTTTGCTAGGAATCTTAAAACACTTCATTAGCTGCCTAAGAGCTTTCAGGGCTCTTAACAGCTTCTCCATTAAACACATACATTTCTCCATAAATGCCCTTTATATTTGAATCCCACACAGTATAACTAACTATTGCGTCATCAAAGAATGAAATATTTGGCCTGTCAAATGCACCAGGACTCAGGAGTGAAGGAAGATGAAGCTCCTTTTGGCCTGATAAAGATGGTTATCATTATGTCCCAAATTTCCCACTGTGTTTTCAAGGTGTTGCTGTTGTTTAGTGGTTTTATCTTGTCTGACTCTTCGTGACCCCCTGGACCAGAGCACGCCAGGCACTCCTGTCTTCCACTGCCTCCCGCACTTTGGTCAAACTCATGCTGGTAGCTTCGAGAACACTGTCCAACCATATTGGCCTCTGTCGTCCCCTTCTCCTTGCGCCCTCCATCTTTCCCAATATCAGGGTCTTTTCCAGGGATTCTTCTCTTCTCATGAGGTGGCCAAAGTATTGGAGCCTCAGCTTCACGATCTGTCCTTCCAGTGAGCATTCAGGCCTGATTTCCTTAAGAATGGATAGGTTTGATCTTCTTGCAGTCCATGGGACTCTCAAGAGTCTCCTCCAACACCATAATTCAAAAGCATCAATTCTTCGGCGATCAGCCTTCTTTATGGTCCAGCTCTCACTTCCATACATCACTACTGGGAAAACCATAGCTTTAACTATACGGACCTTTGTTGGCAAGGTGATGTCTCTACTTTTTAAGATGCTGTCTAGGTTTGTCATTGCTTTTCTCCCTAGAAGCAGGCGTCTTTTAATTTCGTGACTGCTGTCACTATCTGCAGTGATAATGGAGCCCAAGAAAGTAAAATCTCTCACTGCCTCCATTTCTTCCCATTCTATTTGCCAGGAGGTGATGGGACCAGTGGCCATGATTTTCCTTTTTTTGATGTTGAGCATCAGACCATATTTTGCACTCTCCTCTTTCACCCTCAATAAAAGGTTCTTTAATTCCTCCTCACTTTCTGCCATCAAGGTTGTGTCATCTGCATATCTGAGGTTGTTGATATTTCTTCCGGCAATCTTAATTCCGGCTTGGGATTCATCCAGCCCAGCCTTTCGCATGATAAATTCTGCATATAAGTTAAATAAGCAGGGAGACAATATACAGCCTTGTCGTACTCCTTTCCCAATTTTGAACCAATCAGTTGTTCCATATCCAGTTCTAACTGTAGCTTCTTGTCCCACATAGAGATTTCTCAGGAGACAAATGAGGTGATCAGGCACTCCCATTTCTTTAAGAAGATCTTGTAAGCAGAAAAGCTTCTGTGCTCTTTAAGAATTCCCTAGATCAGGGCAACAGAGTGCTGTGGTATCTTAGGGTAACATGCCCAGCAACACCCCCCATACATTTGGTGCACTTGAGAAGAAGCTCTGTCCTGTATACCTGAAGGAGCATCTCCATGCCCATCGCTCAGCCCGGACACTGAGATCCAGCGCCGAGGGCCTTCTTGCCATTCCCTCATTGCGAGAAGTGAGGTTACAGGGAACCAGGCAGAGGGCCTTCTCGGTAGTGGCGCCTGCCCTGTGGAACGCCCTCCCATCAGATGTCAAGGAAATAAGCAGCTATCCTATTTTTAAAAGACGTCTGAAGGAAGCCCTGTTTAGGGAATTTTTAAATATTTAATGCTGTATTGTTTTTAACACTTGATTGGGAGCCGCCCAGAGTGGCTGGGGAAACTCAGCCAGGTGGGCGGGATATACCATATTTTTTGCTCTATAAGACTCACTTTTTCCCTCCTAAAGTAAGGGGAAATGTGTGTGCATCTTATGGAGCGAATGCAGGCTGCGCAGCTATCCCAGGAGCCAGAACAGCAAGAGGGATTGCTGCTTTCACTGCTCAGTGATCCCACTTGCTGTTCTGGCTTCTGAGATTCAGAATATTTTTTTTCTTGTTTTCCTCTTCCAAAAACTAGGTGCGTCTTGTGATCTGGTGCATCTTATAAATTATTATTATTACATTATTAGTAGTAGTAGTACTAGCAGTAATATGCATAAGGTGCATCACTCCTCTGCTCAAGGTGTGGGTACCCTAATGGTCTAGCAGGGTTTTGGTTGATCTCCAGTTGCCATAGACACCTCCCTTCTCATGCGCGCGGAATACACAGTTGGCAGGGAATGTGACTAGCACATGCATTGGCAGCAGAGGGAGTCGCTTCCCAGTGCAATCACACTCCTGGGATGTTCTTGGGCAGTTATTATTCCCATTTACAGGTGCGGGGGGGGGGGGGCAGAGACCGATTCAGTGTAGCGTGATCATTTCTGCTGCCCTGGGCACTGAGTCTAGGGGAGGCCTCAGGGTGTCATAATGTATTGAATTGAATAAAATGGAAGGCGAGAGGCAGAGAAGCGCTGAATTTTGGCCTCGCAGAGGGCGACACTAAAATTTGAAAGACCAAAGTCTGCCTCTGGTTGGAGGGGGGGTGTTGAACAGGCCAAAAGAGAGTTGCTTGTCTAAGGGTAACTAGTGAGTTTGAGGCAGGGCCAATGTTCAAATGAGGGATTTCCTTAACCTATTGCTCAGTCTCTTAGTCCTCAGGCTGCCTAAGCTCTTGCCTCAATGTGTGTGCACAGTGTTGTGGATCCAGCAACTTCTCTGAAACCAAGGGATCAGCTTGGGCACATGACTATGCTTGATTGATTGTTACTGTGACAGCGATGCTCATACATCAAGGGAAGAGAGCCCCTCCTTTCCCACCTAACAGAAGAGCTCTTTAAGAGTGGAGATCTGTTAGGACAGGCATGAAGACTTCTGTCTAGATTGCTTGAAGTCTCCAACTTTTCTGATGGATGGACTGGCATTCAGGGGTTAGAAAGCTGTACTTGGCTGTGCATAATCACAGCCAGGTGGCAAAGGTAGGCTTAACTGCAAAGCAGCTCAACTTAAAACCCATGTTGTACTACATTTAAATGGTCACATGACAGCTGTGTATCCACATTACGGTGGAAATCTAACAAGGCATTTGAACAGAGGGAGATCAAAAGGAAGACAGCTAAAATTCCTGCCTTGGTCCACCTTGCTAAAAATGGGCTGAAAGGATGTATGTAAATATTTTACATGCTTCAGAAGAAGTCCCTGGAAACCCGTCTTTCAATTTTCCCTGCTTCTTATACACCCTGCATTTTACGAACCAGCTATATTTGCATGGGTGTTAATTACATCAGATTGTTTAATAACTCAGAAAGCCATTAAAAATGGCTTGCCCACTAGCAGCTATTTAAACCCATGGGGTTACATCATCTGCTGATGTAAGTGGGCAAAATTGCTACAAGGAGGTTACTCTGACAAATGCCAACAGGCCCTCTTGTTTTCTACCATGACTTTAAATAATGTGTGTATGCCATTTAGTGGGGAGGCCTTTTCCATTAGGTCCATTGAAATGAATGAGATTGGAGCAGGAAGGAGATTGTACCCAAGCTGTTCACAACTAGCCATTGTGAGCTGTGATGCAAATGGGCAGAGTCTGCTTGTTGGCCAACGCATTAGGCATACAAATGGGCTCATTTCAGATTTCAGTAAGTGAGAAAGGCAAATAGATTTTTAATGGGGGAGGGTCAGGATAAACCAAAACACAAGCACCTCTTGAAATTCTCCAAGTTTTGTAGCTCTCCAAGTTTTGCAATGTGATTCTGCAGCTGGGTAACGTGTACAAAAATGGTTATACTAGGGTAAAATGTGCATTAAATATATTAGCAAAAAGAACATGCCCAAATGCATTAAATTAGGAGAAATGCTTTGCAAAAATGTGCATATAAGGAGACATTTTCAGGAAAATGCTGATCAATTTTCACGATGCCCCTTTTTAAAAATGCAAACTGATATGGAAATTTGAAGAACTTAAGATTGGAAAAATGAATTAAAGATAGGAAAAATGAGAAACTTTTTTTTAAAAAAAGCACTGAATGAACCAGTTTGTCTCTGCTCCTGCCAACCTAGCAGTTCAAAAGCACGAAGTGCAAGTAGAGAAATAGGTAAAACAAAAAAAAATCCTTCCAGTAGCACCTTAAAGACCAACTAAGTTAGTTCTTGGTATGAGCTTTCGTGTGCATGCACACTTCTTCAGATACACTGAAACAGAAGTTACCAGACCCTTCTATATAGTGAGAAGGTGGGGAGGGGTATTACTCAGAAGGGTGGTGGGAATGGGTGATTGGCAGATAGCTGTGATGAGCCTGTTGACGACTCTTAACGACTGCAATAGGTCTTACAGGAAAAAGCAAGGGGTGAGAAGGTGAAAAATGGCTTTGTCATGTATAATGAGATAAGAATCCAATGTCTTTGTTCAGACCAGGTCTCTCCATGGTTTTAAGTTTGGTGATAAGTTGCAATTCAGCAGCTTCTCTTTCCAGTCTATTTCTGAAATTTCTTTGTGGTAAAACAGCTACTTTGAGATCTTGTATAGAATGTCCTGGGAGATTGAAGTGTTCTCCTACTGGTTTCTCTGTCTTGTGATTCCTGATGTCAGATTTATGTCCGTTTATTCTTTGGCGTAAGGTCTGGCCTGTTTGTCCAATATAGAGAGCTGAAGGACACTTTTGGCATTTGAGAAACCAGTAGGTGCTACTGGAAGGAATTTTTTTTGTTTTGACTATGGCAGACCAACACGGCTACCTATCTGTAACTAGATAAATAGGTACCGCTCCAGCAGGAAGGTAAATGGCATTTCCGTGCACTGCTCTGGTTTCGCCAGAGGTGGCTTAGTCATGATGGTCACATGCCCCAGAAAACTGTCTGCGGAAGTGGACAAATGCCGGCTCCCTTGGCCAGTAAAGTGAGATGAACACCGCAACCCCAGAGTCATCCACGATTGGACCTAACGGTCAGGGGTCCCTTTACCTTTACCTTTTAGACAGACCAAAGTCCCATCTGAATGATGCATCACACAGCAGTTTCGGCTTTGGCATATGTTTCTGGTACAGGTTCATTTGATTGCAAGGTCCAGTATAGCTGCTGCCCTTGCCCAGTTACCAAAGTTATAGGGATAGAGCTAATAATTGCATGTCATCTGAAGCGCAGTGGAGATCCTCTTTTCCCTCTGTGCTGCCAAAGTGGTGCTCGCTGGATTGCTCCCAGAGACTTCACAATCTGGCCTTTAATTTGTATTGTGAATGCCACTGGACAACCCTATGCTGTTGAATAGACGGGATCATCTTACAATAAATAATCAGAACGCACTGATTAGGTTTTCCAGGCTAGGGCTGAAAGAAATAAACATACTTAGGCAGGGGAGAGAGGGTGAGGGGGGTGAGGGGAGAATGCTTTTAATGTATTACACCTCCTTGTCCCTGAACAGGCATTTCTTTTAAGTACTCAGCTGTACAAAGCAGCAGAATTGAAGACATAATTTCAGTTTCAACAAGTCATCAAACATTGTAAAAGTCAATTATATAAACATTTGGATTTTCTGACATCTGATGCCAGGGCTGCTTGGGCAGCCTGAGTTCACAGTGGAGGTTTCTAAACAGGCAATTCAGTTTTCCAGGTAATTAAAAATGTTTGTATAGGCTAGTAGATTTATCTTCTGAAACCATTTTAGCACTACTGCTCTCTAGAGTGGTATCAGTTGACAGAGCGCATAATCTAGAACAGACTAATTGCTGCATGATTTCTAATTTTTCTGCAGCCATGTAAATGAGCTGAAGTCTGCACAGGTGGAACCTATTAGAGTGAATGATTTTGCTCTCATGTTGCTATCTTCATTTGCCGTTGTCTTATCAACTCAAAGGAGGAAGTCTGCTGTCATGAAAAGCAGGCAGGGGAACAATGTCTGACTGAAAAGTCGTGTTTCATTACTTTTTAATTCATACAGTACTACCTGCCTAATGCAGTTTTCTGATTATCATGCCAGGCAGACCAGCAATGTGGTTTTATTCAAATAAGGAAGCAGTGCTTTAATTTAAGCCAAGAAATCATCCGCATTTCTTACGAGGCAACAAGAATTGTGATTCAATAATACATGAATTTAATAATGCATCATGATAGACTTTGCAGGTACTAAATAGCAGTATCGGAATGAATTAGTATACTGCGTTATTCTGGGGAAAGTGTGTGTGTGTGTGTGTGTGTTTTCCCCTCTTCCAATCTCTCCCTTCATCTGGCCCTTTCCTCCGTCCTCGGTTATACTCCGCATAGGTGAAATAAACAAATTAAGCTTGCATTCCAAGAGCACTTCCCTCAGAAAACCTTTTGGCTGCACCGCAAGACCCCGCTGTCAGCTATAATGCAATATTTAGAATGGTGGGCTGTGTAGGTAAAGGAAAATAAACATAATTCTCTCCAGCAGATTTATCCTTTCCTGGTGGGGTCATTGCCTTGACTAGTTGTACCACCAGCAGGGATGTACCTTCTTCAGTGCCACCCCCTCACAGAAATCCACTTTAAAAAATGGCACTCGATACTGCGCTCCAGATTTACCGTGCAACATTTTCTTTTCTTTTTTAAAATAATATTTATTACTTTTAAAACTTACAAGAAAAAAAGAGAAGAAAAAAGACAAGAAGAAAAAACAAAAGAAAGAAAAACAAAGACAATACAATACAATATAAACAATACAAAACACAACCTTAACACACTAAATTAAACAAAACAAAACAACAACATTTTAAAAAAACATGCATCATACCATTTCATTACTCTATCTTTCATTCCCTTGTTTCATCGACCTCCTCTCACCTCCCTTTTTGTATTCCACTTCTATTAATTGTTTCAGCAAATCCTTTCCATCTTTCTCTATTTTTTGTCATATAAATATCTTAACATATTTTTAACCTTATTTTCCATTAATGCTAAAATACTTATTTATGCTTAACTCCTTATAACATTTCTACTAAAGCCATAAAATTTCATTCCAACAATTTTTCTAACATTCATTAATTATACAGTATTTCTATATATAAACTTTAAACTTTTCCAATCTTCTTCCACCATCTCTTCTCCCTGGTCTCGGATTCTGCCAGTCATTTCTGTCCATTCCATATAGTTCATCAACCTGGAGATCTTCTGTCCGAGGCTCTTAACTCTTTTCCAAGTCCCTTCTGCAGTACCGTGCAACATTTTCATCTGTTTTGTGCATATTTCTTTCATCTGCTTGAACTACATTTTATCCTTTCATTTAGAATACTCAGTAACTCTGCCCAACACAGGAAAGAATCACATGTCTTCAGCATATATGTTTTTCATTGATGAACAAACTGGTGAAGATTTCATGCAGAGCTATCAGAACCAGTAAAATATTAGTAGTAGTATTCATTTAAAGAAAAGAAAATCTTAAGGTGGTTTGCAACACATTAAAACATCAAATTAAAAAATCAATAATAAAACATTACTGAAGAAAGTCAAATATAGAGTCTGCATCCAGAGCAACACAATTAACAGGAAGCTAAAATATTATCCTGAAGATTTCAAAATAAAATGTTACAGAGGAGGTCAACTATAGAATGCACATTTAACACAGGATAATTAACAGGAGAATAAAATATTATCATAAGCATAGAAGACCAATAAATCAAATTATAAACATAAACCAAGATTTCATTCTAAACCTTTTGAGCCCTCTTCAGAGACTATTGTTTAGTAAGTGATTAAACACTATCCAATGTGTGCTCTTCCTGTCCTCAGGCAAGTATTAGGATTGGTTTGTTCCAGCAGTCCTAAATCTGTTCTGTCAATGGCCAGTTCACTGACACTCACAACACAACTTTTACAGTATTTGACAGTAGCACCAGAATCCAGTTGTTGTTTTTTTAAAGAAATATTTGTTTGTTTAAGGTTATATGATGCTTTTCGGTGAACAGAGAAAGATCCACAGGGCAGCATAAAAGAACTTTAAAAGTGGCCATAAAAACCTAACAGCATAAAAATGGCGTAGCATCTAGGGATGCTTGAGGAATTTGATTTCTGTGAGGTCTCATGAAAACTGACCTGATCTATGCATCCCAGAATAATATGTGGATCGGATTGTAATTACCCTTCAGATATCACACATCTCTGAAACTAAAATAACTAAAATAAACATACCACAAGGCCATTTTAATGCATGTTTTGGGATAAGCCAATTCTGCACTGTATACATTAAAACAAGATACTTATTTAAATATGATTTTTGTGCATCTTTTTTTTAAAAAAAAATAATAATTGCCGAATAATGCAGAAATGGGATGGAACGTATTTATTCTACATTTAGAATTGCATTTATGAATGAACATGTGCAAAACTGCTACAGATCAGAAATAGCTGCCTCTGTCTATCCCTAGTAGCTTTTGCTGCTTGCTGCTTTTTTAACAGCCTGATGTTTATTGCTTGCTGCTATCTGCAATTTTGAAAACTACAAAAAGGATTAGTCTTCATCCACTGCCTAAAATTTACAAAGGCTGACGCTTTGCCGATGTCCTTGAGGAAGAAAGTTTGAAACCTGATCAGCAGTGAAGAGAAGTCCCTGTCTCATGTAAAGACCTCGGAAGAGGGGAGTCTATATGGCATTGGGCCTCTGAACATTGCCTGAGGATCATTTTGGGTGGGGGGAGAAGGCACAGCCTGGCCCCTGATCATAATTGCCATGTTGAATTGGTAGTGACAGAATACATTTCAGACTAAGCACTTTTCGAAATCACACAAAAGGGCTTAGAGTTCACTCCTATGCATGTCTACTCAGAAATAGGCTCCACTGAAGTCAATGGGACTTAGGAAAGTGGGCATTTGATATGGCGTCTAAAAGGTGCTAGTAACTTCATATAAGAGCAGATTTCTCGGTGGCTATATCCTGATTCTTGCACAGTTGGTTTCATTTCAAAAGTACATAGCAGAAGTCAGGCTGCAGCAGACAAAACTGGCATCCATGATAATAAAGCTTTGTGGAGAAAGAATGGGTTTGCCATCTTTCTCCACAAAGCTTTATTATCACGGATGCCAGTTTTGTGCCCAAATTATGGGAGTCTTCTCCAGTAGTGAAGACTCACGTTTCCACGAGTTCAGCTCAGTTGCGTGTCGAGGTCTCCCAAACCACCCCTAAATAATTCACAATTCACACATAATTTTTGTTTAAGGTGGCATAATTTTGGCCACAACTTTATTAAAATACATAAATGTGAGTGGTTGCTTAGGCATTGGTTATGATTATCTGTCCCCTGCCTGGGGACAGAACTGACTTCCGGATTCCAGCGAAAGCCAGTAAGGGAAAACAATATTGGAGAGAGCGTGGAGCCGGGCAGCAGACCCTCACCCCTGCCCGCATGCTCCCAGGGGCTTGGGCAGCCCTAAGCCCCATTCATAGGTACGGATAGAAGCATGGCGAGCCCCCAAATTCCTTTAATGGAATTCCCTCACAGCAGCAGCATTGGAGGGGCAGGCACCGCAAATCCTTACCCCTCCACCAACCAATTTTTTAACCAATGCCTAACTGTAGCCTTACAAGTTGTGATGATCTGCTACACAGTAGGCAAAAACCAAATGGCACCAGCCAATCAGCCAATTGGACAAAATTCCTACCGGGCCCCTGCCCCAAAAGCAGACGACCCCATGATAGGCATAGCAAGGTCAACGCAAAGCCCTAGATTAGGGAGGGTGGGCGGGTGATCCGATGCATGCAGCAAAAGAGCCCAGTTAGTGCTCCGTGACTTGATTTTATAACCTTTGGTCTGTCCCCCTAAATGGCAACACCAAAATTTGCCCAGTAACCCAACCGCCCAATCACTGCGGATGGTCATCCATGCTAACCCACCCAGCAACAGAGGGGTGGCCTGGCAGACCCCACCGCAACACGTGCTCTCTATGGAAGAGAACACGCTTTCTTATATTCTAGCATGTGCTTCCTATAATCTTTCAAAACTACATGTTCTACCTCCATCGCATGTCCTGAGATCCTGGGCAAAGTTACCCTTTCTCTGCAGATGGGAGGAGGTGCCTAATTCCCCTTTTCCTGCCTTCAGTTCCTTTCCTAACAGTTTTTTCAGGAGCCAGGATCCCACACTCATGTTTACAAATGCAACTCCTTGGCTCCTATGTGGGAGCCCCCGTTGGAGAACAAGCAGCTAAGGCAGGCATAAGCCAACTCGACCGTCCAGATGTTTTGGCACTACAACTCCCATCATCCCTAGCTAATAGAACCAGTGGTCAGGAATGATGGGAATTGTAGTCCCAAAACATCTGGAGGGCCGAGTTTGCCTATGCCTGATCTAAGGCATATTTATGAGGGGGAAGTTGCATGCAAAAGAAGTATCCTTCGCTACTGCAGGTTTTCTTCCAAAATATAATGCATTCCTGACATTTGGTTGCAGAGGAGAAACAGCATCTGGGGTTTTTTAAATGTGCATTAGAGGCAAAAAAAAGTGTAGTTGCATCGCTGATCATCTTTCACATGCTTACACAGAAAACATCTTTAACAGCCTAGGACTCTCCCGATGTTGAGGAAGGCTAGCTCAGGCTGATAGGAATTGTAGTCCAAAAGATCTGAAGGCCACTAGGTTGGGGAAGACTGACCCGTTCCGGTCTGAGATCTGTTGGTCATTCAGTGCTTCATTCACACACAGGGGGAAGCTTCTCTAAATATATTCATTCATCTTACATCCAGTATTTATTATCAAGGTGGGAAACAGCTGGTGAATCCCAATTTTCTTCATTAACATCCACTGAAATGGTAGCACCTTGTGGTCTTAACTGCTAGATCAATATCAGATGAAACTATTTTTTCTTTTTATTGCGTCTTTTTACCATTTGAGGGGGGCTCATTTTGGCCCCCAATATCTTGGGCATGCAATGTTTTATCTTCGTTTGCTCCCTTTAATTATGACCTAGCTTACTGTAGAAATTAGTTGAAATTTCAGTGTTTGGGCGTCAAGACCCCGGCGCACCCACAAGGATAAATAAATACACACTGACACAGAATTTTAGTTTAAAGGTTAATAGGCAAAAATTTAGGCCACAACTTTATTGATTACAGCAATGTGAGTGGTATTGGCTTAGGCATTGGCAATAACTATATCTGACTCCTGCCCACCTTGCAGGAAGTCCGGAAGAGTAAACCACCAACAGAGGGAGCTCCATCGATGGGTTCCCGCTGGGTCCTGGCATGGTCCTAGCCTCCCAAGCTGACTTCGGACGAGATCCAGACCCGCGGATTCCTTTAACAGAATACCCTTGTACCTGGAGGGGCAGTGATGGCCGCACCTCCCCACCCCCACATCACAATAACCCAATGCCTAACCGCCAAACCTTACAAAACTTGTGACGATTGCTAAGAGGTAGGCGAAAACCCAATGGCCAGTGCAAATTTGCCAAATGGGAAAAAAATCCTACCCAGCCCCTGTTCCAAAACAGGCGACCAACCAAAGTCCAGAGCAAGGCCAAAGCAAGCACCTAAAATAAAGGGTGGGTGGGTGTTTGGCGGCGCGAAGCCAGGTGAAGCCCCAGCAATGCACCGTCCCCTTTTATATGCCCCCACAATCATGCCACCAATCTCTGATTGGCCAAAAGGCTGTGGTGTGACCGTGTGGCTATTGCATGGGCCGGGCTCAATCCCATACCCCCTCAAGGATAGTGGGGGGGGTACCTTGGGCCCGCACGTTACGCGGACCCTCAATTAGGAGGATCTGATTTAACAAACAAGCAAGCTAGCAAAAACAAAGACCTAAGCAGGGGTTGGAACACCATGGAACAAGAGAATAACTGGAGTAGGGAATTGTGCAGGTTGGGTGGGAAAGTTTTGCATATTTGTCTTTTTGAGGTTGGTTACTTACAACCCCAGATGTGTGGGGTGGTTAATATAAAGCCTATTAGAAGTACAGTGAAGCAGAATAACCAGCTTAATTCCCTGCCCCCAGTGAAAATGCCCAAAATGTTAAAGCCTACATTCCTACTGCATATGTCCTCCTCATGTGCTGATCTCTAGAGGGTAGTGGTCATTCTTCATACGGGATGAATTAACCAAGCAGAGCTCTTGGAAAGTTGGTGAGATTCTCTGAATTGCATAGTCTTGTGGTTTAAAATGGGGCTTTCTTGTAACTAGGCCAGGTTTTGCTAGTGTGGTTTCAGGTTGTTCTTTGTCACATTCTAACACCAACCTACAAGTCCCAAGCAATCCTGCGTCTGCTCAACAAAATTATCCTCAGTTTTCGGCATGGAAAGCCTGCAATCATTCAAAAGCATTTCAGGTTTGAAAAACAAACAGAAGTAACTGCTGTTGTTTATGACATTCTTTTTTTTCCCCCAGTGAGAATCTCCCTCTTTGACATTCCCTATGAGAAAAGAAGGTTCCATGACATTTAGGTATAATAGCAAAATGCACCAGCGCCAAGGGCTTTGGGGAGCCATAAAGGCAGCAATACGGCTGCTTTAAGGTATGTGCCTGGTTGCCTGGCCAACTATAGCTTAGTCAAAGCTGAACGATCCCAAGGGAACTGTCAATTAGGAGCTGGGTTCCTATAGCCAAAGGGACAAGCAGGAGAGACATAAACAGACTTTTCTCAGTCTCCAGTAACTAGTGCTTTGATGTAAACAAATGGTTTGGATTTTAGAGCATGTGAGTTTGTTGTCTGGACTTGGCTCTAACCTTCTAGCCTTCTTTACTGGGGCCTCAGGTGTGAATTTCCCTTTCCCTTTGCCACTACTAGAAACAGGCTTAAAGGGCACTTTTCATCAAGTTCCACAATTCTTTCCACTGCTGTTTTCTGCGTGTTAAAATACAAGGTAGCTCAGGCTGCACCCAAGTAAAAGTGGGGCATGAATTTGGACTCTGGACAAGGGGTGGTGGAGAAATTCAATTCAGTTCGCAATTAGAGGTGAATTTTCCAAATCTACATCATTTGAAACAATAAGAGCAATGTGTAAACTTATCCTTTGAAATTTACACTTCTCCAGATTTTACAATGTAGTTCTCCAGTCATGTCATGTTTACAAAGCTGCATATGCTTTGCAAAAGTCTGCATTTAAATGCATGCATTACTAAAAAGTAATGCATTTTGAGCAGGCGTTTGTCTGCTCAGAATCCCTCCCCAACCACTTTCCTGCTCACCAGGGAAAAGATACAGGGTTCTGTTTCCAAGGAGCTCTGCCTCATTACTATCCTAAGTATACCCTAAGTATACAGGGGGTGGGCGGGGGTGGAGGACTCCCTGGTCCTGAATGGGGTAACTGTGCCTCTGAAGGACCAGGTGCACAGCCTGGGAGTCATTTTGGACTCACAGCTGTCCATGGAGGCGCAGGTCAATTCCATGTCCAGGGAAGCTATCTACCAGCTCCATCTAGTACACAGGCTGAGACCCAACCTGCCCGCAGACTGTCTTGCCAGAGTGGTGCATGCTCTAGTTATCTCTTGCTTCAACTATTGCAATGCACTCTACATGGGGCTACCTTTGAAGGTGACCCAGAAACTACAACTAATCCAGAATGTGGCAGCTAGATTGGTGACTGGGAGCGGCCACCGAAACCATATAACACCAGTCCTGAAAGACCTACATTGGCTCCCAGTATGTCTCCGAGCACAATTCAAAGTGTTTGTGCTGACCTTTATAGCCCTAAACGGCCTCGGCCCAGTATACCTGAAGGAGTGTCTCCACCCCCATTGTTCTGCCCGGACGCTGAGGTCCAGCGCCAAGGGCCTTCTGACGGTTCCCTCAATGTGAGAAGCGAAGTTACAGGGAACCAGGCAGAGGGCCTTCTCGGTAGTGGCGCCTGCCCTGTGGAACGCCCTCCCATCAGATGTCAAAGAGATAAACAACTACCTGACATTTAGAAGACATTTGAAGGCAGCTCTGTTTAGGAAAGTTTTCCATGTGTGACATTTTAATGTATTTTTAATCTTTGTTGGAAGCCGCCCAGAGTGGCTGGGGAAAACCAGCCAGATGGGTGGGGTACAAATAACAAATTATTATTATTATTATTATTATTATTATTATTATTATTATTATTCCCTGTAGCACAGGGTGAATAAGCTTTTTCACCTTAAGTTCCACATCCTCTTGTGATTAATTTCCAGGGTTCACATGTCAATGGTGGGCAGGGCAAAGCCAAACATGGTTGGGGACAATGCCACATCTTCTTCTTGTTGTCCTCCATCTGCCTCGAGATGCAATGATGCGCGTCTCCAGTGGTGAAGCCAAACTGCTGGAGAATCTCAGTGCCTGCTGTGGTTGCAGAGACCAGTAACTCATAACTGCTGCCTTCAACATAGTTTTTGCTGAGTTGTCAGCACCCAAGTGACCTCCCCAGGGCACAAGGCTGGGCAGTGGGGCTGCCCACATGGCAAGATCCCTTCTTGCCCTCGCTGATGTGGTTCAAAGGAAAAACTTTCAGACAGCAGGAGCTGTTTGGCAGTGGAACGGTCTCCCCCAGGAGGTTGTGGACTCTCCTTCCTTGGAGGTTTTTAAGCAGAGGTTGGGTGTCCAACTGTCATGGATGCTTTAGCTGAGATTCCTTACACAACCACCGTCAAACCGATAGTTACATAAATTCAACTAACAAATATACGCACAACGTAACTGGCTGTGTTTAACAATATAAATTCTTTATACATCATGTAAACATAACTCTTTTCACATTATCTGATTAAGTAGAAGCAATTAAGGACCAACATTAAGAAGAAGAAGAAGAAGAAGAAGAAGAAGAAGAAGAAGAAGAAGAAGAAGAGGAGTTTGGATTTGATATCCCGCCTTTCACTCCCCTTCAGGAGTCTCAAAGCGGCTAACAACCTCCTTTCCCTTCCTCCCCCACAACAAACACTCTGTGAGGTGAGTGGGGCTGAGAGACTTCAGAGAAGTGTGACTGGCCCAAGGTCACCCAGCAGCTGCATGTGGAGGAGCGGAGACACGAACCCGGTTCCCCAGATTATGTGACTGCCGCTCTTAACCACTACACCACACTGGCTCTAGAACAGGAAATACAAATAGATCAGTTCTTCTATACGTGATGTCCAAATAGAAGCTTTTGTGTGTCTTAGCGAATACAAGTGTCAAACGTAACAACTTTCAGGAGCAGTGCTTGCAAAAGATGAACTTTTCTTTGTAATGTTCCACATCCGCCTATGCAAAGTATGGTTGTTGTATGCAGCTTTTATTTTATGTTGGTACTTAATTGCTTCTACTCAGTTAGATAATGTGAAAAGAGTTATGTTTATATGATGTATAAAGAAATTATAAACACAGCCAGTTACGTTGTGGGTATATTTGTTAGTTGAGATTCTGGCATTGCAGGAGGTTGGAATAGTTGGTTGCTGAGGTCCCGACCAACTCTGATTCCATGAAATGATTAAGCAGCCCCACTGCACCGCTGCCCCTCTTCCAGTCCTCTGGTCAAGATTTCCATAGGTACCGGTTCTTTTCCTTGGAATGTGGGGGGTGGGGGATATAAGGGAAAAGAATCTTTAAAAGCCTGCACTTTATTACATACCCAAATCCCAGCAGCCAAAGCAATGCTCCCATCAAGGGTGAAGATGCTTTTGTCCACTCCAGCTGCAGCTTAATCAAGCTAATGGGGAGAATTAACTTTATTGCCAGAGATACATACTTGGGGAAAGGTTGTCATGTTTGTTGCTACAAGAGAGAGAAGTGTAGGAGCAGTTGCAGCAGAACGTTGCCTGATCCTTCTCCAGATGTGTTTCCAGGCTCAAGATCTGGAGTTCCTGTCTCAGGTTTATTATCCTGTCCGGAGACAACAAAAGCTTGAGAACACAAGGTATTCCAGGGTTTTGGGGGTGGGGTGGGTTTTCTGGGAGTCACGTCTTCATGCTCATTATTCCTGGAAAATTCACTGGCTATTATTTGGGTTTTTTCTTCTCCTATATAGAGAGAATCTATCTAAGAGATATATAGACACCACAGCTCTTGTTTTGCATGATAATGTATCTAGCAAGGAGAAGTGAATCAAAAGCTGTCTTGCTGAACATAGTTGCTTTTCACTATCTAATTAGAAGTTCAGGTAGGCTCATGAGTTTTCTTACAATTACTTTTTGTGTAAGCCTAGAATAGCTTGTGTAGCAAATCACACACTTTTGATATGCATACTTGAAGGCATGCAGAAAGCTCTAGCATAGAGCAAGACAATGGTTTAATTGAGCTTTATTCAAGCACATCCATGCATTTCATTGCTTGATCCAATACAATTTTCAATAACATTATTATTATTATTATTATTATTATTATTATTATTATTCTAAGGCTTCAGTGGTGGGGTGGGGGAAGAAAGGCTTGATGATGAAGGATGATGAGTTACAGAGCCGCAGAGATTAAAGGGACCAAGTTTTACCAGCAATCACAGCAAATATCCAACTTGCTTAAGTGAAGCCAATTATAGTATTATTGCCTCCTTTTGCACTATGCACAGTAGGGATGTCACTGGATAATGGTTTGCATGTAGAGTTAATCACTTTGATGCATTTCTGACTGATCCCAGCAAATTATGTTTTGGTTCCACTATATTAAACACAAGAGCAGGGGATTATCATTAATAAATCTAAGGCACAGCATGCATAAATCTTGAATAAATCAAATATCAATTACATAAGCAGTATATGCTGACATCTGCTTTCATCAAATAATATATTTCAAATAGGTTTTATTCTACTTTGCTGGAGTCAAAGGATTGTGCGCCCAGACCCTGAGCTCCAAAGAGTTGGGCTTATATGGGGATTGTCTTGCACACAACCTCCTTTGATTGCCATTTATTTTTGTATATAATATAAATGGGACACTGGTTTCACCTGGTGGCTCGCATGACCAACAATTTATACTGTGTGAGGAAAGCACCGGGTGTGTGCCATTTCTCTGGGCATCTCTGTGCAAGCAGGCTCCTTCCCTTTTAAAAGTAATTTATGGCTTTGGCTCCTGTGAAAGATGCCTTTCCACAGGGGGGCTGTTGGGTAGGGTGGAGCTGCTTTGGGATTTAGTGGTGGTTGTGACAGCAGGTGAAGAAGGGCAAGTTTAATCAATGACTGATTCCGAGGGAATTGTGGAGTGGAAGGATTAAAAATGGGCAGATCCTGTGAACAGAAGGGTGCAGAGAGGCCTGTGGGCAGGGTGAGTATTTAACTCTAAGCGCATCACCTTGCCTGCCGCAAAAGGGTTGGGTATTTCACTGCCTCCTCTGCTAGTATGAACATGCCCTGAAGGAGTCTAGTGGAGCAGAAAGCCAACATTCTGCCTCTTGCCAACTCTGCCGTTCCCGTGATAATTTGCTTGTATTTTTCCCCCTTCGGAAATACCCAAGGGTTTAGATTTGCCAAATACTGGTCAAAATAGGGCCTTCTGACACTTAGAAGGAGAAATGGTACCAATTCAAAACTGCCAAGGTCAGTTCACGGATTCACTCAGTGTTCCCCAACCTTGGGCCTCCAGCTGTTTTTGGACTACAATTCCCATCATCCTTGACCACTGGTCTTGCTAGCGAGGGATGATGGGAGTTGTAGTCCAAAAACAGCTGGAGGCCCAAGGTTGGGGAACACTGACTTAACTAACAGAACTATTCATCCAGCACTCCGCTCATCAGGTTCATAAGGGATGTGTTCATGACTGCGATCTCATGATATGAATTAGGCCAAAGTTAGATGGTCCTCCATGGGCAGAGTTGTCCTTGTCAATGATTTATTTTGGAAAAATTGTATCCCACCTTTTGGCCATAAAAGGGCACCAAAGCAGCTTCCGCATTAAGAGAGAAGCAAGAGTGGAAAGTGAAAAGAATGGGTCAGTTTGAAAACACTACTACAGTACGAAGTTTAAAGGATCAGCCTATTGGCACCTTCCTAAAACTCAGACTGTGTACACACTGCACCTTTTGCTCAAAAACAATCTGGGCACTGCCGCTTTTAGCCCTAGCGAGTTACAAGTCTCAGCAGCCCTCAAGAAACTGCAGCACCCAGAATTCTTGGAAGTTATAGTGTGCACACAGCTTTGAGGGGACGAAATGAGCCTGTCTGCACTATAACTTTATAGCAGTATTACACTGCTTTAAACAGTGTGAGGCTCACCCTCCATCCAAGCATCCTGAGAACTGTAGTTTGATAAAAGTGCGGAGAGTTGTTTGGAGACCCCTATTGCCCTCACAGAGATACAATTCCCAGAGTTCCCTAGAAAGAGTTATTGATTGTTAGACATCTCCCTCAGGAAACGGTAGCTGTGTGAGAGAAATGGGGGTGGGGAGAGTCTCAACAACTCTTGGTGCCCTTAATCAACTAAAACTTTATAAAATAAACTTTGGGCTTTCCCCAAAGTTGTCTTTGGCGAAAGTCATGATGGTTAAAGAAGCGTAATACAGTGGAGATGGGGCCTGACCAGGCATAGGCCAACTCAGCCCTCCAGATGTTTTGGGACTACAATTCCCATCATCCCTGACCACTGGTCCTGTTAGCTAGGGATGATGGGAGTTGTAGTCCCAAAACATCTGGAGCGCCGAGTTGGCCTATGCCTGGGCCTGACTCTCTTAAGGGAGGGGTTCCCTAATCAGGATGTTGCTTTATGATTTATCACCCTCCTTTGTAAATACAAACAGTGATCTCATTCTCTGAGCATGGATCCTTACGTTGTAAAAACAGCACAAAACCACACCCAAGAGGGAGGTATCAACTTGCTTAGAGGAATCTCAAGCTTTGTAGAAGTACACCTCCCCACAAAAAATAACCTTTGGGGAGAAAGTGGGCAAAAACCCCCAAGCCCTGACTGAGCATGCTTTGTGGCCACTGACCACAGAGTAATTGTTGGGGGGGGGGACAGTTTGTTGGCCAGTTTCACACACTGCTGCAAACAGAAGAATGTTGGTTGAGAGGCTCAACAGAGTGTTGTATTTCAGATCAGGGGAAATCTCTCCTTCAACCCTTTATATTAGCTATCAACTTGCTTTCTCTTTTGGCTCCTAGTTGGACTCACCTGCTTGATCTGGCTGGATTCTAACACTGTTGCTTCCTGCACGTGTTCTTCTCAGCAGCCTGCATTTGCGTGTTAAGATCCCAAGACCTCCCCTAATAAATAAAGACACAATTGACACATAATTTAGTTTAAGGTTATTGGCATAATTTTGGCTACAGCTTTATTGATTACAGATTGTGAGTAGTTTGCTTAGGCATTGGTTCCCGACTAGCTGCACCTGACCTTGGCAGGGCAACACTGACAACTGGACTCCAGCAGAGGTTAGAACAGGTAAACATCCTGGGGGAGCACTGAACCAGGCTCAGACTCAAGCTCACCCCAAATGCTCCCAGGGCTCTGGCGAGGCCCTAAGCCCTGGAAGGGGATCGGACAAAAGCAGGGCGAGCCCCTGGATTCCTTTAACGGAATACGCTTTCGTTCATTGGAGGGGTGGGTGTGACAACCTGCCCTCCCCTCCACCTTGAACCAATGCCTAACTGCCAAACCTTACAAAGTTGTGACGATTTGCTACGCGGCAGGCGAAACCCAAGTGGAACCAACCAAATGGGAAAATTCCTACCGGACCCCTGTCCCCAAAACAGATGACCCATGATGGCATAGCAAGGTCATAGCAGGACCCTAAATATAGGGAGGGAGGGAGGGAGGGAGGGAGGGAGGGAGGGAGGGTGATCCGGTGCACAAGGCGAAAAAGAGGAAGCTCAACACAATGTGTAGCAGTAGATACAGGTCCCTCGGTTAATGTATGAAACGATCCCATTGGCCAGAATTACCCCAACATCCGAGGGACCACCAATTGGGTTGTTGTGACTATCCAATCGTTCCCGCCCACAACAGTAGTGAGGTCAATCTTGATTATCTCACTGCAACGTGTGTTCTCTGGGAGGAGGACACGATTTCAGGGTAAACTGATGAACAGGTGGCCTTGCAGACAGAGAGGTGGCCTAGAAATGGGCTTTTGTACTAACTCTGTGATTCTGCTGTGGTGGTTCATTCAAATGAGCTGCTGGTTCCTTTGCTCCTTGGTCTACCAGAGCCCTTTTCTTGGAATAAATAACAATAATGTAAGCAAAAAAAAAAAAAAAAGGTGCTGGCAATGATAGAATATGAAAAATAACAGTGTAATCAACAGTACTTCAAATTGCTTGTTCTCACCCCTAACCCTTCTAATCACATCTTTCTACCTCTACCCTATTTTTCTCAGTATTATTCTGATTAAGTATAATTAGCATAAAGCATATAGGAAATTATAGCAGAAGAGTGGGTTTTTTCCCCTAAGTATGGCAAAACTGTGGGTTTTTTTTGTTTTGTTTTGTTTTAAAGCTCCCTAGATAAATGGAATCCTTGTCTGTATAGTCTTGTTGTACAAACTTGGTGAATCTCATTCATGGATGGAATCCAAAAAGCCCACATTATGAGCTCTACAACCAGACTTTTGACAAGCCCAGACCTTGAGAGTTCTTGGTATGCCCCTAATGGCAGGACATGAGCTCTGATCCATAGAAGTTTTTGAATCTTTCCATTCACAATACCATGTGCAACCTGGATTATGCTGGGCAAAGTGCTTTTCTTCTCGCTACTTTGCTGCTAAACCACAGGCCATTTTTCCAGGGAGCCTAATAGCCAACTTATGACCCTTTGCCCAGATGGGATGGGATAATGTACCAGGGCAACGATGCACACCATACTATTTTAATTTTTAAGAACCTGCTTTAGAAGTGACTGGGGCAGACACATTAAAAAAACAATGGATACCACACGTGTGCATCAGCTCTGTGTTCCCCAAATTACAAGAAAAACCAGAGTGCTTTCTGGAAGATGCTCACTTTTCAGAGTCAGAATGCTCTATTGAAAAGGTATCTCAAGGTGGATCAAGCACTCCCTCAGCTGCTTTGGCAGCTTCAGGTCTCCATAAAATATATGCATGGCTTTGTGTGACCCTCTGCCCTAAATAAACAAAACTAAGATGAATGGGAAAATGTCTGGAACTCAAGAGGGAAGGGAGTAAAGAAGTCATTTTAATCATAGTGAATTATTGCCGAAGGCCACACCAAACACAGTCATGATGGGGAAGTATGTTGAAGTACAGTAATGGGTGTTCCTTCTCCAGATTTTGGCTTTAAGAGCAGGAAGTAAGCAGCAGAGTTAGGCTACTGGAGTGGGCCTGCTTCTTTTCCAATAGTTCTTCTTTCCCCTAACAGATAAAATTCCTAGGTTTATCTCTTTATTCTCCTTTGAGGCCTCTTCAAGGAAGGAAAGGTGTGGTGAGAAAAAGCAGAATTTTCCCATTTTTTTATAACAAAGGTAAAATCTCTTAGCACAATAGCCTCTTACTGAGGGGCACATCCCTCACACCACTAGTTTTCAAACTGATTCCACATTTAAGAAAACTATGGGAGGGAACATTATTTATATTTTCCCACCCCAAAATGGTGGTTGTAGAGGAAGCCCTGCAGCCGCCCTTCTGAATTTTTTCCAGGCTTCATTCCCTCAGAAAGGGGCAAGTGTGTCTGCACCGCACATCAGATTTTGAGGGAGCAGGGCATGAAATCCTACTGCCTAAAAGTTGGCAGTAGTTGGCATTCTTAAGGGGCTCGCTTGATTGCAAATTTCAAATACTCACATGAAAAGGGGGAAAGTGATATGCCATCCCTTTGTAGTGTATACACCTGGAGGAAATATCCCGAAGCAGATTACGTATATATGAGCAGTTCAACTCGTGTAGGTGTAACTGTCCCCCTATGTTCATCTGACATGGCCCAATGAATTTAGGAATAAGTGTATTATTAATAATAATAATAATAATAATAATAATAATAATAATAATAATAATAATAAATTTTATTTATATCCCGCCCTCCCCAGCCGAAGCCGGGCTCAGGGCGGCTAACAATAATCAAATAATCAAACAATCAAATAATCACACATTCTAAAAATATTTCATTATAAAAATTAATTAAAATCAAATTAATGGCAACCGATTAAGCAAGATTCTGTGCAGGTTGCCAGAGGAGGGAGTCAGGCTGCGTCCTGGCCAAAGGCCTGGTGGAACAACTCTGTCTTGCAGGCCCTGCGGAAAGATGTCAGGTCCTGCAGGGCCCTAGTTTCTTGTGGCAGAGCGTTCCACCAGATTGGAGCTGCAGCCGAGAAGGCCCTGGCTCTAGTTGAGGCCAGCCTAACCTCTCTGTGGCCTGGGACCTTCAAGATGTTTTTATTTGCAGACAGTAGGTTCCTCTGTGGGGCATACCAGGAGAGGCGGTCCCGTAGGTACGAGGGTCCTAGGCCGTATAGGGCTTTGAAGGTTAAAACCAGCACCTTAAACCTGATCCTATACTCCACCGGGAGCCAGTGCAGCTGGTATAGCACCAGATGAATGTGATCTCGCAGTGAGGACCCCGGAAGGAGTCTCGCTGTGGCATTCTGCACCCGCTGGAGTTTCTGGGTCAGTCTTAAGGGCAACCCCACGTAGAGCAAGTTACAATAATCCAGTCTGGAGGTGACCATCGCGTGGATCACAGTGGCTAGGACAGGGCAAGAGAGATAAGGAGCCAACTGCTTAGCTTGGCGGAGATGAAAAAATGCCGCCTTTGTTATAGCTGCAATCTGCGCCTCCATGGAGAGGGAGGTATCGAAGATTATACCCAAACTCTTAACGGATGGTGCTGGCACAAATTGCACCCCCGCAAGAGATGAGAGTTGCCCTCTCAATCCCATATCGTCCCGTCCCAGCCAGAGGAAAAAATGCCGCCTTTGTTATAGCTGTAATCTGCGCCTCCATAGAGAGGGAGGTATCGAAGATTACACCCAAACTCTTAACGGATGGTAATAAGTGAACTAATAAGAGATCTGGAGGGTGGCAACATAAGAACGGGCCTCTTCAGGGAGGCTCACTTGGTGCCTTCATTGCAGATCTTTAGGCGCCAGGTGAAAACGTTTCTCTACAACCAGTTCTTTGGCTGATTAACCTTCTGTGACCTTTTAAATAGGTTTGTGAGAGGAGGATATTTTGTGTATTTTGTGTTCTCATTTTGTGTTGTAAACTGCCCTGGGATCGAAGGGCAGTATACAAATTTAATTAACATCAACAACACTACATATGTAGAATCAATTTCTTGCACCTTATTTCATCATTGGCAAGGAATGCCCCATAGATCATTCTTTCTTCTGACTGTTTTGAAACTTTACACATATATTTTGGTCATTGACCAGTAAGAACAAAGCACATAAAAACACAATAAAATTTTATCAAAGCATTTCAAAAGAACATACAACTATTGATATAAATAGCCCCCTTTATTCCCATTTCTCTAGTAAAAAAAAAAAAAAGCTTTTCCATATTCCCTCTTGTCTTTTTCTTTTTTTACCACAAGCTTAGGTGAACTTACATTTAGCCAATATCAAAATCTCATTCCTTCCTCAAACACAGTTAATTGGTACTTGAAAATGACAGTGTTCTGGTCTTGGATAGATAGATATATAAAATTCCCATTAACATCGACAGCTGTTATATCCATAAGACTGAAAGCAGATTTTGGTGAATGGTTTTCTGCGGTTAATGATACACAGTTGGCTTTCTCTGTTACACCTGTGCAAACATAGGTGTAGATAACTGAGAGTTTGCAGGGATTTAGCTTTCACATAAATTCAGGAGTGGTATTTCATTCATAAGTAAATGAGACATTGAAGCGAGTTTATCTCACATAACACAGTCCAGCCTATTAAAGCCAGTGAGGGGTTTTGCCACAGATTCTAGAGCAACCCCATATGGCACAATGCAAAGTTCTAGAAGCATGTAGTTATAAAAGTTTGAGGAGCACCCCAACTAAACAGGATTTATGGCTATATGGAGCAATACTGCAAAATTTAAATTATCACCTGTAAAACTGAAACCGTATTTTGGTTCAGGCGACTGAGTGACTGATGCTGAATTTAAAGCAAATTTACTTTGTAGCTCAACTTGTAACTTTGATTATATATTACAGTAATATGAATAATCAACTTCCCAGTACTTAGAACTTTTTAATGTTTGACATTTTATTATGTTTTCATATGTGCTGGAAGTCACCCAGAATGGCTGGGGAAACCCAGCCAGATGGGCGGAGTATAAATTATTATTATTAGACTTCTATCCAAAGCAGTGGTAAGTTTCTCATCCTGTTAGCACAACCTGTTATCCACACTCGATGGACCTTTGCCCCTTCCAAACACCCTAAATAAGTTCTGGGGGGGTTTCCCCAACCCTCTGGAACAGGGGAGGGTGCAGGCCACTTACATGAGGAGGTTTGTTGCAGAAGCATGAATCCTTGTGCTAACAGAATGAGGAGATTGGATACTGCTGTGACGTTAACATATGAGAGTGCTGGAGTTGTGTACACAACACCAGTGCAGTTAGGGGAAATGTACAAAACTAGTTCAAATATATGTTGGGAGTGTAAGGAAAAGGAGGGGACATTTTATCATATGTGGTGGGATTATATTTTTTTTAAAATAATATTTATTAAAGTATTAAAGGTTACAGAAAGAAAAAATAAAAATACCACATTAAACAAAAACAAAACAACACATCACAATATGAAAAAAAGAGAAATAAAATCCATTAAACAAAAATGAAAAAAACAAAGAAAAATACAGCAAATCTTCTCATTACTTATCTTTCATTAGCTTATTTCCTTGACCTCCTCACACCTCCTTTTTTTGTATTCTAGATCAATTATCCATTTCAGCAAATCCTTTCCCTCTTTTAAAATTTTAGTCCTGTAATTTATCTTAATATAATGTAACTTTACTTTTGCTCCTTTCACCAATTAACAGTCAGTTATTCCCAAATCCTTTATATCATTCCTGCTAAAATCATATAATATCATTCCAACATCCTTCTAACAGTTATTAATTTTACAATGTTTCTGTAAATAGTCTTTAAATTTCTTCCAATCTTTCTCCATTGACTCTTCTCCCTGGTCTCGGATTCTGCCAGTCATTTCCGCCAGTTCCATGCATATGTGGTGGGATTGTAAGGTAATTTAAAAAATTTGGGAAATGATATACAACGAATTGAAGAAAATGTTCCATTTAACATTTGTTTAAAAACCCGAGGCATTTTTGTTGGGGAATATAGGGAAAGACCTGCCAAAAAAGTTGAAAAACATCTTCATGTATGCGACAATGGCCGCGAGAGTTCTGGTAGCACAAGGATGGAAGACTGAAGAAACCCCAACTAAAGAATCATGGCAAGAAAAATTGATGGACTACGCAGAACTGGCAAAACTGACATATAAGCTATGGGACAAGGATAACTGTGACTTTAAGGATGAATGGGAACCCTTTACAAAGTATCTGAAGACGCAACAAAGCGAACTGGACTTCTTGGCAGGTTTTGAATAAACATTTTTATTGATAATAATCAGCTAAATAGTTTGAGGATTATACAACTTTGTAACATGCAGAAAACAGCATTCTTAGAGAAACCAAAGATTGGAACTGAGGAAAGTCGGGGGTGGGGTGGGTTTTGTGTGGGAGGAGGGGAGGGAGGAAAAATGGGGGGGGGGAACAAGGATGATATGTTTTTGGATAATATGTCTTGTTATAATTTTGAATTAAAAAAAAGAGAGATAGAGTGCTGGAGGTGAAATAGTTAAACAGGTTACCCAATCAGATCCCAGGGGGGTGGAGTCACAGGGACTATAAGACCAGCTCTGGGAGGGTCGAAGGGAGGAGTTCATTGGGAGGTTGGTTGGAGTGGGAGTAAATTGGGATAGAGTCTGGGGGTAGGTTGAGTTACTGTAGCGAAATAAGCTGAGTCAGGAACAGTTAGGAGCTAGGAAGACAAGTAATATCTGAGAGGTGGTTTAGTGAGGGAGAGCAGGTGGCGGACGTTATAGATCTGGATAGGCACCCCATGATTGTAATTGACCAAGACCATTTATGAAATCACACGCTTGTTAAACTGCAATAAATAAACAGAGGTTTATGTTCCAACTTAACCCTGACTGGACTCAGTATTTTACCAGGTAGGGCCTGGGTGGTGGCAGCGAGAAATAAAGTGGTGGCACAGGGATCAATAGATGGTGAAACATCTGGGGACCCTGTGTGATTGCCACAACTGCCCTTAGAATTTACAGGAAAATGACTCTCCATTGCAAATGCACACTTAAATAGCTACAACAGAGGGAGGGAGGGAGGGAGGGAGGGGAGGCCCTCCAATACGTTACTAGGCTCCTGCTCCCATCATCCCTGACCACCGGCCATGTTGGCTGGGGTTGATGGGAGTTGGAGTTCAACAACATCTGGAGAACTACAACTTCTCCACCTCTGGGCTACTATTTGTGAAGTTTCAAGGATCATACCTTTACTGTTCTGAAAGTAATCTTATAAATCATCCATCTGAAATGCCAGTGCTGAACTAGGATTTTCTGTCTTGAAAATGTTCCAATAAAGGTTAATGTCCTGACATCCTAAACATGCTAATTCTACAGGTCTTCTTCTTCTTCTTCTTCTTCTTTGGCGATCACTCGTAGCCGAGTAAGATTGTCTTCCATAAACACGGTTTTAACAATGAGTCCGTAAGTGACTGTGGAGGCCAATTCTGGAACCACATGTCCTTCCACAGTGGGGACATTGGTTTCCGGGTGGGAATTGATCATGGTGTGGATTTGCCAAGCGTGCCTTCCTCTTAGAACCTTTCTCCGTTGAGTCCTGAGTTTGAGTGTCTTCAAAGCCCATGACACCTTTGGTAAAGGCTGTTCTCCAATTGGAGCGCTCACAGGCCAATGTTTCCCAGTTGTCAGTGTTTATACTACATTTTTTAAGATTTGCCTTGAGACAGTCTTTAAACCCCTTTTGTTGACCACCACATTGCGCTTTCCATTTTTAAGTTCAGAATAGAGTACTTGCTTTGATAGACGGTCATCAGGCATCTGTACAACATGACCCATCCAACAAAGTTGATGTTGAAGAATCATTGCTTCAACACTGGTGATCTTTGCTTCTTCCAGTACACTGATATTAGTTCACTTGTCTTCCCAAGTGATGTGTAAATTTTTTCGGAGACACCATTGATGGAATCTTTTGAGGAGTTGGAGATGGCATTTATAAGTGGTTCATGTTTCACAAGCATATAGTAAGGTTGGTAGTACAATAGCTTTGTAAACAAGAATTTTGGTTTCCCTGCAAATCTCCTGGTCCTCAAACACTCTGAACTTCAATCGGGAGAAAGCCGCACTCGTAGAGCTCAGGCGATGCTGGATTTCAGCATCAATGTTGACCCTTGTGGAAAGATAAATCTAGGTAGGAGAAGTTGTTATGTACTGAAGTTCTCACCTGGGCCAGCAGGGGGATACTGTAGATAGTTATGCAAATGAAGGATCGAAAGTGACATTCAGTGACTGGATGGTTTTAGAAAGTTGCAACAGTTGTGTTGTTCTGGAGCTCTATATAGGCAGGCTGACTGAGCTCCTCGGTTCAGTTCTGTTCTGCCTCTGAATAAACAAGAGCTGTTTGAAGAATCGCTGTGTCGTCTGATATGTTCGCCCACAACTTAACAGAAGTGATCAACATTTTCCAACGTTACACCACTGAGTTGGATTTGTGGTGCTGCACAGGGGTTATTTTGTACTTGTTGGTGCAGCACTTTGGTTTTTTGGATGTTGAGTGATAGGCCAAGCTTTTCATAAGCTTCTGCAAATATATTTAGGATGGTTTGGAGGTACTGCAGCAGTGTTGAGAACAGATACGCCAGTACAAATGCTTAGGTTCAAAGGCCAAGTTGCAGTACCCAGAAAGTCTTATTGCCATTTGCACCCAAAGTTTCATCTGGGAACAAGTGGCAGTAAAGGAGCAGGTGACTATGTTCCTAATGTGTTTAGCATCTGTATGTTTCCTTTTGAGTATATATTTGGAGGTGGGGAATTATTGGAAAGTATATATTTGAAAGGGTGGGACGCGGGTGGCGCTGTGGGTTAAAGCCTCAGCGCCTAGGACTTGCCGATCGAAAGGTCGGCGGTTCGAATCCCTGTGGCGGGGTGCGCTTCCGCTGCTCGGTCCCAGCGCCTGCCAACCTAGCAGTTCGAAAGCACCCCCGGGTGCAAGTAGATAAATAGGGACCGCTTACCAGCGGGAAGGTAAACGGCGTTTCCGTGTGCAGCTCTGGCTCGCCAGAGCAGCGATGTCACGCTGGCCACGTGACCCGGAAGTGTCTCCGGACAGCGCTGGCCCCTGGCCTCTTAAGTGAGATGGGCGCACAACCCCAGAGTCTGGCAAGACTGGCCCGTACGGGCAGGGGTACCTTTACCTTTACCTTTATATATTTGAAAAGTTGAGGGCATAATCTATTTATTCATCGTATATTCCCTTTCAAGAAAGGACTTCAAAAATTGAGGGAACAAACAGTTTATTCACTATATATTTTCTTTTGACTAAAAAACTTCAAAACTTGGGGACATAATCAGCTTTTTCACTATATGATTTGGGGGGTTTTCTTCAGTGTCAAAGTCAAGATGTGAGCAATATATTTATTTTTTGGGATACAGCTTTTCAACTAAAATGTTATCAAGAATGCAAGAATGCAAGACAGTTTACATATGCGTTTAAATAGGATTATTATTGCTTACTTACTTACTTACTTACTTACTTACTTATAGCCAGCCCAGCCACTCTGGGCAACTTTCAACATAAAAAAACACAGTGAGACATCAAATATTAAACAGCTTCCTGAAACAGGGCTGCCTTGTGATGTCTTTGGAAAGTTGTGTAATTGTTTCTTTCTTTGACATCTAATGGGAGGGTGTTCCACAGGTTGGGCACCACTACTGAGAAGTCTCTGTCTGCCTGGTTCCCTGTAACTTCACTTCTCACAGTGAGGGAACTGCCAGAAGGCCCTCGGAGCTGGACCTCAGTGTCTGGGCTGAGCGATGAGGGTGGTGATGCTCCTTCAGGTCTACAGGGCTGAGTCTCAGTGGAGGTGGGCTTCTATGTGTCCTCTCATCCCTATGAGTTTGGCTCTCTTGGCTAACCCTGCCCAAAAGCATCGCACAGCAGCACAGACCAGATTGAGGGCAGTGATGTAACAATATCCAAGAGACAGCAAACAGTTCACTTTTTTTGCAGACAGCTGGCCAGATAACAGCCAGTGTCCTAACATGAAGAGACTAGGGTTGCTCTCCTCCCTCATCCATTTCTGTTGGCATTCTGATGCCTTTGGTTTATGTACCATTTTAAAACCCCAATATCATTCAATTTATTTTATTTTTAAAAAACTAGATGGAAACCAAACATCATGTCACAATTAAAACTGAGTAGTGTGCAGAAGAGGGACGCGGGTGGCGCTGTGGGTAAAAGCCTCAGCGCCTAGGGCTTGCCAATCGAAAGGTCGGCGGTTCGAATCCCCGCGGCGGGGTGCGCTCCCGTTGCTCGGTCCCAGCGCCTGCCAACCTAGCAGTTCGAAAGCACCTCCGGGTGCAAGTAGATAAATAGGGACCGCTTACTAGCGGGAAGGTAAACGGCGTTTCCGTGTGCAGCTCTGGCTCGCCAGAGCAGCGATGTCACGCTGGCCACGTGACCCGGAAGTGTCTCCGGACAGTGCTGGCCCCTGGCCTCTTAAGTGAGATGGGCGCACAACCCCAGAGTCTGGCAAGACTGGCCCGTACGGGCAGGGTTACCTTTACCTTTACCTTTAGTGTGCAGAAGATAGAATTAAATATTTAGAGTCTGAGTCCAAGAAAGCTTTGGTAATTCTGTGTTTCAAAGAGGTGGCTCACTGCCACATGGATTGCCTGAGAGAAGGCATGGGGGGGTGGATGCATCACCAAATGACTATCTGTTGCTCATGGAATGACCAGGAGGGTCTCCTCAGAAAAGCTTCAAAGATCAGCTTGGTCTGTACCAATAGAGGTGGCCTGCTAGGTATTCTGGCCCCAAGTTGTTTAGGGATTTAAATGTCAACAACAAAACCTTGAACTTGGTTTAGTAACTACACATGAGGCAATGGTGCAATACAACCTTATGCAAATTAATTGAAACAAAGCATGTTTTCTACCTTTCTCGTAATCCTGTACTCAAAACAAACATGAAAAGTCAGTTGATCATTATGGTGTCAGAAGCCTGCAGCCAATAGAAGGAATGATGCGCTTGCCACAATATATTGAGGTTCTACGAAAGAGAGTTATTCCAGAGCTGGAAAAGAGGAGTCCTGACAGTACTAGAATATTGCAGCAGGACCTAGCCCCCTGTCACACATCGAAAGTGGTGAAGAAATTCATGACAGAGCAGCGAATACAGGTACTTGATTGGCCAGGGAGTTCCCCGGACGTAAATCCCATTGAGAATTTGTGGGCTATATGCAAAAGTCGCCTCCGTGCTGTAGACTGTTTGACCATGGAGAAGTTCATTCAGGCGCTGATTCAAGTGTGGTCCAGGGATCCGGAAATCAACAGTGACTGTTCAAAACTAGTAGGCTCCATGCCAAACCATGTTCAAATGCTGTTCAAATATGTGAGTTTTGCACATGTATATGTGAGTTTTGTAGAATAAACTACATTGTTTGTTTCAATTAATTTGCACAAGGGTGTATGTGTGAAGAGGAGTGTCACACAAAGCAGCAGCTTCAGAATCCACCACAAAGATAACTCCACATAAAACGTATTATAATAGTCTAACCACAGGGTTACCAATGTATGGTAAGGTTATCTCTGAACAATTGCACAATTTGAAGTTGATAATGGGCACTCAGGGCCACTGAGTTTACGTGGGCTTCTAGTGACAGTGGTAGATCTAGGAGCATCCCTAAACTACAAATCTGTTCCTTCAGGGAAAGTGCAACTTTATTTAGAGCTAGTGCACAACCCAGTTCCAGGATCTGAATCTACCCATCCATAGGGTCTCCATCTTCAGTCGCTGCTTATTAACCCTTATCAAACCCATGACTGTTTCCAGGCACCAGTTTAGAACATGCATAGCCTCTCCTGATTCAGGCATTACAGAGAAATAGGCCTGGGTGTCATCAGCATCTGAGTATAGGAGATTCGAAATCGAAATGCCATATAAGCCTGGTTCTAAGTTTCATTTGGCTAGCGTGATGAGAACAGGGCTATGCAAAGCCTTGGGCAATCCTGATAGATTAATCTTTCGTTCTCCTAAGGTTTAAATTCTTACTACTTAGAAATGTGTGATAATCAGCCTGAAGCACACCACCTGGAGTGTAGTGTTGCTATTATTAAATGGAATGTATGCCTAAAAATAAAGAGCAAGTGAGACTCATTTACTGGGCATTACATGCATAGGAATGACATCACTGAAAGCCAATCAGAAAGCTCACATTCTCTCCAGCATTCTAAAGCCATTGATGTCATCATTTTGTGGAAAAAAATATTTGATATCAAAGCTGTGTTCTCTCAGATGTGATCTCACCCATGACCCTAAGTGGCACTTTTAGGAACAGCTTGCTCAGATTTACTTGTTTCAGATTATATATTTTAAAACAGAAACAACCCAAACCCACCCACCTACCTACCTGTCCCCATCACTCAATTTATTTTGACAAAGTTACGTTTGTCACTGGAAATCTGAAAAGTCTGTCTCCCCCGCAGGAGAATAATAGATATGAAACTTTGCTTTAGTAGCTCAAAAGCAGCACTTAGAAAGGAGGGGTTTGTTTTTGTAAAGGTATAATATTCTCCCTCAGCCACTAGGTGAAAAGTAATTTTAAAATAGCACTGGAGTATAAGAACACTCTGGGAATGGGAACAAGAAGGATGCTCATAATTTTACTGACTGGCCTATAGCTCTCTTTATTGACCTAGACTTTCCACAGACAGACCAATCATCCCATTTGACAGCACAGGGACTGCCTGCCCTGGTGGTGCTTGGGAGATTATAAAGATTGCACCCTGTCTTTAGAAAAGTAAAAAAAAATAAAAAATGGTAAAGGACCCCTGACAATTAAGTCTACTTGTGAACGACTCTGGGGTTGTGGTGCTCAGCCGGTGTTTGTCCGCAGTCAGTTTTTCCGGGTCATGTGGCCAGCATGACTAAGCCACTTCTGGCAAAACCAGAGCAGCACACGGAAACGCCATTTACCTTCCCACCAGAGCGGTACCTATTTATCTACTTGAACTTTTTGGCATGCTTTCGAACTGCTAGGTTGGCAGGAGCTGGGACCGAACAATGGAAGCTCACCTCATCGTGGGGATTCAAACCACTGACCTTACAATCGGCAAGCCCTAGGCTCAGTGGTTTAGACCACAGCACCACCCATGCCCTCTTCTTTTAAAAAGTAGTTTCTGTTAATTAAGGACCAGGGGCTAATAAGGGCAACTGCTTTCCTGATCTCCATTGAGCCAAATGGCTGAACTGCTTCAGGGCCACTGTGGAGATGAAGACCCAAACATGGCTGGCTTCCTTGTATAACAGCCACTTGCTTGTGTCAAAATTTATTCTAGGTGTTCACTCAAGGAATCTTTTGCAAACCAGGAGGAGTTAGTTTTTCCTCAGTGCCTTCCAGGCTATTTAATTTGTCACAAATGACTTGCTAATATCCTTGCACAGGCTAGTAAAATTTATCATTTAGCGTTGGATCCTTGTTTGTGCAAGACATTGCCGTCTCTTACATGTCACAGAATGTATTCCACTCACTCTTGCACAACAGTCCATGGAACATATGGCACTGGAGTTATTTCTTCCGCTGTGGTGTAGTGGTTAAGAGCGGTGGACTCATAATCTGGGGGACCGGGTTCGCGCCTCTGCTCCTCCACATGCAGCTGCTGGGTGACCTTGGGCCAGTCACACTTCTCTCAGCCTCACTCACCTCACAGAGTGTTTGTTGTGGAGAGGAAGGGAAAGGAGAATGTTAGCCGCTTTGAGACTCCTTCGGGTAGTGATAAAGCGGGATATCAAATCCAAACTCCTCCTCCTCCTCCTCCTCCTCCTCCTCCTCCTTCTTCTTCTTCTTCTTCTTCTTCTTCTTCTGGCCATCCAATTCTGACTGTGGGGAACTGTGTATCTGAAGAAGTGTGCATGCACACGAAAGCTCATACCAAGTACTGACTTAGTTGGTCTTTAAGGTGCTACTGGAAGGAATTTTTTTTTTTTTGTGGGGAACTCCACACAAAAGCAAAGCTTTCACTTTCCCAGCCCACTTTTCATACTCATGTTTGAACGCTGAAGCAAGCCCTAATTGAAAGTGGGGGAAACTAAGGTATTTTGTGCCGTAAAGCTTATAAAAAGGTATTGAAGATAATATTCTGCTAACCATTCTACTATGCTCCATTGCACTTTTCATTACACACACATGGTATGGTGGTTCCTATGTTTTGGCTGCTGTCCTTTGCACGCTTGCTTGAGAGTAAGTCCCGTTGATCAGAGTGGTACTTACTTCTGAATAAACATGTGCTGTCTGTTGCTGATCTGGCTTAGTGTCTTATAAAATATGTAAGGGGTTTCCACTCCATTTTCTTTAGTACCTAGAAGATGAAGAGACGTTAATGTGAATGGTATTGATCTGAATCAATTGATCATTGGAGGAGTATAAAAGACAGGATCATCACTGCTGTCAGGTACTAAGTACATATAGAGATCCTTTTTAGGAAGATGCAACATCAATAGTACTATTTTATGCAATTTCATAGACTCCTACATTATGCTAAAATAGTACCATTAGGAAGTGCAACTGCAACTTTTTCTTCCATTTAAACATTAATTGCTTTCGCATTCAAATAGCTACTCAAGAATCAGCCAGTTTGAGCAAAACGAAAGATTGGATCTACCACGACTTCTTACTGGATTTGAATAAATACTGAATTGCTCTCTTCTTTGTTTCATCCAGTAAAGAAGTAACATATGTAATGTTGACTTGGAGTATATTTACTCAAAAGTAAGCCCCTCTCTGTTCAACTGAGCTTACTCTCAATAAAAGTGTGCATAGCACTGTAGCCTCCCAGCTTCAACCCAGCACAAACTTACTTAGCAATGACTTCCGTTGAACTCAGCAAGACTTAGTTCTGAATAAGCTTCATTAGGATCAGGCCGTATAAAAATGAATCTTGGGGGAATCATTGGGAAATGGCCATACGCATCTGTAATATCAGAAAGGTCAGATCCACATACAAGCAGCATGAACTCCGAATAAGGTTTGGTTCTAGAAGTTTGCTGGGTGAGAACCTCGTATTCATACTTGACCTTGAAGTATTACAAATACATGGTTATTTGACTGCTTGGTGGTGATGGTGGTGCAATATTAGAAGAACGCTCACTGTCTGTTCAGAAGTAAGACCCACGGAGTTCAAGGGGACTTATGACTAGGCAAGTAGGTAGAGGGTTGCCTCCCGACTGTCAGTTGCCTTCAAAATAGGGATCCTACAAACAAGGAGGAGGAATATTTGAGGCATGGGGGCAGATTAACGTGACTTTCCATTGCAATATTCCATATTCAATGTTAGATTAGTGTGAAATGCCAGCATCTTTCTTTCTTTCTTTCTTTCTTTCTTTCTTTCTTTCTTTCTTTCTTTTTAAATTTCCACACAATTTTGAGGCCATTTCAAAATGCATTTGGCTGCAGTCCTGAACTCGGTCACATGTGTGTGAAGTTGAATTCATTCCAGTTGCTGTTCTGAATGTAACAGGGTGCAGCTTGCAGTATCTGAAAGTGTGTTCAGTAACTCACTGCATCTACATCGTTCTGTCAAAATTGCCAAGCCTTCTCTCAAATCAGAACCTGGGAAATAATTTCTTCTGCACTCTCCCTGAAAGGCACACTCTGTACTAACAAATTATCATATCCTGAATGGGGTAACTCTGCCTCTGAAGGACCAGGTGTGCAGCATGGGAGTCATTTTGGACTCACAGCTGTCTGTGGAGGCACAGTTCCATTCTGTGTCCAGGGCAGCTGTCTACCAGCTCCATCTGGTACGCACGCTGAGGCCCTACCTGCCCACAGACTGTCTTGCCAGAGTGGTGCATGCTCTATTTATCTCCCGCTTGGACTGCAATGCTCTCTACATGGGGCTACCTTTGAAGGTAACCTGGAAACTACAATTAAACCAGAATGTGGCTGCCAGAGTGGTGACTGGGAGTGGCCACTGGGACCATATAACACCGGTCCTAAAGGATCTACACAGGCACCCAGTACATTTCCGAGTACAATTCAAAGTGTTAGTGCTTACCTTTAAAGCCCTAAATGGCCCAGTATACCTGAAGGAGCATCTCCCACCCCATTATTCAGCTTTGAGGTCCAGCCTTCTAGCAGTTCCCTCACTGCAAGATGTGAAGTTACAGGGAACCAGGAAGAGGGCCTTCTTGGCAGTGGCACCCTCCCTGTTGAATGCCGTCCCATCAGCTGTCAAGGAGCTAAAGAACTACATAACTTTTAGAAGACATCTGAAAGCAGCCCTGTATTGGGAAGTTTTTAATGTTTGATGTTTTATTAATTATTAATATAATATAATATATAATTAACTTTTTTATTATGTGTTGAAAACCACCCAGAGTGGGCAGGATATAAATAATAAAATTATTATTATTATTATTATTATTATTGACACCAAGATATTTGAGCCTCACTAATTATCAAATTGATTAGAGTACTTCCACAAAAGAGAGAACATAAGATATATATGATTTAGATCACTAGGAAACTCTTAAACCCAAGCCTTTTTTACCTCTCATTCAAAACCTGGAACATGAACACTACTTTGTAACAGCTACTAGGACCAGAGAACTGGCCCAACGACACCCATAACGGATTAGATGGGTCTGGGAATTTTCCTTCACAAAATTAAACCAGGTTTAGATTAGATGAACTGCATTGTCAAGCAGGAATGTGCATACACTTGTAGAACACAAAGTATAATTATACATAAATATCAGGATGCTGGGCTTAACGCAAACTTGTGAACCAAGCTTAAATTTGTGAACCAGATTTAGATTTCTGTCTATGGTGGTGTTACCTTAACAGTTTCGATACACTCATTAGTAACACCACCACAGACAGAAACCTAAATCTGGTTCACACATTGTCCAGATTGTTAGAAAAGTATGGTAATTGGACTTTACAAGGAGCACGAAGTATATTTCATAATGGCAGCCATTACCTCAGCAGAGAGTAAATGAAACCACACATATGATGGATCAGACTGGATGGATCACATATAATGGATCAGACACAGACTGGGGGAAGGCAAATTTACAGTGCCAATATAGGTCTGATTGTGGAATAAGCATCACATAGGACATGGGTAAGTGTGTCTGTTTTCATGCACTTTAAAAATTGTCAGACTGGCAGTTTCCAGTGGCAGCTAGGGATGTACACATCCTTGCAGAAGTCTGGCTGTATTGACTAGTTTCCAATGTGCTGTCATTGGAACATGGACTGGTCTGGTGAACTCCTAAAACCACAGCAGAAAGCTGCATCCTGTATTAAGTTAGCTGCACGCTTTTTGCCAAAGCCATGGTGATGTTTTCAGCGTCAAAAATACACTCCAACAGACCTGGTGCTTTAATATACAGTGGTACCTCAGGTTAAGTACTTAATTTGTTCCGGAGGTCCGTTCTTAACCTGAAACTGTTCTTAACCTGAAGCACCACTTTAGCTAATAGGGCCTCCCACTGCCGCCGCGCTGCCGCTGCACGATTTCTGTTCTCATCCTGAAGCAAAGTTCTTAACCCGAGGTACTATTTCTGGGTTAGCGAAGTCTGTAACCTGAAGCGTATGTAACCTGAAGCGTATGTAACTTGAAGTGTATGTAACCTGAGGTAAAAGGTAAAGGTAAAGGGACCCCTGACCATTAGGTCCAGTCGTGACTGACTCTGGGGTTGCGGCCCTCATCTCGCTTTACTGGCCAAGGGAGCCGGTGTTCAGCTTCCGGGTCATGTGGCCAGCATGACTAAGCCGCTTCTGGCGAACCAGAGCAGTGCACGGAAACGCCGTTTACCTTCCCACCGGAGTGGTACCTATTTATCTACTTGCACTTTGAGGTGCTTTCTAACTGCTAGGTTGGCAGGAGCAGGGACTGAGCAACGGGAGCTCACCCCGTCGCGGGGATTTGAACTGCCGACCTTCTGATCGGCAAGCCCTAGGCTCTGTGGTTTAACCCACAGTGCAACCCGCGAGGCACCACTGTATATATATGGCTGAGCTCCAGACATTGTCCCTCAACTCCACATACACACCTAGGGATCCCTTTGCCATCTATATAAGACGAAGTGCCGTGAGTACATGTTGCATTGTCTGCAGCCATTGCTGACAAGTTAGAACAAGGAGATCCCTGTTTGTATATGCAGCTCTCCATCCCTGAATTATGAGCCTTCAGCATTACATTTCAAGAAGCCCATGGAACCATTGGCTCTGGCTTGCATCCTTGGAGGCTGACTTCCAAAGCAGCAAAGGGGCATTGACTCATCTCATGCTGTGTTTTCTGGAATGGGTCCACAGCTTCCAAAAAAAGCTGTGCATTATGAGTCTGCTCTGAAAATTGTTCTGCCTCAATAGCAATTCTGTTTTTGGTTTTTCACACACAAAAAGAGGAGCAGCAACAACGTGGTTTTACTATTAAATCTTATTTCAACCATGTTGTGATTGAAAAACTTATTTAGAAATTGAACAGATAGCATTCAAGAAGAAGAGGAGAAAACTCATCACTGGCTCTCAGCAAGTTATTTTCCTTAGCAGCACACCGTCTAATATCTTCTACAATTTCTTCAGCATGGAACCAGTCAAGGCTCCCTCTCTCTACCAGACTTTAAAGGTAAAAAGGTCAAAGTGATAAACAACTACCTGACTTTCAGAAGACATCTGAAGGCACCCCTGTTCAGGGAAGTTTTTAATATGTGACATTTTAGTGTATTTTTCATCTTTGTTGGAAGCCACCCAGAGTGACTGGGGAAACCCAGCCAGATGGGCGGGGTACAAATAATAAATTATTATTATTATTATTATTATTATTATTATTATTATTATTATTATTTAAAGGTAAAGGGACCTGTAATGGTTGTAAGGGGTTACTTATGCGTAAGTTGCCTGCTAGTTGTGTCTGATTGCCTGGATCACCATGCCTTGGCTGACAGCACACACTCCGTGGCCGGTCAGTCACTTGCAGAATCTGTCAGTGGGCGTTTCTTGAACCTTTTCCAGCATAAGACCTGTTTGACGCCAAGTCTCCTCCTACTTTCCCTGCACTGAACTCGTCTGCGCAAGTAAGGGAAAGGCAGGGGTGTGCCAGTGCTCTCTCCACTAGTCTCGGATCCAGTCTCCAATTCCTCCATCTCCCTCCCTTCTCTACTGGTGTTGCACTGAATTCCTTCCCCCCTGCTGGTCCCCTCTCCGGCATCGCTCTGGAGCCCTGCCTCCGCCTCTCGCTCTGATGTTAGTTCCCTGACAGGACCCCATACCATTAGGTCGAGTCGTGACCGACTCTGGGGTTGCGGCGCTCATCTTGCTCTATTGGCCGTGGGAGCCGCCGTGCAGCTTCCGGGTCATGTGGCCAGAATGACTAAGCTGCTTCTGGCGAACTAGAGCAGCACACGGAAACACCGTTTACCTTCCCACCGGAACGGTACCTATTTATCTACTTGTACTTTGACGTGCTTTTGAACTGCTAGGTTGGCAGGAGCAGGGACCGAGCAACGGGAGCTCACCCCGTTGTGGGGATTCGAACCGCTGACCTTCTGATTGGCAAGTCCTAGGCTCTGTGGTTTAACCCACAGCGCCACCCGCGTCCCTGGCTACCAGACTTTACTGCACCCCAAGATTCCATTGGCTTGTAATGAACTATTTAAATATTGAATGTATTACAGCTATTTGAACCCTATACTTTGAAAAAGAAATCTGCAGTAGCCTATCATATCTTTTGTATTGCTGTTCAGGGCTGGCTCCAGGTCTTGGGGCCCCTCCCTTTCTTCCTTAAACATATCCCTCCTCTTGACCCCACCATTTAAACTTAAACAAACTACACTCATCTCAAAGAAAAACACAAACTTTACTATAGTATTTCAGTAGATGCCCTTTAAACATTTTTGTCAGTAGTATAGCTTACAGGCAGCCTCCACACACCTACTGGGAGTAAGTCCCATTGAATGCATCAGGCCTTACTTCTGAGTAGGCATTCATATATGTAATTGCTCTGTCAGAGGTAGACCCTGAAAGGCATATAACTTAAAGGTAGAAGCAAAATGCACACCTCAAAAAGTAACCAGCAGAATAAATTTGGCCCTCTGTTTTGAGATTAGAAATTGCAACGAAGAAGAACAGTGAAACCTTATCAGATTGGATTAATGCATAACTCCCTGTACCCTCTTAATCCTTTCAATGTGTCCAGAAAATGATAAGTCCCTTTACTAAATTCTGTGTCAGACAGTGCACACAAACACCCCACACACCCTGCTGATCCAGATTGTGGAGATCACATTTCTCCCATACACAATGATGTTATCTTGTAACTACAAGGAACACTTGCCTCCCTGCCTCCCTCTCCCTTTGCCCCATCTCTCCCACACCTACCTCTCCCCTCATGTGCACCACACACCCCATATCGAGTGACACTTCCCCCCACGACAATCAGGAAACCCTCTTTAGCAGGTGAAGCATGTGACTGGCAGAAGGCATCAAGGAGGCAAGATGGCGGCCCTGCCCCTACTTCCTCTTCCTTCATGGACACTCAGGAAACTCCTTCTGGGGGACAGCATGCGGCTGGGTAGGCAATGAACAATCAAGTCCAGAGGCCTGTTGCTCCTTCGCCTCTGCATGCCAACAATCAAGCAAGTCAGTCACTTCCACACCCTCATCTACCCATATTAATAATGTTGTTGTTGTTGTTGTTGTTGTTGTTGTTATTCCCCCACCTTTTTCCCTGACAGGGACTCAAGATAAAATGTCCTATCTGAAGAAGTGTGCATGCACACAAAAGTTTATACCAAGAACAAACATAGTTGGTCTCTAAGGTGCTACTGGACAATTTTATATATTGATATTGATATTTATATACATATGTATTGACTGCGTCAGACCAACACGGCTACCTACCTCAATCTAGAACCATGGAAGGGACCACATTGAGCTGCAAGAAATGGAAGTCCATCGGTATCTGAATAAGTGTGGATGCACACAAAAGCTTATACAGTGGTACCTCGGGTTAAGAACTTAATTCGTTCTGGAGGTCTGTTCTTAACCTGAAACTGTTCTTAACCTGAAGCACCACTTTAGCTAATGGGGCCTCCCGCTGCCCCTGGAGCACGATTTCTATTCTCATCCTAAAGCAAAGTTCTTAACCTGAGGTAATATTTCTGGGTTAGTGGAGTCTGTAACCTGAAGCGTATGTAACCCAAGGTACCACTGTACCAAGAACAAACTTAGTTGGTCTCTAAGGTGCTACTGGACAATTTTTTTAATTTTCATATATATTTCAACCGTGCCAGACCAACACGGCTACCTACCTGATAAAATAAAATCAGCTAAAAACACAGGAGGGAATAATTAAAAAACAATTAAACATTCAAAGGTCTATTAATAATATACAAATATTTACAATAAAACAAGCATGGCACAAGCCTCCTCATTAAGTGCAGTCAGTGTGGTGTAGTGGTTAAGAGCAGTGGACTCGTAATCTGGGGAACCGGGTTCGCATCTCCGCTCCTCCACATGCAGCTGCTGGGTGACCTTGGGCCAGTCACACTTCTCTGAAGTCTCTCAGCCCCACTCACCTCACAGAGTGTTTGTTGTGGGGGAGGAAGGGAAAGGAGATTGAGAGCCGCTTTGAGACTCCTTGGGGTAGTGATAAAGCGGGATATCAAATCCAAACTCTTCTTCTTCTTCTCAAAAGGCTGTTGGAGCCAACAGAAGGACAAGGAGAGAGCCAGTCACACATGTCCTTATGAGGAGAAGGGCGGCCAATGATTGGTGGTAGGGTGGTGCCTTGATGTCAGTTCCCAGGCACGGTGGGCCCTTGAGGGTCACGGGCCCTCAGCCAGTGCTCCATCTGACCGAATGCTGCTGGCCAGTTTAGAATGGACTTCTGGACAGTTTAGAAGCCTAATGCCTGCTCAGATATGCTTGTCATTGCTAATGAATTCCTTGCATGATTAAAATGACAGAGTAGCAGCGATCAGCATTTTGTGGGAATGATGGGATCAATGAACACGTACACTTAGAACAATTGGCAGATGCAGGAAGTCTGGGTTGACCAGACCCATATTTCCTTTCACTGAAATCATTCGTTTCATTTGTAATGTTATTAATGGTAGCTTCAAGATGGGCAAAGGGAATTTAGAGCCAACTCCATTTGCACGCAGCTTAAGGGTGATGTACACACTCAGAAAAGGGAAGCAGACTACTGTCTTTCTAGGGCTGTACTTTAGCTGAATGAAGACAAGGGGCTGCATAAGTATTATCTCATATAGAAATAACTCTGCATACATACGCTGCATTGACCTGCCTAACCAGAGTAATACCATTTCCTGGTTCTTCTATCTTGTACATCACTGGCCATGTTCCAGACTTAAGCCATGCTTAGTTTATGTGTGTGGCAACAGTTGCCATTCTCTGCAGATCTACCCATCAGCACTCCAGGAGCAACATTTATTACTGGGGAAAGGTGCATCTTGTTTTATGTACACATGTGTTGAAATGCATATTTTGCTACCTTATCAGGAGGCCTAATCTTCAGCATGAAAACAAGAGTGTTATGTTGTGAAATATCAAAGGATACGTGCAGATTGAAAATTAGCACATAAGAGAGAGGTCTGTGTGCAGTGGCGTAGCGTGGGTTGTCAGCACCCGGGGCAAGGCAAGTAATTTGTGCCCCCTAACCCGTGGATTTGCGCCCCCTAACCCTAACCCCCAGATGTTGCGCCCGGTGCGGCCGGCCCCCCCTGCACCCCCCACGCTATGCCACTGTCTGTGTGTGACCTCCTTCCCCGGCTGATATGCTAGATTCCCAAGTGTGGTGGGGTTTTGACATTAGAGAACATATAATGGTTAATTTTTAAACTGAGGGCTCAAATCCACTTGGAAGTCATATGGTACAATCTGGGAGCCCTTCTTCCACATCTCAGATGTTCATGTGGTGGCTATGGTTAATGGAGAAAAGACTACAGCACGCACTTTTCCAAAATCAAGCTCTACATCACATGTTCCATCACATCAGATTAATTGTGTAGCAGTAGACTGACATGATTAGCACCCCCCCCCCAGCTCTTTTCCTACAACAGTCTAGCAACCACGCCAGCCAAACATATCCTGAGAATCTTGTACTACAAAGCCAGGCCAAAATAATGGATTTCCGCTTTCCATTGCCCATGGCTTCCACAAAAGAGACCCAACTTTGCCAGTTATTGAATTCCAAGCAGTTAACATCGAGTGGGCCTGAGTTTGAAAACAAACAAATACAAAACAGACTAGTCGATGTTGCAAGCACAAACTCATGCAATAGTCAGGCCAGATCTCCTCATCTGCGTAGAAAGAAACAACAAATTACTATCAAAGGGATACACTTGGTTCAAAGCCGCTGGAGGGCTTCTCTTATGGAACCAGTGCCTCCTGCATATGTAGGTTGCTTATATCAGCGTCAGAGTAAACTCAGTGACCTAAGAGTAGTACCTGCTTACTTATCCTGGCATGCACCTAGAGGGGAACCTCTGCATGCCTCACCTCGCTGGTTATCATTATTATGTCATCCAGATCAATCATTTGCGGCTCAGTGCATTGTAAATGCAGCTTTGATCATTCGTTACACTTTGTTAGTATTTATCAGCTCCAGGACTGCACTAATCTGAAACAGCAAAGCAAGGGAGCCCAGTCACCACATACAGTCACCGGATTTTAAATATATGTATTTTTTTCCCCCTTCCATAAAAATTATCCAAACAATGGTGAACTATTCAGTCCAAAATGCACAAAGAAAACATGCAGAAAACATGGCGAGAGTGAAATGTTAATGAATGGCAGGCAAACTGTCCCCTGCCATTCAAGAATGAAGGGGAACACAACCAGCTGGACAAAGTCATCAAGGCAGGGTCACACAACCGAAGGCAGCTGCAACAACGAAAAGTTTCTTCCCGTTTTCTTAGAACACAAATGAAGAATTGATCACTGGAGGGGAAACTAATTTAAGAGAGTAATGCATCATGTAAGTAAATACCTCCCCAGCCTCGCACATGAACTCAGGCTTACTGCTCCCTTTGTCACCAGCAACTTTCCTCCTTCTGAATGAGGTTTGACAGATCACACATTTGCACCCTACTGCTCAACTCGCATTTGGTTGTTGTTGTTGTTTAGTTGTTTAGTCGTGTCCGACTCTTCATGACCCCATGGACCAGAGCAAGCCAGGCACTTCTGTCTTCCACTGCCTCCCGCAGTTTGGTCAAACTCATGCTGGTAGCTTCGAGAACACTGTCCAACCATCTTGGCCTCTGTCGTCCCCTTCTCCTTGTGTCCTCCATCTTTCCCAACATCAGGGTCTTTTCCAGGGAGTCTTCTCTTCTCAGGAGGTGAACAAAGTATTGGAGCTTCATGATCTGTCCTTCCAGTGAGCATTCAGGGCTGATTTCCTTCAGAATGGAGAGGTTTGATCTTCTTGCAGTCCATGGGACTCTCAAGAGTCTCCAGCACCATAATTCAAAAGCATCAATTTTTCAGCGATCAGCCTTCTTTATGGTCCAGCTGTCACTTCCATACATCACTACTGGGAAAACCATAGCTTTAACTATATGGACCTTTGTTGGCAAGGTGATGTCTCTACTTTTTAAGATGCTGTCTAGGTTTGTCATTGCTTTTCTCCCAAGAAGCAGGCGTCTTTTAATTTCGTGGCTGCTGTCACCATCTGCAGTGATCATGGAGCTCAAGAAAGTAAAATCTCTCACTGCCTCCATTTCTTCCCCTTCTATTTGCCAGGAGGTGATGGGACCAGTGGCCATGATCTTAGTTTTTTTGATGTCGCATTTGGTACATTTGCACAAACCATTGGGCAACCACAGCTAAGTAATAGAGCCTATGTTTTGAATGCAGAAGACCCCAAGATCTCCCCAAGATTAAACTGCAGCAGTAGATTTTTTTTTAAAATAAAAAAATAACCCTCTTCCCATGAGCACGAAGAGCCTCTGCTTGTCAAAGCAGACCATACCAGACAAATATAATCTGGGTCAGAACAAAGAAGCTTCATTATGCCCAGCTCGTATTTGGAAGGTGTGTGCTGGCAAATAGAACCACCCTTCTGCTCCTGATGAGTGTTTTATGCTTGAATCGCAGCAGAGAGTGCTTATCCTTTTCTACCTCGGCCTCTGCTCCCACTCCAAATTGATCCTTGGTTGCTTTTCCCTTTGTGAAAGCTTACATCTATAACGCTTAGGGGAAAGGAGCGTTGGTGGGTGATATGGAGAAGTGGTAATTACGCAGGGAAAAGGTTGTTCTGCCACTTCTGAATTTCCTCTTCAAAGGTAACTTTTCTGGGGGAAAAAGTTCCTTGGCATTTGATGACATACATTTGTGTCTAGTATGTAGTTAGACTCTGCCTATTCCTAAACAAATTCTTGAAGGATCTACAGAAAATGTGTAGTTCAACTTTGCTGTTATGTTCGTATTCTTAAATGTATTACAGTGGTACCTTGGGTTACATACACTTCAGGTTACAGACTCCACTAACCCAGAAATAGTACCTCGGGTTAAGAACTTTGCTTCAGGATGAGAATAGAAATCGTGCTCCGGAGGCGTGGCGGTAGCAGGAGGCCTCATTAGCTAAAGTGGTGCTTGAGGTTAAGAACAGTTTCAGGTTAAGAACGGACCTCCAGAACGAATTAAATACTTAACCCAAGGTACCACTGTACTGAAAGATCTATTGAATGAACAGAATTTACTTCCAAATTTAAGACATGACAAATGTTATTTAGAAGGGAATCATCAACACGTATGAACAATATGCAGGTTGTATCCTGAACTTCTTTACCAGTTTTTATGAGGAAGAATGGAACTAACTGGTATTGAAATATTGGCCTGCGGTTCTTCTCAAGAATGGTTATTTTCATGTTAAGTACCTTGACAGAAACCAACTCATTCCCTGCAAAAGAATGCTTTTCTCAAGGCAAGCTGCTACAAGTCTTTAGATTCTGCAGACGTGACGCACCACACTACTGGCAGAAATGGGAAAAGCACAAACATGAGTGACAATTTTTCACCTTCCCTGTTGTCTGAAGTGGAACTCATGGATCTGGCCAGTTTGGTCTCACTTCTAGTGAGTTTTCCCATCCTCCCATCAAAGCAGAAATGAAAGCAACTTGTACTAACACCTCTATGTAATGTGTGAACCACTGTCAAACAAAAGGATTCCCTGGATTTGCATAGCTTTGGGCTTTGCTGATTCTAGGACAAATAAAAACACTTTCACCAGAAGCATCAGTTAGGAAGGAGGAATTCCTTTTCCTATTCCAACATACCCAGGGGCTCCAGCTTGGATCCCACACTGTGGGTGTCCAACGACATCACATGGCCTCAGGAGCCATGGCCTCAGCAGCCTCAGCCAGCATGGCAGCTATGGCGGCTGCAGCGCTCAGTGACTACCATGACTTCAGCATTTGGCTGCCTTGATGCTTGGTGGCTGTAGTGGCTTCAGCAGTTGGAGTGGCGGCAGCCTCAGAGGGTGGCAGGAGGTGGAGGCCAGGCATCCATAGCAAAAATATTTTGGGTGCCTGGGACTCCAGGGCCCCTATGTGAAGATAATCCATATTTCAGATGAGACTTGATGAGTCAACAGTGACACCTACATGTCCCTGGTTATTGTCAGACAATTGATTGGGCATGATTCATGAAAAGATGGGCTATCAATCTTTTTTATTAAATAAAAAAAATTATTATTTTTAAACAAATGTATTACATCCAACTTTTTTTTGCCATCAAGGTGCACATTGTGTTGCCCTATCCAGAAACTGTCCAGACACAGACCTGTTTAGCTCTTAGAATCCCAGCCAAATTGTTTTAGTTGCCCCCCTCCCCAGGTTTTGGATAAATAGTATTTAAATATGAACCCATTCACACAAAAATGAAGCCGGGAGATAACTCAACAGCACAGACCAGCATATACGATTCCTTCTTTTGAAGTGCACTCTCTGCCAAACAAACGCAAATTCTGCCGTTTTGCAACGAGTGACAGATTGTAGCAACGAATTCCGTTGAAACAAAACAGGTTACAAGTTCAGCACAGTGCAGTTTACAGTGGTACCTCAGGTTACATACGCTTCAGGTTACAGACTCCGCTAACCCAGAAATAGTACCTCAGGTTAAGAACTTTGCTTCAGGATGAGAACAGAAATCGTGCTCCGGAGGTGCGGCAGCAGCAGGAGGCCCCATTAACTAAAGTGGTGCTTCAGGTTAAGAACAGTTTCAGGTTAAGAATGGACCTCCAGAATGAATTAAGTACGAAACCAGAGGTACCACTGTATATTCAAAAAGTTTCCTACTGTAGAAAATAAGATTGCAAGGAAAGAAAGACAAAACACTAAACACTAGATACCGAGAGATGCTTGTGAACAGGCACAGCATGTTCAGAAGGCCCTAGGGTCCTGAGTACCCACAATGTTTTCATTGTGGGTGCCCAGCCACCGCCCTGCCCACCATTGCAGCCTCCTGCCTCTTGCCCCCTTCATGGCCCAGTGTTGTGGCCTCCCAGGGCACCCAGGGCTGCAGCAGCAGCGTGTGAGTTGCAGCGTTGGGCTGCAGAGGATGTGGGAGGCCACAGCGCTGTAGCCGAGTGCTGCCTTACCTCTGGTGCTCATGGCAGAGGTGCAGGCCCCAGTCCAATCACCACCACGGTGCTGCAGCATGCGCCCCACCCCATCATGACATTGCGGCGCAGGGTGGGGGGCGCTGGGCACCCACAATGTGGGGCTCAAGTCAGCACCCCTGCTTATGGATATCTGTAATTTTGTAATACAAAAGATGTTCACCCTTGCTCCTTATACACCAGCTGCAAGCATTTTGAGAAGGCTTCCCAACTCTCCCCCAGTTATCTCATATTTTTTGAGTTTCTAAAGCAAAGCAAGGTTTTTGGCATAGAGGCAACAATAATCTAGAACACTTTTCCTATTGAAATCAAACCGGTGGGTTGGATGGGGGCCAATATGAAATTTGTAAATATCCCTTTAAATAATTAAAATTAAAATGTATAGGGTAGCAGAATGAGATCTATTAGCTAGAATCAAGGGATATGAGACTGGAGGCTAGTTTAAAGAGCCCAATAAAGTCTGTAGAATGGGACGCAGGTGGCGCTGTGGTCTAAACCACAGAGCCTAGGGCTTGCCAATCAGAAGGTCGGCGGTTCAAATCCCCATGATGGGGTGAGCTCCCGTTGCTCAGTCCCTGCTCCTGCCAACCTAGCAGTCGAAAGCACATCAAAGTGCAAGTAGATAAATAGGTACCGCTCCAGCGGGAAGATAAACTGTGTTTCCGTGCACTGCTCTGGTTCGCCAGAAGCGGCTTAGACATGCTGGCCACATGACCTGGAAGCTGTACGCCGGCCTATGGAGTGAGATGAGCGCGCAACCCCAGAGTCGTCCGCGACTGGACCTAACGGTCAGGGGGTACCTTTACCTTTAAAGTCTGTAGAGCTTACTTCTGAGTAGACAGGCATATGATTGTGCTTTTAATACTATGCATACAAAATATATAGACATCCAAAACTGAAAGTGAACTGTGTTGATAACACTGCTGGTTATTATGAGGCTATAATGAATTATTTTAACTCACACTTGTATTGCAATTTAAATACAACTGATGGTCTTGGAGTTACTAATGTGTTTTAAATTTACAAAGGAAAGCTAATCCTAAGAATGTACTTTCTCTCAAGGCCTTAAGAACCTAAAATGACTCTCAAATTCAGAACAAAAAGCACCTAATGTTTCATAGCGTGCAAGAATCCCAGCTACTAGCACGCACTATGCAAACAGTCCAGCACTGTAGTTTATGAAGGACTAGCACACTAAGAGGCTGTGATCCATGTAAGTGCAAAACCCATAACTGAGCAGCAAGAATACCTTGATGCAATGTGCATACAGAACACACAACAATGCATTGTGGCCAGTGCAGAGCCTTGTTGGGGAATTTTTACAATCCCTCACATTTTAGTAAAAGTCCTTTTCCTTTATTTTGAGCTAAAGTCATTGGGATTTGTCCCTTCTGCCCTGCAATCAAATGCTGTTTGAAAGAATGCTAAGCAGCTGGTAAATAATGGCAGTTTAAACAAACTGGAATTCACATGGGTCCAGGCTTGAAATGCAGTGCAGCTGATGGCCTCTTTTGCATGGGTCAGGCATTCTAGCATATTTTTAGCACAAAGCCAAAAGTGTGGAAAATTGATGAACAGCTACTAAAAAGAAAATGGTTACTTTTGTCTCTGCAAGAGACCTTGCAGTGCAGATCACACCACATATGCGAAAGCCACAATCCCTCCTGTGTGTGGTATGTGAATGAATGGCTGGGAGACAAGCAGGGGTTTCGTAAACTGAAATCACCGGTGTGTGCGGGCGAACACAGATGCACACCTGATCCCCTCTAGACCACCATGGGCTATGCAGACAGAATTATCCATGGTGCAAATTGACACCAAGGAAATTTGGACAACCATGCATGCTGCATCTAACAAATTCTTCTGGTCTGATCTACAGATTTCCCACTTAAATATCGGAGGGGGCATATGCATGCAAGGTATCATAGTCGTGTTGTCATAGTGAATTTCTCCCAGACCAGGCCATTATTAGGACAGCAATGCTGGTGGCAGCAAAAAGAATGGTTTCTTTTCAGCATGTCAATGGCTTTGGTATGTAGTTTCAGCAGGGATTATTTTGGCCCTAATTAAATCTATCTTTGTCCATGGAGTTTTCTTGGCAGGGATACTGTAGTGGCTTGCTGGTTCCTGCTCCAGGTGGATCACGTTTAGTCAAAACTCTCCACTATGACCTGTCCGTCTTGGGTGGCCCTGCATGACATAGCTCATAGCTTCTCTGAGTTATTCAAGCCCCTTCACCACGACAAGGCAGTGATACATGAAGTGATTCCATAAAGAAGGCTGATCTCTGAAGAATTGATGCTTTTGAATTATGGTGCTGGAGGAGACTCTTGAGAGCCCCATGGACTGCAAGAAGATCAAACCTATCCATTCTGAAGGAAATCAGCCCTGAGTGGAAGGACAGATCCTGAAGCTGAGGCTCCAATACTTTGGCCACCTCATAAGAAGAGAAGACTCCCTGGAAAAGACCCTGATGTTGGGAAAGATGTAGGACACAAGGAGAAGGGGATGACAGAGGACGAGATGGTTGGACAGTGTTCTCGAAGCTACGAACATGAGTTTGACCAAACTGTGGAAGGTAGTGGAAGACAGGAGTGCCTGGCGTGCTCTGGTCCATGGGGTCATGAAGAGTCGGACACGACTAAATGACTAAACAACAATAACAACAATTAAATCTGTAAGAGTGTTTCCAAATAGCAGTGGTTTCTAGAGGAGAGTGGGTGTTGCTGCCTCTGTGGAGCTATACATACTTGTGGCTGTGGGGTGGGCGGGACTGGGAGAACCAGAGAATGCATTGCCACTGATAGTAGTGAAATTCTGTCAGATTTGCTGGGGACAGAATAGAGCAGGTATGGAGGTAGTTCTGTGCCAAATGTAACTACAATGGTACCTTGGTTTACAAACTTAATCCGTTCCGGAAGTCCGTTCTTAAACCAAAGCGTTCTTAAACCAAGGCACGTTTTCCCATAGAAAGTAATGCAAAATGGATTAATCCATTCCAGACTTTTAAAAACAACCCCTAAACCAGCAATTTAACATGAATTTTATTATCTAACAAGACCATTGATCCATAAAATAAAAGCAATAATCAATGCACTGTACTATAAAATAAATAAAATAGTATTGTAGATGATAAAAATAATTTTTTAAAAATTCTTACCTGCACTGATGATAGTCATTGTTTGGAGGGGGGGCTTTTATCCATTTCCACAGTCACACAATCAATCAATCAATCAATCAATCAATCAGTAGCTGAACTGGGATCCACACAGATCCACCGCTGCCCCCCCCCCCGCTGCTGTGCGCAGCTTCCCTCCCTCACAGCTGCGGGAAACGCCGTGACCACTCCCTTCTCCGCTGCCGGACAACGGAAGTGTGCCACTCAAAATGGAAGTCCACCCCCAAACGGAGTACATTCATATACCCCCCAAAAATACGCAACCTGGAACACTTCTTTCTGGGTTTGAAGTATTCGTAATCCAAAAAGTTCGTCAACTAGGCTGCTGTTCATCATCCGAGGTACCACTGTATATCCCTTTTCTCACTTCTTGCTTTTTAGTATTAATGGGAGCTTTCTAGCCTCTGCTTTCAGTGCAAACAGCCAGCATGAGGGCTCCAATCTTTATTAGGGGCAAAGAGTAAAAGTCACACACACTCCTCCAAGCTCTTGTACCAATATGGAGTGGCTTGTTATTTACCTTTAAAGAGCCATTAACACAATTGCTAACTATGAATGGTGCCCCTAAGAGAAAATACTAGAGTGCGGCTATGTGCTTTCTTTCGTTGAAGGTTTTGTCTAGCTTCCTCAGATCTTCCCAGGGCCCCTCCTGCTGGGTTCAGGGTCCTGTTTTCCCTCTCCACCCTTTGGAACAGGCCAAGGGTGGCTTCTTGGCATATGTAGGATGGAGCAGGATGCAAGCAAGTCCGAGAGGCCTTAGTCCTCTCACTGTGCTGCATATATAGTTCTTGTGGCCAGTGACGTAGCGTTGGTTGCCAGTGCCCGGGGCAGGCAGACAGGTGTGCATGAACCAGGTGCACCAGCCCAGTCCTTGCCGCTAGCACCACCAGAGCAACCCCGCCCCCACCAGAGCAAAATGGGGCCACGCTGAGCCACTGAGCTGGGCTGTGCCAGGGGGTGACTGCATGAGGGTGCCAGTTTCACACACCCTCAAAAATTGTGCACCTGGGGCCATGGCACCCCTGGCATACCGCATGCTATGCTTGTGGCTCTTGATACTGAGATGTGATTTGAGATTATGTTTAGGATTCTGAACCACTCAACCACTGTCAGTTATAATAGGAGGGACTCAACATTCATTCGTCCCCTTTTTCAAAAAAGTCTGGCTTCAGAAAAGCAAATGCCTTTGAGAGGCATAATAATTATTATTCACAGTAAAACCCAAATGTATATTTTCTCTGCTTTTTTATTTACAACATAAAGTGCTTTCCCCAGTAAATCAACAAATATGAGTATTCATGTCACCAAGTTCTGATGATTAAAAATAATTACTTTAATGGTAGCTGGCCTGGTGCCAAACATGATTAGGGGCTGCGTTTCAAGCATGATAGTAGATAATTTACATCTCCTTTCAACCAATTCCAAACTACTCTTAATGGATTCTATTTTAGTTTTTATGAATTAATAGAAATTTAGTGCCCAATCCTCTATATTATAGTCACAGTTTGCTCTCATATCTACAAAACTGTCTAGAATAAGGAGGTGGTGTATGCAACTCCCAGCCAATCAGTTTTTCTTATCCCTGCCCCTCCCAGAAACCCATGTCCTTGCTTTTGCCCTTAGGTGATGCAAATTCAAAGGAAAATCTTTCTTCACTAACCAAGCATTTGCCGCCACATCGGCTTGTGACAATTGCCCGCTGTGTTCCATTTATGTGGACATGATGTAGTTAGATATTTTTCAATGTTAATTGTGGATCAATAAGGCTTGGGATGGTTTCTAATCCGTGGACACAATTGGGTACAGGAAAGGATGCTTCCTGAACAACCTCCCCTCTCTTTCTCACCTCTCTCTTTCTTGGGTCAATTAAACTCTGGGAATGGAGGCTTTTGAGAGGCAAACTGTTTCCTCTTCAAAATCAGTACTTCCCCCCCTCTTATGCTCCCTCTCTCCCCTGCCCAGGCTTTGTGATCACTTTTGGGAGTAATCAACATGGTGACCTGCAGCTGCTGTAGACTAGAACTCCCATAATTCTCCCACAGATGTTGTTAGACTAAGACACCCATCATCCCTGACCATTGGCCATGCTGGCTAAGGCTGCTTGGAGTATACAGCTTCTGGAGGGTTGCAGCTTTCAAACCCAATGCACACGGTTCCTTACTTTACCTTGTCTCACGGAGCTTACAGTCTAAATATGAGTAACTAAGGACTGATCCATGCTTACCATTCCTCTGTGTTTCCCAGGCATGGTGTGCACTTTAAAGCTCTGTGTCTGGGCCCCTCCCCCAACTCATGCAAAAGAAAACCCAAAACCTGAAACTGCTCTGTAAAGCTCAATTGAAGCAAACAGCAATCTGGGAAGCCTGAATTGTCATTTGCTCCGATTGAGCGCCAAAGAGTGGGATTTTGCAGAGAAAGCTTCAGGGCAAAAGATTAAACAATGGTCATGATGAAACAATTTAAATGGCAAGTTCGCAAGATAAGCACTTTGGAGTTTCACTTGCTTATAATATGTGTTCTCTCTCTCACTCTTACTCTCACTCTCACTCTCTCTGGCTGTTTGGATCTAGAGAACAACATACATGTTTACACCATGTGCTAAAGAGGGCACTGCTGCATGCAATCAGCTACGAAAACTGAGTCCTGTTTATACTGAAAATAAAATACCTGCAGTGAAAGAAATGTTAAAGCACTTTGTATTTATCCCTTCCTGTAATTCTGAAGAAAAATGTAGCCAATCCACTTCAAATTATTTAATTGCAATGGTTCCACAGTCAGCATTTTTTTTAGGAAACATGTGGCATGCTTATTTCTTTCTTGTAAATTGAGCCTTACACTGCAACATATCTACTCAGAAGTAAGTCCCACTGAATTCAGTGGAGCTTCCTCCCAGGTAACTGTGTAAACACTGTGCAGTCTTAAAATTGCAATTGTAAGCATTTTTACTCAGAAGTAAGTCCCACTGAGTTCAATAGGACTTACTCTCTGGTATGTGCCTGATCATTCTCACAGTTTCCATTATTATTATATTTATACCTTGGCACTGAGGAGAGCCTTTCGTGTGGGAAGTGCTTGACATGCAGAGCTCGTAGCTGTGGGGCAAAGTGGGGGCTGCCTTTCCTCAGAAATATGTGAAGGGGGAAAATACGCACCCGCGGACGAAACTGCCTGATACTGTGTCAGAAAACTTGGTCTCTCTAGCTCAATAGCGCTACCCAAAACGTGCTCTGAAATAAAAAGCCACTTCAGAGGCTGAAAGGAATTTGACAAATTTGTGTGCTCTTTACTGCTTTTCTGGGGAGGGGGGGGGGAATTTGTTCAGTGCATATTACCGTGACTGCCTTCCTAACATAAGAGGGAGGGGGCTGGAAAAAACGCAAGTGATTGATAAAAATAGTTCATAAAAAATGAAACTTTGTATTCAGATAATATGCAAGGGACGCGGGTGGCGCTGTGGGTAAAACCTCAGCGCCTAGGACTTGCCGATCGCATGGTCGGCGGTTCGAATCCCCGCGATGGAGTGAGCTCCCGTTGTTCGGTCCCAGCTCCTGCCCACCTAGCAGTTCGAAAGCACCCTCAGGTGCAAGTAGATAAATAGAGACCGCTTACTAGCGGGAAGGTAAACGGTGTTCCGTGTGCGGCTCTGGCTCGCCAGAGCAGCTTCGTCACGCTGGCCACGTGACCCGGAAGTGTCAGCGGACAGCGCTGGCTCCCGGCCTCTAGAGTGAGATGAGCGCACAACCCTAGAGTCTGTCAAGACTGGCCCGTACGGGCAGGGGTACCTTTACCTTTACCTTTTAAATATGGCCTACTTTTTATGCCCTTTAAAAACAAATGTGTTGAGGCACGTATGCACATATGTGCATGTGTATGCAATTGTGCATGGGGGGGTGGGGTGCCAAACTGAGTCTTTGAACCAGGTGAAAGAAAGCCTAGTTTTGCCCCTGGGGTCCTGAAAATATATATCTCAGGTGTCAGCCAGGGTAAAGAGGAGCATCTTCAGCATTCACCCAAAACTGCATAATGGAGGTACCTAATGGGGAGGGAATTTCACAACACAGTAGCTGCCTCAGAGAATGCTCTCTCCTGGATCATAACCGCCAAACCTCTGAGGGCAGTGGAACTACCAGGAGGGCTCACTCTGCTTACCTCAGCACCCAAGAGGGTCTGTCTTTCAAATATTTGGTGACTAAGTCATTTTGGAGGGACGCAGGTGGCGCTGCGGGTTAAACCACAGAGCCTAGGGCTTGCTAATCAGAAGGTCGGTGGTTCGAATCCCCACGATGGGGTGAGTTCCTGTTGTTCGGTCCCTACTCCTGCCAACCTAGCAGTTTGAAAGCACGTCTAAGTGCAAGTAGATAAATAGGTACCGCTCCAGCAGGAAGGTAAATGGCATTTCCGTGCGCTGCTCTGGTTTCGCCAGAAGCAGCTTAGTCATGCTAGCCACAAGACCTGGAAAAACTGTCTGCAGACAAACGCCGGCTCCCTTGGCCTGTAAAGCGAGATGAGCGCCTCAACCCCAGAGTCGTTCGCGACTGGACTTAACTGTCAGGGGTCCTTTACCTTTTTTAAGTCATTTTGGACTTTAAACACTAATTTGAGCATCTTGAATTGGGTCTGGAAAAATTGGCAACCAATACAGCTGTTTTTAAAAACAGGGGTTATATGATATCTAAACAGAACTCCAGCCAGTAATCTGGCTGCTGCATTTTGGACCAATTTCTGAGTTGTCTTCAAGGGCAGCCTCGTAGAGTGTGTTCCAATGATACAGTATGGAAGTTACCAGAGCATGGAGTACAGTAGCCAAATAATTTCTATCTGGTGGTGAACCAGTCAGAGTTGGGAAAAGGCCCTTCTTCACGTGTCCCTCTACAGATCTGGAGGCTTGTGGAATGCTCTCCCTAGGGAGTAATGTCTGACACCGTCTTTATCTATTTTTAGATGCCAGAAAAAACCTTTCATTTTTACCAGGCTTTTTACCCTTGGTTGGCAGGGTTTCAGGGATTGGTGGACTCATTTAATGGGGTGGGAATAAATATAGAAAACAGTAACAACAACAATGACTTTGGAACATAGGAGCTGCCTTATACCCAATGTTAAGCCACTCTGAAGCATCTAGTAAATGGCTAATAAAATAAAATAAATCTGAGTCAGGCCACTGCTGTGTTTGTTTGTTTTTCTAGCTAGGATGGAATAAGTTGCCCAGGTTGCTTTGACTTACTGTATTTACTGATATTCTGTCTGTGTGAAGGGTAAAATGTTATGACCGGCATATAGTTCATTAAAAAAAATCCTGGCTGTTGTATAGTTCATGAAAAGATTTGTGTGTGTGTGTGTGTGTGTGTGTGTGTGTGTTTAGAAACTGATGAGAGTAAAATATATTAAAGATGGTTTTAGAATTATGTCAGAGTGCAAGAACATTTCCCACTTACTGTGATGCCCATGCAAGTTGACAGAGCATTGCTGCAGAAATCTGAAGCGCTTTTTCTCTTCCTTTTTTTCCACAGAAGTTTTAAGCCACTTGCAGCTTCCTTGAACCGCCCTATCAATAAGACTTGACCCTGACTTCAAGAACCACTGCTTGAGGTGAAAGGGTACTCATTTGCTTCTGCTGAGCTTCCCCCCAAAAGGGAAGCAATTAGGGACAATTGTAATAGGGTTCTGTGCAATGTGTATATGACCAGGTTGCCTTCGGCTGGACAGAGCACAGCAAAGGATTTTGCAAAAGTCATGTGGAAAAGTAACTAACAGGTTTCTGTCCATCTAGAAATACAGAAATGCAGAATGTCAATGTGCATTTTAATCCAGTTTTTAGCTTATCGTTCATTTTGATTACTTTTTTTGAATGTTGTAAATAGTTGCATTTAGCTATTTTTGACTTTTTTAAGGAAAGAGCTTTTAACAGTGCTGCGCTGTTTTTGTTATCTGCATCTCATAGATTGGTTGGTTGGTTTTCAGATTATTTCAATTCTGTTAGAAAACGAATTGCTTTTCAACAGTTATCTTTGAGGTGGTTTTAGCTTTTTGCCATTTATTTGTTGTTGCTTCAAATTGTGTAAAGTCCCAGTCTGGGAAAAGGAAGGCTTAGAAATATAACAACAACAACTTCAGGAATTTTTGCAAATCACTTTGTTTGTTTGTTTTCCAAACTAGAGGTGTATTAATTTTATGAACTGAACAAATAAAATAAAGAAATACTGTATTTTTTGCACCATAACACTCACTTTTTTCCTCCTAGAAAGTAAGGGGAAATGTCTGTGCGTGTTATGGAGTGAATGCCTGCGGGTGGCAGGGGGGATCTGCTGCAGTCGTGAGCAGAGGATCCATGGTTCCCCTTCCTTCCCTCCTCCATGGTTACAAAGCATGGATCCACCTGGATCCTCGGGATTTTTGCATTGGGCTACTCCAAACTCACTGTCAGATCACATGTCTGTGGCCACAGCATGAACCACAAAAATCATATATCCACTATTTCGTTTAGAATATTTTTTTTCTTGTTTTCCTCCTCTAAAAACTATGTGCGTGTTCTGGTCTGGTGCATGTTATAGAGCGAAAAATACAGTAATTTGAATAGTGACTGAGAGCCAAAAGCTTTCACATTATTAAATTCCCAAGTTACCCCACCCAGATAGACCCACCTTTATAGACCCAATTTGGGAATGTTTTCAAATATTTTGATCCTTTTAGTTCAGCAGACAATGTTTGTATCACATTGTCCCAGGGTCGGAGAGGGACCTTTAAAATGAAACCCATGGATACAAATGTTGTTAAAGCATCAAACAGAAAGCTTTATGGTACAACATCTATGGTGGGAGCAAATCAAATTGTTTAATACAATATTATAGTTGATAATTTAAACCATGCAAAAGTCAAACAAAAAATCAGTTCCCAAAGAAACTTCAATAACCTGGTCTCCTTTCATATATACATCAAGCCATAAATTTAACAACATTTTCGCAGCCGTATAAAAAAACTGTGAAAGTTCCTGTTATTAACATAACGTCATCATTTTCTACACTGTTCATTTACATTTTCTATAACAGAAAGTTATTAAGGCAAGGAATGAGGCTTTCATTGAATAGAAATCCATGTTGAAAAAACTCTGAAAGACTGGATCCAAATTAAGAGATATTAAATCCACATTATGGGTTTGTTTTGTTCTTTGGAAATGTAAATTTACATCCACCTGTAGTCCTGGTTCCAAATGAAACATGGAGATTAATGCCTAAGGCAAGTCAAAAACTTTAAGTATCAGGTTGAGGAAAAAAGCTGTCAAAGACAGACGTATAATAATTGAAGAGCAGCATCCATGATGTGTATCACTTAACCACCCTGTTCAATCAATCAAGGTGTGAGAAGTTTTAAACAGATAACACTTGTTACCGTTGTAACACATGCATGTGGTTAAAATTATAATTTGTATTATTGATTGTAAAGCATGGAACTAAAGGGTGATAGTTAATCTGAATAAACTTTTATCACGTGGATTTTGTCTTTAGTTGGGAGCATAAACAATCCTTATAAAATTCGGTGGAAAATGAATGAATGAAATCAAAGAAGCATCCAAAGGAAGAATTATTGTAGCAAAGCGTAATTTAAATAACCCAGACAAAGACTGGGTAAGTGCTTGTTCCTGGTGTGTCAAAGAGGTAACATTTCTACAGTATATAGCCTAAGTGATGGTGCCCTAGAACAGAGGTTCTCGCTTTCTTTCTTTTTTAAATAATATTTATTGAGGTTTCGAAAAGGTTACAAAAATATAAAAGAGAAAAAGAAAAGAGGAACAAAAAATACAAAATACACACAAAAAGAAGTAAAAATAATATAAAAACAATTTTAAAAACACACACATCCTTCCCATATCTTAACTTTCCTTTACTTGTTTCCCTGACCTCCTCACACCTCCCTTTTTTGTATTCTAGTTCAATTAGTAATTTCAGCAAATCCTTTCCATTTTTTCTTTTATCTTGATAATTCATCTAAATATATTATAACTTTGCATTTTCACCTAATAACACTCAATTTTCAATTAAATAATTTATCTTAAAAAACCTAACCTGTTAATTAAGTCAGCAGATCCTTCCATCTTTCACTACTATATTCTGTCATTCAATTTGCCTTAATTTATTTTAACCTTATCTTACCATAAAATACCTTAAAACTTAAGACTTAATACTTATTTGTACATAACTCCATATTATTTCTACTAAAGCCAAATAGTTTCCTTCCAACGTTTTTCCTAATATTCATTAATTTTACAGTAATTTCCAAAATAAAACTTTAAAAAATTTCTTCCAATCTTCATCCAGCATCTCCTTTTCCTGGTCTCGGGTTATGTCAGTCCTTATTGTCCTTTTCTTCTGGTCCATCAACCTGGTAATCTTATGTCCGAGGCTCTTAAGTCTCTTCCATGCCCCTTCTGCAGATCTTCTTCTTGTTTATACTTGCACTTTTCCTTGTCTTTTGTTGGTCTCTTTCTTAGTTTCTTTCCTTTCTCATTGAAGAGTAGATCTCGGGGATGTTCCAACTCGAAAATGTCTCCATCTTTCCTCAAGAGATCAACCCATTCCTCATAGTTCCATTCCCCACAGTCAACAGCGTAGTCCAGAGGGTATTTAAAGACATGCTTCAAGGACCCTCCAAACTTAAGGGCCCCCACAATTCCAGATCTCCCCTGGCCCGCTCCTAGAACAGAGGTTCTCAACCTGTGGGTCCCCAGATGTTGTTGGACTACAACTCCCATCATCCCTGACCACTGATCATGCTGGCTAGGAATGATGGGAATTGTAGTCCAACAATATCTGGGGACCCACAGGTTGAGAACCATTGCCCTAGAAGAGTTAGAAGAGGAACCAACCAGTGATGCTTCTTTGAATTCCATGGGGACCAATTTCGTCTGGAAACAGAAAAATCTAGATTTCATTATTTGTCACTTGACATTGCTCAGGAAATCTAAGAAGCAAAAAGAAAAAAAATGCATATTTGACATCACTTTTTTACATCAGTGCAGTTTTGAAAAGTTCAGTCTGCCATCTGGATTCAAAATGGTGTCCAATTGTATCCAAACATAGATGAAAGCCTGCTCCTTAATCTCAGGAACTGCCATGTCAAATTTGGTTACACTATCTTAAGAGGCATCCAAATGCGTAGGGAGGAGATGAACAATTTAAAAAAAAATTATAGTAGATTCATAATTACTAGGTTGCCATGTAATCAAGAAAATAGAATATAGCTGTTGACATACACCTATAGTGGCACCTAGCTATTACTCTCAGTGTTCAGTTTGATGGAATTTGCAGAGGGCGGATTAAATAAAACCCAACAGGCTTTGTAACAACTTAAAAAACCTCAAAGGCAGGAAAAACTACAACTGAGAAAAAGTGGTTCCATCTTTGCCACTTTTGAATTGTGTGGTCTTTATGAGATACTGTTGCTTTTATATAAAGTTTTAATACAAATATTCAGCATATGCTTACAACTTGAGTAAATGCATTAAACAGAAACTAAATCATGAGTTTGAAAGCACGTAAAAGAGCAAGTAGATAAATAGCTACCACTCCGGCAGGAAGGTAAACAGCATTTCTGTGCACTGCTCTGGTTTGCCAGAAGCAGCTTGGTCATGCTGGCCACATGACCTGGGAAAACTGTGTGCAGACAAATGTCGGCTCCCTTGGCCAGTAAAGCGAGATGAGTGCCGCAACCCCAGAGTCGTTTGTGAGTGCACTTAACTGTCAGGGGTCCTTTACCTTTTTCAATCATGAGTAAGTTCATGAGAATTAGATTTTCTAAAATATCTATCATCTATCTATCATCTATCTATCTATCTATCTATCTATCTATCTATCTATCTATCTAATCTTTCTATCTGTCTATCTATCTATTTATCTATCATCTATCTATCTATCTATCTATCTATCTATCTATCTATCTATCTATCATCTATCTATCAATCATCTATCTATCATCTATCTATCTATCTTTCTATTTATCTATCTATATCTATCTATCTATCTGTCTGTCTATCATCTATCTATCTAATCTATCTATATCTATCTATCTATCTATCTATCTATCTATCTATCATCATCTATCTATCTATCTATCTATCTATCTATCTATCTATCTATATCTATCTATCATCTATCTATCATCTATCAATCAATCAATCATCTATCTATATGAGAGAAAGCCACATTTTAAAGCGTATCTGCCTTTATAGACAAAACTTACCAGAAAACTGGCATGGGCTTCAGGTTCCTAGCAAAGGTGCTCATCTCAAGCTTTGCTTTGGTGCCACATATAACATAGGAAATTCTCCTAAGAGGAGCCAGAGCAAGGGGTGTGTTATTCCAAACAATTGCACATGTATGTTACCTGGCTGCTTTTAGTCTGAAGGGAGGAAGAAAACAGCCACGTGCTCCCAGTCCATATCAGGGGCCCGCACCAGTTTTCTACTGAAAATCAAATGCACACTGCTGCTACTTGGGAGGAAGGAGGAAGCAGCAAGGCGGGACTGATTTTCAACAGAAAACCCATTTCCAAATACAAATCAAAAGCACATTCCAGCTTGGCAGCCCACAGCTACATTTTCTCTAAAATAAAGGTAGCCAGGTTGAGAACACTGGTTTAAATAAATGCTTGATGTCACCTGTAGTGTGCGATGCTGGAGCTACAAATTTCACCCTAGGAAGCTAAAGTCTGCACTGCCAACCTCATCTCCTGCAAATTTGTCCACAAGGTTCCTTCTCTCAGGGGCAGGGGTGCTAGTGGGAATGAAGGGCGGAAAAGTTTTTCTCCTCTTTGTGTCTCATGCAGTCTTCCTTCTCTTGCCACCAGCCAGTGTGGGGGAACACAAAGAGGTGAAAGTCTTTATTGCCTTTGTGTCACATGCAGAGCTTCCACAAAGCCATCTGAAAAATCATAAAAGACTAATAGAGAGAGGACAGAGCAAATGTCCCCTGGGAGTTCTGGAGTCACTGTTGAGATGGATTTGTCCTGGCTAACGCAGCACTATGGGACGCAGGTGGCACTTTGGTCTAAACCACTGAGCCTAGGGTTTGCCGATCAGAAGGTCGGTGGTTTGAATCCCTGCAACGGGCAGTGCTTCCGTTGCTCGGTCCCTGCTCCCGCCAACCTAGCAGTTCGAAAGCAAGTAGATAAATAGGTACCACTCCAGCGGGAAGGTAAATGGCATTTCTGTGTGCTGCTCTGGTTCGCCAGAAGCAGCTTAGTCATGCTGGCCACATGACCCGGACAAACACCGGCTCCCTTGGCCTATAGAGAAAGATGAGCACACAACCCCCAGAGCACAACCCCAGAGTCATTTGGGACTGGACCCTACAGTCAGGGGTACTTTTACTTTTACCTTTAACCCAGCACTGTATTTCAAATACACCTTTGACAGGGCCTCCAAGGAAGATCTTAAAACATGGTCAATTTAATAGATGAGAAGGTAGGCCTTAAATTATCTTGGACCTAAACCATTTAAAGACTGTAAAGAACAGTACCGACACTTTGAATTGGGCTCAGAAGCCAATAAGCAGCCTAAGAATCCCCCCCCAAAAAAAAAACATATTGAATGACCAACTGCATCCAGGAACCTTATAACCACATTCTGCATCAGTGATAGTTCTCAAGAACTTTCCAATAACTCTCCAAGGCAACTGTAAATAGAGTATGTTAAAATAATTTATGCTGGCTTTTGCTGGTGTTTTGTCTGTTGTTTCATGCTCATTTCTAATTTTTATTAGCTAATATTGATTATTGCTTTTATAGTCTTATGTTTTGTTTTGTTTTTTAAAAGTTTGCTACCGTCTTAAGACAGCTGGTGTATAAATATTAAAATAAAAAGTACTTAACCTGCATAAGCTAGATTCAGAAAGGAGCCAGTGTGGTGTAGTGGTTAAGAGCGGTGGACTCGTAATCTGGGGAACCGGGTTCGCTTCCCCGCTCCTCCACCTGCAGCTGCTGGGTGACCTTGGGCCAGTCACAAGTCTCTCAGCCCCACTCACCTCACAGAGTGTTTGTTGTGGGGGAGGAAGGGAAAGGAGAATGTTAGCCGCTTTGAGACTCCTTAAAGGGAGTGAAAGGCGGGATATCAAATCCAAACTCTTCTTCTTCTTCTTCTTCTTCACTATGAAGAATAGTTATCCTATTGAACAGACAGCCACTGCTTTGGTCTCAGCCAGTTCAGCATCAATAATATTGAGAGTAGGATTTCCTGAATGCTCAGGAACACCATATAGCAGTTCTTAGATGTCTAACAGGGCAATCCTGTTGTTTACCCCAAAGCAAGTCCCATTGAGTTCAATGGGGGTTTCCCATGACATTGGTATGTATAGTATTGCAGCCTGGATATTTGGGTTGCATGTGCAGAACTTTGATCAAATGTGTTGAAGCATACCGTTATGAATGTGCAACAATATTTTGTGACACAGGTTCTCGTCACCCGCCCTCTGCCTTCACTATTAGTAAGTGCCTGGCTATATTTAGCCCCTCTCTTTACATGACACTATTAATTGTATCTTTTATTTCTTGTACTCTCTGTTCCTAGTAGGAGGGCTGAAAAAGAACGCTTAATTAAAACCATTGTTCCTGTATGTTTCCCCCTTGCGAACTAAAGATCATGGCTTGTCTGAAGGGTTTTTATAAGGAGTATTGGCATCATGGTGCAACTGTTTCAGAGCAAGGGAGATCACTCCTGAAGAAATTGCGTATTTCTTTTCACAGGCTCAGTTTGGAAGCCAAGTGTCAACTTGATTTGTCTGGTGGACAGTAGCACCAAAGGCAACTTAGAGAGGTCTTCTGCTACATTTGTGCAGCCTCACACTCCAAATAGCAGAAGGTTTTTTTTATTAAAAAAATTTAATTAACTGTAGTTTTTGACTAGTTGTCTTTCTGAAATAATAATGGAAGCAAAGAACTGCACTGGGTTCAAGGCAGAAGTGAATCAATGTGAGGAAGGACAACATTGGTCTAGTGCTGATGTAATGGCAGTGATCTTTTAACTGCAGTTTCAAGTGGGCTGCTTCATTGACTATGCAAAAGCCTTTGACTGTGTCGACCACGGCAAACTATGGCAAGTTCTTAAAGAAATGGGAGTGCCAGATCACCTCATCTGTCTCCTGAGAAATCTCTATGTGGGACAAGAAGCTACAGTTAGAACTGGATATGGAACAACTGATTGGTTCAAAATTGGGAAAGGAGTACGATAAGGCTGTATTTTGTCTCCCTGCTTATTTAACTTATATGCAGAATTCATCATGCGAAAGGCTGGGCTACATAAATACCAAGCGGGAATTAAGATTGCCGGAAGAAATATCAACAACCTCAGATATGCAGATGACACAACCTTGATGGCAGAAAGTGAGGAGGAATTAAAGAACCTTTTAATGAGGGTGAAAGAGGAGAGCGCAAAATATGGTCTGAAGCTCAACATCAAAAAAACGAAGATCATGGCCACTGGTCCCATCACCTCCTGGCAAATAGAAGGGGAAGAAATGGAGGTAGTGAGAGATTTTACTTTCTTGGGCTCAATGATCACTGCAGATGGTGACAGCAGCCACGAAATTAAAAGACGCCTGCTTCTTGGGAGAAGGGCAATGACAGGCCTAGACAGCATCTTGAGAAGTAGAGACATCACCTTGCCAACAAAGGTTTGTATAGTTAAAGCTATGGTTTTCCCAGTAGTGATGTATGGAAGTGAGAGCTGGACCATAAAGAAGGCTGATCGCCGAAGAATTGATGCTTTTGAATTATGGTGCTGGAGGAGACTCTTGAGAGTCCCATGGACTGCAAGAAGATCAAACCTCTCCATACTGAAGGAAATCAACCCTGAGTGCTCACTGGAAGGACAGATTGTGAAGCTGAGGCTCTAGTACTTTGGCCACCTCATGAGAAGAGAAGACTCCCTGGAGAAGACCCTGATGTTGGGAAAGATGGAGGGCACAAGGAGAAGGGGACGGCAGAGGACGAGATGGTTGGACAGTGTTCTCGAAGCTACCAGCATGAGTTTGACCAAACTGCGGGAGGCAGTGGAGGACAGAGGTGCCTGGTGTTCTCTGGTCCATGGGGTCACGAAGAGTCGGACACGACTAAACGACTAAACAACAACAACAACAATGTGAGATCACATGTCCTCTCTTAGGTGAACTCCTCTACCATTTGCCCACTAGACTTAACTGTAGGTAAGCCTCACCTCAACAACATCAACAGCAGCATTATCCCCTCCTACAGTTTCAAGCAACTGGTGATCTGACCAAGGCACAGCCATGGTGGCTAGGAGCCACTGATAGTCCTACGGGACCGCCTCTCCTGGTGTGTCCCACAGAGGAACTTATGTTGGAAATTCAAGCCCTTCTCATGAGAAGCTGGCAACAGTCCAGGCACCCGGCTTGATTCCCTTTTGACCTCCCTGGCTGCATTCCCCAGCAGATGCAGGCAAGGTCTTGAACGGTGATTCTTCTCAAACGTGAGAAGAACACACCCCTCTTTCCTGCCTCCCCCAGGCAGGGGAAAGAGATAGACAGAAACATATTTACATGCTTTTATTTCTGTCTTTGCAGCGTTACAGAAAACGTGACTGCTCTCTCCATACTCCAGCAGTGTTGTGACAAACACTCCCTGTACATCCTGTACAGCTCATATTACACTGTGAGGTAATTCCGGTGAAGCGCACTGTGAAATGACTGCTCCTCTGTTCCCACAGCAGTCCTAACATTCCCATCATGTTTACACTTCAAGCTAGAACTTTGCAGCTGCATTGCTTCATTATCGTAACAACTTACAGTCTTCAAATAAAAACATCCTGAAGGTCCCAGGCCACAGAGAGGTTAGACTGGCCTCGACCAGAGCCAGGGCTTTTTCGGCTGTGGCTCCAAGCTTGTGGAACGCTGTCACAAGAGACTAGGGCCCTATGGGATTTGGCATTTTTCTGCAGGGCCTGCAAGACAGAGCTGTTCCACCAGGCCTTTGGTCAGGGTGCAGCCTGACTCCCTCCTTTGGCAATCTTTACAGAACTTAAGCTTAATGGTTGCTACCAATTGGATTTTAATTGATTTTTATAATGAAATATTTTTAGAATGTTGCATTATTTTATTGTTGTTAACCGCCCTGAGCCTGGCTTCGGCTGGGGAGGGCAGGATATAAATAAAATATTTTATTATTATTAGTAGTAGTAGTAGTAGTATTAATCTGTTTACTCTTTTTTTAAAAAAGCCATCCAAGGTACAAGTTCTTGTCCTGCATCTTCCAACACAGGATGTCCATGAGTCCTAGTGCTAGGAGAGAGGTGTGGCAGGAAATGTTTCTCTATCCACTCTCCCTACACTATGCCTAATTTTATACACCTCTTTCATGTTCCCCTTTACTTGCCTTCTCGCTAAACTGAAACGTCGCAAATGTTGTAACCTTTCCCCTTCCAGGAGTCACTCCATCACCTAGATCATTTAGGTTGTCCTTCCCTGAATATGGAGTACATCTCTGTAGATATTGACAAGCTGGAATGTGTGCAGAGGAGGGCAACCAAGATGATCAAGGTTTTGGAAATGAAGCCTTTGAGGAGTGGTTGAAGGAACTGGGTATTTTTAGCCTGGAAAAGAGGAGAGTGAGAGGAGTTATGATAGCCATCTTCAAATATCTCAAGGGCTGCCACGTGGAAGATGGAGCACACTTTTCCCCCCTCCTGCTCCAGAGGGTAGGACTCAAACCAATGGATTCAATTTTCAAGAAAGGAGATTCCTACTAAACATTAGGCTGTCTCTAGTATTACTGTAAGGCTCTGTTATGCCACCCACTGTTCTTCCCTCTTCATCCTGATGTCATATCTTAGTGGATTGTGTTACAGGGGGATTAAAGCCACAGAAGGGTCTTCTAGAACCTGGAGCCAGTAAAGTAAGGGTGCACAGAAGAGGCATGTGTGAGCTGGTGGGGGCAGCACATGTGACTCCCCTGTGCTCCTTTTGGATTGGCTAGAGAGCAATCACTCAAGCAGCACCATTGGCCAAAGAGTTGCAGATGTGGCGTTTCTTCCCACCTGACTAGCACCCATCCAACATAAGGTCCTAATTTCCTGCATGCTTCCAGGTGATGAACAGCACCCATGTTGTTCAGCCTGGCACATTGGGGGGGGGGTGAACAAAATTGTGGTGGGCTGGATGCTGCCTTCAACTGCCAGTTGACCATGTCATCTTAAGCTATCCTTGACTGCATTGCAAATAGGGGAGAAACCCACAGAAATCATCTTGTCTACATAATCAATTAAATGAAAGGCTCTTGGTGATGATTACTATTTAAACCCTTTTAAGCAAGGGACCCTGTGCCCTGCCTGGTGTGCTCTCCTCCAGGCTGTTCATCCAGGCCTCCGTCATGTGCAAGTTAAATCAGCTCATTTGTTAGTTTGTTTATTTGTTTACTGAAAGCCAGATATTTTGGAGCCCTTGTTTAATTGTGATTTTATTTTTAATTTAGCCAGTCCAGGTCAGATGAAAAGCAAATGAAAAGGCTCCAGAAAAAAAGGGGGGAGGGTTCTTTGCTTGCAACTTTTGAGGTCTCTGAGATGTAGATTTCCAGCTGTGCTCAGTAAAAGTCATTGAAAACTGGCAAACCGGTTTGCGAGCCAACACAACATGACCACAAGCTTGGCAAGCGACGGCAGCTGCCAGATGCCTTTGCAATTCCTTTGCTTTCTATGGATTTCAGGCGCTCGTGGTTTTCTTCTTCTTCTCCTCCTCTCCTTCTCTCTTTTTTCATTGCTGTTGTTGCTGGAAATACTTTCAAAGTGGAACACAATGTTTTGGGTCACCCAGCCAAAGTTTAACTGTCCTTTTGCAGCACTGCCAAACTTCCTGTTTTCAGCAAAAACAATTTATTATCATGCTGGTTCTTTAGAAATGAAAGGATTTTCAAGCACAAACCTCCCCCTCCTTAACTTGGCTTTTCATGCTTTTTCAAAGAATAAACTTGCTTGCTTCCTCTTAATTATTCTCTCTCTGTATACTAGCGTGGAAATGTAGTTAACATTTGGAATTGCTAGGAAGGTGCAGAAAGTGTTTTAATTGTTCACAAATTTGGCAGCCTGGACTTAAAAGAACAAGATTTTTTTTCCCCCATTGACTGGAGGAATAGTGCTGTGTGTATGTGCTTATTCCTCAGGTGGTTTGGCAATGCCACTTCTTCAAATGTGCCACAGATTCAGACCTTCAGAGTCAGTCTGTAGTGAGTTTACTAATTATCCACAAGTTCAGGAAACTTTGTAAATTAATGTGGCTTCCAGCATCCACTTTGTCCAGTGCGAGGAGAATTAATAGAAAACAAGTATTCCAAACCACATTTAGAATTTACAGCCTGGTCCTTGCAAAAGGATGATCACATATTGGGAAATCAGAGTGCAGTTTGCTGACAATGCCCAGCTTCCTAGGAATATATCCACCCTTCATATGCAGCCAGCGCTAACATGGGCTTTTGTGAAACAAGCAGCTCGAAGATCCCATGCAAGGAATCAGGAAGAGACCCTTTGAAAGTGGGCTATGCAAATTCATGAACGATTGGTCTGTCAGTGGTTACTAGACAGGATAAAGGTAAAGGGTAAAGGGACCCCCGACCATTAGGTCCAGTCATGACCGACTCTGGGGTTGTGGCGCTCATCTCGCTTTATTGGCCGAGGGAGCCGGCGTACAGCTTCCGGGTCATGTGGCCAGCATGACTAAGCCACTTCTGGCGAACCAGAGCAGCGCAGGGAAATGCTGTTTACCTCCCCGCCAGAGCAGTACCTATTTATCTACTTGCACTTTGACGTGCTTTCGAACTGCTAGGTAGGCAGGAGCAGGGACCGAGCAATGGGAGCTCACCCCGTTGCGGGGATTCGAACTGCCAACCTTCTGATCAGGAAGCCACAGCACCACCCACAGTGCTACCCACATCCCTACTAGATAGGGTAGCTATATGTAAACTCCATGTCCATAGCGACTACACCTCCAAATATGAACTGATGGGGAGCAAAAACAGGAGAAGGGTGCTCTTGCCTTCAGGCCCTGCTTGGGGTTTATGGTAGCACCTGATTGGCTCCTGTGGAAACAGGATGCTGGAGAAGATGGAACTTTGGTCTAATTGGGCCGAGCTCTTATATGCTAGCTCATCACTAGCTCATCCTCTGCACCAGAGCAACACAATGAGCTTTACATAGCACAGTTTTGGATTGGGGAATCACAGTGGTGATTCAGACCAAAGCACAGCAGTACTTTTTTTCTAGAAAAAAGGTACCAGTACTCACCATGAAGTTGTTGCAGTAATTGATTGGTGTGGTTTTAACAGAAGAGAGAGAGAAATAAATAGCTAGGAATAGAGCTAAATAGATGATATAGTTTTAATTTTATCCATGTGAACATATTGTTTCCATTTGCGTTTTAAGACAGAAGTACTTAAAGTCATAAACACTACTCCTTTTCTTTTTTTTAACCAAACGAAAACCAGCCTAGAAATGCAATCCTAACCCCACACTCAAAGGCCCACTGACCTCAAGAATACTTATTTCTGAGTAGACATGGCCAGGCTGTAATATAAGCTACCTCTCTGGAAATGTGAAGCAATAATAGCAATAAAACGAGGCACAACATTGCACTCTTGGTGCTGCTTCTGAATTCACTGCTTCCAACTTTTCTGCAAATAAATAAATCTTGGGAGGAGGGAAAAATAAGGTTTTTGTCTTAGGCTGCGAACTAAAGGTATTCAGCGTGTGTACAGTATCGGAGGGGGTGGGGGAGTAAGCCTTATGCAGAAAGTGGGGAGGGAAAGCTGGAGGATGAAAACAAAAACATGCAAATCAGAAGAGGGGGGTGCAATCCTGGCTCTGCTGACTTAGAATCAAGTCCTGCTGAAATCCACAGGGCTTACTCGCAGGCAAGCGGACCTCTCACAGAAAAGTGGGGAGCAGCTGCCAAGGCCACCACTCTCCCTGCACACGCATTGTGGGTCGGTGGGAAAGACCCACCCTAATTGCCTCTCTCCCTGCCCCACACCCCTGCTCCCACTGTCCCTCCATTGGCGTCGTCCCCCCACACCGTGGCCATGCTGCCTCCAAAACAGTTGGGCTCCGCTTGCCCCACATGAACTGCAGGCCATGTCCAGCTCATCTCCTTCTCAGCCCTCAGGTGGCCGCAGAGACATGAAAAGAGAAGAGAGGCTGCAAAGTGCACCTGCCTGCCTCCCTTCTTCCTCTTCTTATGTATTTGTGGGGGGGGGGGACCACTGAGTACCACCAGTAAAATCACTGCAGCACAGGTATACAGGAATGTGTGCCCAGTTCCTCCTCCTCCTCCTCCTTCTCCTCCTCCTCCTCCTTCTTCTTCTATCACTTGTAGCCAAGTAAGATTGTCTTCCATAAACACGGTTTTAACGACGAGTCTGTAAATGACTGTGGAGGCCAATTCTGGATCCACACGTCCTTCCACAGTGGGAACATTGGTTTCCGAGTGGGAGTTGATCAATGTGAGGGTTTGCCAAGTGTGCCTTCCTCCTAGCACATTTCTCCCTTTCGTCTTGAGTTTTAGTGTCTTCAAAGCCCAGGACACCTTTGGTAAAGGCTGTTCTCCAACTAGAGCACTCGCAGGCCAGTGTTTCCCAATTGTTGGTGTTTATACTACATTTTTTAGATTTGCCTTGAGACAGTCTTTAAACCTCTTTTGTTGACCACCAGCATTACACTTTCCATTTTTAAGTTTGGAATAGAGTAGTTGCTTTGGAAGACGATCATCAGGCATCCACACAACACGACCAGTCCAACGAAGTTGATGTTGAAGAATCATTTCTTCAACACTGGTGATCTTTGCTTTTTCCAATACACTGGCATTAGTTTGCCTGTCTTCCCAAGTGATGTGTAAAATTTTTTGGAGACACCGTTGATGGAATCTTTCGAGGAGTTGGAGATGGTGTTTATATGTGGTCCATGTTTCACAAGCTTATAGGTATGTTTGCAACATCAGCCTTGAGGCTGGGCATTGACAAACTTGGGAGAAATAATCAAAACCTTCTCTGCCAGTGCTGAAGATACAGAAGTCCTTTCTTGGTTCGAAGACAGGTGTTTAGAAATACATGGGAGAGGATTCTTCATTCTGTATGGGACTATTGAGGTTTGTGTGCTTCTCGACAATACACAACAACATCTCTACTTCCTTTATTTAGGTAGTTCTGATTGCACTTCCCCCCTTATCCCTTTCTATGTTGGTTTTCATTGATATATTTTAACATGGGTACTTTTGGAGATAGTTAGGATGGGATACAATTTTTTAAAAAAAACTAGGTAAGAATGTTATCTGTAAAACTCCTATATGCTGCTTATTTTCCTTTTAACCTAACCATTCATATCCAGTGGCATTGTATTGCTATGATATTTTACAAAAGAACATTTGTGACCGTGACTTCAGCAAAACACATTTCCAGGCTTGAAGGCAGTGGTTATCTATTTCTCCATGTGCTTTCAGAAATTATTATGCCTTACTTGCACTGGCTAAGAAGCAGCTGCAGTCTTATTTTCTGTAGTGTACTTCAAAGAAGCTGCTAATTTTTCTTTGAAGGTGATTTAACTTCTGCACAATTAAAGCTTTTATTTAAATAAAAGCAGTATTTTGAATACTGGATTTGGATGCACAATGTAAACTTCTAAAATGTATATTCTGCAAACCATTCACACCAATCGGTCTCACTAGCAATTCTGTTCTGGCGGCCGACAAACATTTCCAAGAGAATAGCATTCGGTCTCACTTTCGGGAAAAGGATACATCTGTACTGAATAACGTGGTGAATTTTATATTCGTTTCAGGATCACAGAAAATATGAGACTGGCACACTTAATTCCCTCTAACAGGCATTTGACCCCCCTGAGCTGACTGTCAATTTAGAAGTGAAAAAGGGTCACTTCCAAATTAATGTAGCAGTTGAGGAACTCCACAGGTATACAGAACAGCAAAAGTTTGCAAATTAAAAGAAAAAAGTACAGGAGGAAATTAAGCACAATGAGGACTGAATGTGCTCAGTCATCTACTGTAGCCACAGAATGCTGAGTCCCTGGCTGTGTGTGCACCGTGCATTTAAAGTGCAACCCACCCCCCTGCAGAATCCTGGGAACCGTAGCTCTGTCATGGGTAAACCATAGTTCCCATGATTCTTTGTGAGAATGTGGTTTAAATGCACGGTGTTTTTGCAGCCGCAGTTGGAAAAGGCAAAGGGAAAGGAGCAGGGATTATAGTATCCTGGGGGGGGGGAGAGACCTGGCTGGCTGGAACCCTGGGCTGGAGCCAGTGGCGTAGCGTGGGTTGTCAGCACCTGGGGCAAGGCAAGTAATTTGCACCCCCTAACCCGTGGATTTGCGCCCCCAACCCATGGATTTGTGCCCCCTAACCCTAACCCCCAGATGTTGCGCCCGGTGCGGCTGGCCCCCCCTGCACCCCCCACGCTACGCCACTGGCTGGAGCACTTCCAGTAGAGCAGGAATGGGGGGACATTTTCAACCTTATAATCTGCCCACCAAGTCCAGCACTTGGTGGAGAGATTTAAAGCTCTCTTCTAAGCCCAGTTTTGAACTTGGTGAAGAGCAAGTGTTTGTGTCTGTGTGTGTGTGTGTGTGTGTGTGTGTGTGTGTGTGTTTGAGAGAGAGAGAGAGCGCACTATGTCTGCGTGTATGTGAGAGAGATTGGGTGCAGGGGGGCCAGGCTCACTTTGGTCATGCATGTTGGCAAAATAATAACATTGCTAAAGAAAGTGGGTCCGTTTCACCGTTGCAGCATCCTAAATAGTCTATATAATTAAACAGGGGGGAAACTTATGAAGTCAACATGAAAAATGAGTTGCGCACATGGAATGATCAACATCTGAATAACAAATGCAAGCATGCTGCTCTTTGAACAAGATGTTCTACTCATCTATCAGTTAACAGCAATAGAAACTTCCAAAATATATCAGGAAGACAAATTGCAGTTGTAACGCCACTGAGAGGAACATTTCTCTGCACCACTGTAGATTCTTGCTACTTCCAACCCTTGTCAAGAACTCAACATTTGTCCTTTTCACGCAAAAAATGAAAACCTACAGAATGCAATCAGAAATAAATTTTGATATAAATGGCTTCAAAGATGTTAGTGGCTTTGGCTTTCAGCTTCATTTGCTAAATCATGCTGGTTTTTGAATTTATTGGGAATTTATTGTTCTCTGGGGAATAATTATAATTTCTGGTTCTCTTCTGGTAATATTTTATCTGTCTAGGAATTGAAAGAAATCAGAATTTTTCACACATATTTGCCTTGTGAACAATATAAAATTGAACAAATCATGTGGCGCTTGAAAGGGTGCCCTGAAAAGATGGTGGCCCTCAGACTTACAAGGTTTCAGCACCCCGTCATGGAGAATTAGCCACTTTCGTCCTTAGAATTTAAGCAGAATTTTGGTCTAATAGCAACAGCCTTTGCTTTAATGAGCTAAGATCCCCCACCCACCCACCCTCTTACACAATCTCTTTATTTCACAGTGGACGGAAACCCTGGAAATAATATGATAATGTGCATCTTTAAAACCTTCTGTCCCCATTTTAAACAAAGGTTTTCGATGTGGCTTACAATAAAAACTGACAATGAAAACAAAGTCAGGCAGAAAATAGCATAAAAGCAGCGGATAAAATCACTCAGTCAGTGCCCTTGCTGTCGCATTTCCCCCATAGTCTTCAAAGGTAGCCCCAAGTACGACACAGTGTAGTAGCCTTCAGAAAGTTGGACTTTTGGAAACGAGGATGAAAGGACATCCAGGATTTTTAGTTCTCTGTTTCAGTGCCAAAAGATTTAAGTTCTGAACTCACTAGCAGGTGACACTGACAGACGCTTATACGGTCAGCACTAATGAGAAATTGATGAGATGTGCAGACCATGTTGTTCTGCTGAGTCTTGTGGGAGACAGCAAAACTCCTGGACAGATGCAATCACACCTGGAGGGAGGGGGAGAAGAAGAAGTGTATCTGTGGAAGAAGATGGGTAAGGCTGCAAATACGCAGAGTTAGGCACACCAAAGCCCATCCATTTCAAGGGAATTAGGTCATTTAAGTGCATGGGATTGGGCTATAAGGTCAATGGGTATAATTACATGTATGGCTCAACATTTAAGCCTTTCTTGTTTACCCTGTGGCAAATTGCATCCGCCCAGTATTGGACCAGGATCCGCACATGAACCAGGAAATTTATAACATGCACCTTCTCCAGTTGTTTGTTCCAGGCCGACATTATTGCAACCATCAACGCAAGCTTATGTCAAGTGCATAGGTTTGAATAGGTTCTTTATAGAATAAAAAAATGGGCACTGCTATTGGAAGCACAGATCTGACATGCAGACCAGGTGCAAAAAAACCAAAGCTCTTCTCATTTCCTTCGCTGGTCCATCAGCATCTCCTCCTACGTTATTATTATTTAAACTTTTTGACTAGAAGGTTTTTCTTTTTTCAATACTCGTCAATGGTTGGGGAAAGTAGACGTTTTATTTATTCATGCCACCTTCTTCACGACACTTTTCCTGAATATGAGACTGTGTTCAATGGAGCATACCGTGAGATGAATTTGCACAGGGCTGCAGCCTTAGAAGGGGCACGATCTCTCCCTCTGTGTGTGCTGAGACACTGCTCTGTTTCTTGGGTATGCACAATCCAATGTAACAGGGTATATTAATGCCTTGGAAAGGTTTTCCATCAGAATTGCAAAAGTTCACCAGGCCTGTGCCAATTTGCACCAGCTGGAGATTTTATCTCATATGTATATTTCCTTTTTGCTTAACAAGAGTCTCCCCTTTGATCTGCCTTTCTCACGGCAGTGGAGGCATGGGGCTTGCATGTTAGCAACAGAGAGCCGAATTTCGATCTAACAGTAAAAATCAAAAACAATTGAGTGGTTGTAAGTTTCAGAAAATGCATATGACATCTTTCAGCAATAGCTAGCTAGCTACATCAACTCATTCACAATATATGAACTATTTGTTCTGCATTTGTGTGAAGCCATTTTCCGGGGTCATAGCAAACTGGCAAGAGAACTAATTTGGCATGCATCAAGAAAATAAAGCAGATTGGGGGGCAATCTAGACAAAGTTGTAATGGTGGAGCTGCGCATTACAAGTGAAATTGGACCGCTTCCTAAACAAACAAGCTAACGATGCATTCTCTGTCTAATATATAGGCTTTCTTATCCCATACTGTGCCATCGTTTCATTAGCGCTATTGAAATTACTAATGCAAATGGCACTGTGCAACCACGCTCCACTCCCTAACCCATGTGCATTGACTGCACATGCCACAGTCCACGTCTGGATGCAACAGTACTCCATCAAGCACTAGTAACAAGTTTGCCACATGAGATTTTTCAAAACGCATTAAAACATTTGGGAGTGCAGCAAACATACTGAGGCACAGCTGACAAGTGCATGTAGTTTCTATTTAATAATAATACAACAGAAAATTGGCCAGCCTCTTACTTGTAACCACACATTTCAGGGCAGGGATCCCCCCCCCCCCGCCTCCCTTCTGAAAGGTATTTATGGACCAAGATCTTGTATATCATGTTTCATTCCAGAGTAAATTTTTACAGCCGAGTTGTAAAAGAGCAGCATATACTGCAAATTTCGGCTGAGGCTTTAACTATAACAGTGCCAATCCATTGCTACAGGAATCTGGTTGCAGTCGTGGCTCCTTGTATCAAACCTCAGCTGGCAGTATGAAGAGGAAGAGGCATTCAGCTCTAAACCACAATAAAAGCCCCACTGAGAGGACCAAATGCTCCAAACTTTAAGTGGCAAATGAATGTATTTACCTCTCCCCAGGGTTCAAATAGCCCAACATTTGGTAAGTGTTTAACAAGAGGAATTCACCTTCCCATTTGTCCTTTCCCCTCATATGTAGTAAATTAACAAATTTGATTTAACAAGGCGAGCTGGATTACCCCCTGTAATCCCTCAATTAGAGCCCTGCCTCCTCTTCCCACAATAACACCCTACTGCATTTGTGTGATAACAAGAGTGCCAACTGCAATTAGCCATGTGGTATTATTCCCAGCCATTTCTCTTCCGCCAGCTTGTCCTTTGAAGGGGGGGGGGGGAGGCAGCTTCCTTCCCCGCCCCCACCACAGGTCTGCCTATCTATTCTACTGAACCGAGGGTGTGCCCCTCTTGAAATAACTATTTATTTATGTTGCACCCCACAAGAAACAGTTGCACACAATATTGCCAGGAGAGACATTATATCCTGTTACTTTGGATGAGAGCTAAACTGAAAGGCAATCTTCTCTCTTTCTCCCTCTCGCAGGGAGAGTTGCATTCCTTGTGGTGTACATGGCTGCAGTGTATGTACAAAATTACTGCCTCTTGGGTATGATATGCCCACCCACAGGGTTGCATTATCCACCTATGCACCAGAGCCTTATGCGAAAACACCATAGAAACAAGACCCCTGATCACTTAACATTTGCATGATGGAGGCCAACAAGAAACGTAGCCTGCAGTTCTGAGAACACCTGCTGCTAAAGCACTGCTTTGACCTAATTGTTCCCTATCCTTATCACCATCATCATTTTTAATTTGTATACCGCCTTTCTGTCTTACAATACTCAAGGCGGTTTACAAGCTGAAGAAACAAAAAAATGTACATCTTATAACAATCTAATGCAATACAAAAATGTGATAATAAAACATAACTTTAAAATAAGCACCCTGCATAAAAAAGTAACATTCAACAATCATTAGAATAGTATAAAATAATAATATCAGCATATAAAAATTAAACAGAAATTCACTGTTAACAGTTACAATAAATAATTTCTATTTTTTTAAAAAAAATAATAATAAACAAGTCTGCATGTATTGCTGCACTGTAGTTACTACGAGGATCTACGCCTGACCTTTATTGCCCCAGTTCTACAAAAGCTTAAACATGAACCAGAACTCCAACGTATGAGAGCCTTGGTAGAAGATAAGGTTCCTGAAATTACGATCAATGTTGCCAAATTCTGTGTAGCTGCTATTAGGCGTAGGAAACAAGAGCTTTCCAATGTCAATATGCAGGCGAAGGCAAATACTTAATTTTATTTATGCTGTCTAATTTTAAATTGCTGTTATGGCCTAATCTGTATTGAAATTGTCCTTTGTTTTTTCCGGTGTTATGCTTCGCTGACTAGCTGTACGAGTTAATCTGGTCTGTGACCGTTTAATAAAATTTGATTTGATTTGATTTAAAATAATATTTATTAAAGTTTTAAGAGTTACAGAAAGAAAAAGTAAAAACACCATATTAAACAAAAACAAAGCAACACATCACAATAAGGGGGGGAAAAGAAAGAAAAAGAAAAAGAAGAAAACAGAAAAATAAAATCCATTAAAAAAACAGCGAATCTTCCCATAACTTATCTTTCATTTGCTTGTTTCCTTGAACTCCTCACACCTCCCTTTTTTGTATTCTAGTTTAGTTAACTATTTCAGCAAATCCTTTCCATCTTTTCCAATTTTTGTCCTGTTATTTATCTTAATATAATGTAACTTTACTTTCCCTCCTTTCACCAGTTAACAGTCTGTTTTTTCCTAATCCTTTATAACATTTCTGCTAAAACCACATAACTTCATTCCAACATCCTTCTAACATTCATTAATTTTACAATGTTTCTGTAAATAGTCTTTAAATTTCTTCCAATCTTCCTCCGCCCACTCTTCTCCCTGGTCTCGGATTCTGCCAGTCATTTCCGCCAGTTCCATGTAGTCCATCACCTTCATCTGCCATTCTTCCCGGGTGGGCAGATCTTGTGTCTTCCAGTACTTTGCAATAAGTATTCTTGCTGCTGTTGTAGCATACATAAAGAAAATTCTATCCTTCTTTGGCACCAATTGGCCGACCATGCCCAGGAGAAAGGCCTCTGGTTTCTTCAGAAAGGTATATTTAAATACCTTTTTCATTTCATTATAGATCATCTCCCAGAAAGTCTTAATCCTTGGGCAAGTCCACCAAAGGTGAAAGAAGGTACCTTCAGTCTCTTTGCATTTCCAACATTTATTATCGGGCAAATGATAAATTTTTGCAAGCTTGACTGGTGTCATGTACCACCTGTAGATCATTTTCATTATATTCTCTCTTAAGGCATTGCATGCCGTGAAGTTCATACCTGTGGTCCATAACTGTTCCCAGTCAGCCATTAGAATGTTATGTCCAACATCTTGTGTCCATTTAATCATAGCAGTTTTCACCGTTTCATCCTGAGTGTTCCATTTCAACAGCAAGTTATACATTCTTGACAAGTTCTTAATTTTGGGATGTAGCAGTTCTGTTTCCAATTTTGATTTTTCCATCTGGAAGCCAATTTTTTTTGTCCAAATTATATGCCTCCATTATCTGGTAATAATGCACTCTATTTTTTAGTTTTTTAGTTTTTCAAAACTCTGCAGTTTTAATCTATCTCCCTCTTGTTCCAAAATTTCCCAATATTTCGGCTATTTGGCCTCCATATTGAGCTTTTTCTGAGCCTTCGACAATAAATAATTTCTAAACTACAATAAATAAAACAACGGAAAGCCACAGTACATCGAATAATACAGTACAAATTGAGAAGCAGAGACTAGAGGGTGGAGCAAGGCAGGTGGAATGAGGCCTTGCCTGATGAAGTCTCTCCCCTCACCTATTGCAATCTATTAGGGCTATTTCCAACAAGCACGTATAAAACGTTTGGTGCACACCCACTTCTACTGCATGCCTTTTTCTTCACCAAGTGTGCACTACAGAAATATATACTAGATGTTGAAGTCTATCGCTTATAAGGGGACAGGACATGTCTAATAAAAGTAAGTCTGTTGTTGCTGTTTAGTCATTAAGTCGTGACCCCATGGACCAGAGCACGCCAGGCACTCCTGTCTTTTATATGCCTGTTGTTTTTGTCCATGGAGTTTTCTTGGCATTGATACTGGAGTGGCTTGCTGGTTCCTGCTCCAGGTGGATCACGTTTAGTCAAAACTCTCCACTATGACCTGTCCATCTTGGGTGGCCCTGCACGGCATAGCTCATAGCTTCTCTGAGTTATTCAAGCCCCTTTGCCACGGCAAGGCAGTGATCCATGAAGGAGAAAAGTAAGTCTACAGTACTATAATAGGTGTGAGATCAAGAAGCATGGGAAACTAAAGGAGGAATGCTGGAAGGTTCTATTTTGGACTTTTAAAATACTTAGAAACAAACTGGAGGCATATTAGGCAACATTTGGACATTGACTAAGCTGGAAACACGTGTGGCTGACTTTATGTCATGCCAGCCTGAGCTGGACCAGGATGTGTGGCATCAGCAGCCCAGGCCCATGAATGGCTTCAGCAAAATGAACAGCGCTTGCACAATGACACTCCTGGATTGGCTGTGCTCCCACTAACATTCATGGTGCAGCTAAGAACAAGAGAGCTAGCCAGTGGCATAGCGTGGGTTGTCAGCACCCGGGACAAGGCAAGTAATTTGCGCCCCCTAACCCATGGATTTTAGCACTCGAGTCTCTTCCACTAGATTTGCGCGCCCCCAGATGTTGCACCGGGTGCAGCCGGCCCCCCCCCTGCACCCCCCATGCTACGCCACTGGTCCTAGCTCTTGGTGGAACAGGGTGTTTCAGGATCCTACCTTAGACTGAGCCTCCAATGCATGTTGATGGTGAGCAGCTGGATGTACAAGCAAGATTGGTGAGATTAAAGCTCTGCAGTTATGGACCCTTTGGAGGGGCACATTTTCACTCTTGCAGCCTTTATGTGATGAGTGTAGGGATGAAACCATCGCTCAGGGCCAAATCTCCCATTGCTTTTCGGAAATTAAATAGCAGCCTCAGATTTAAATTGTGCTTCTGGCACTGGAAGAATGGGATGTAATCCTTCCTCCTGTGCCATCCCCCTCACCCACTCCAAGCTGATATTTGTTCAGTTGCAGAAACGCTGGTATCATATGGGCAATGCCTTAAAGTATTTCCCCTCAGAGCAAATTCCACCTGTAGGAAAGTATGAATTTCAGGAGCAGCTGCGGAGGTGAGGCAGAGGGACGGAGCCAACCTCACAATACGGTATCACAGCAGTTTGCACAGACATAATAGGTTGGCAGCCAGGTCAGGGCAGCATATGCACACCAATGGAGCCAGTCTGGTGTTCTGCACAATACATTTCAAGCAGCAGCATCCCATGGACTGCAAGAAGATCAAACCTCTCCATTCTGAAGGAAATCAGCCCTGAGTGCTCACTGGAAGGACAGATCCTGAAGCTGAGGCTCCAATACTTTGGCCATCTCATGAGAAGAGAAGACTCCCTGGAAAAGACCCTGATGTTGGGAAAGATGGAGGGCACAAGGAGAAGGGGATGACAAACTGGAACGTGTCCAGAGGAGGGCAACCAAAATGGTCAAAGGCCTGGAAACGATGCCTTATGAGGAACGGCTAAGGGAGCTGGGCATGTTTAGCCTGGAGAAGAGGAGGTTAACGGGTGATATGATAGCCATGTTCAAATATATAAAAGGATGTCACACAGAGGAGGGAGAAAGGTTGTTTTCTGCTGCTCCAGAGAAGCGGACACGGAGCAATGGTTCCAAACTACAGGAAAGAAAATTCCACCTAAACATTAGGAAGAACTTCCTGACAGTAAGAGCTGTTCGACAGTGGAATTTGCTGCCAAGGAGTGTGGTGGAGTCTCCTTCTTTGGAGGTCTTTAAGCAGAGGCTGGACAACCATATGTCAGGAGTGCTCTGATGGTGTTTCCTGCTTGGCAGGGGGTTGGACTCGATGGCCCTTGTGGTCTCTTCCAACTCTATGATTCTATGATTCTATGACAGAGGCCGAGATGGTGGGACAGTGTTCTCGAAGCTACCAACGTGAGTTTGACCAAACTGTGAGAGGCAGTGGAAGACAGGAGCACCTGGCATGCTCTGGTCCATGGGGTCACAAAGAGTCAGACACGACTAAACAACTAAACAACAACAAGAACAGTTTTCTCACAAAAAATCGTTGCAAATGTTAAGGGTGCTTGGGAGTTTGTATGAGAGACCCCTATTCCCTTCTCAGAGCTACAGTTCCTTGAGCCTTATCAAACTACAGTTCCCAGACATTTTTGGGAGAAGCCATGACAGTTCAAAGTGGTATGAGACTGCTTTCAAATGTGTGGTGTGAGTATGATCTTATTCTGTTAGACAAGTGGCACTGTAAAAAGCTACCCTTTCATCGGCAGGAATTTCTTCTACCTTATTTCCCGCTGACAAAGCTCAAAGTCCATACATTTCTATGGTATAGTTCACCGTATGTTTCAGTATTCCTCTTCCCTCCCCAACAAAGCACACATTTCTCCCTCATCAGATATTGCCTCCTTCAGAGATGTCCAGATGTGCAAACGTGCCTGCGCCATTAACCTTTTCATTATGCTATTAGGCAAAACAAGTTATGTGGCATTCTCCAAATCTCTAGTGACCTTTTTGCACAGGAGAGATGGAGGCGTGTTACACCCCTGACTTAGAAAGAAAACAAGAAGAAGAAGGAAAAGAAAAAGCAGCTTTGTGTAAATCACACCCATAGAGGCAACAGGGTGGAGATCGGGTGGATAATCCCGTGAATATCAGCACTGGCTATAAGCAAGAAGAATCACCTTACAGCACAGATCTTTTCTCATTTTCTTTGCCAAGCAAGTTGGGGCCTGGTCAGTATTTAGATGGAAGGTTGCCAAAAGAAATCTAGGTGGAGCAGAAGGTAGCGTTCCATTAGGTAATTAGAGGGAATACAACAAAAAATCCTACAGTATGATGGCAATAATAAGCAAGGGGAGACTTGAGTTTCTGTATTTCCAATGAGGCATAAAACCGGATGGAATCTCAAATTACTATAAACCTAGAAACATGCTTTTGGGGAGATTTGCCGGGGCAACTGGAGAGTCCTTTGTGGCCATTCTGTGTCCATAAATAGTCTCATTCCAGTTAGCTGAGGCATTCATTCCTGACTCAGATCTAGGTTCAGTTGTGTTCTACGTCACAATTGTATAACAAGTCGTACCAGAGCCTGAGTGGAATTAAAGAATGCATTCAAAATCCCACACAACAAAACAGGGCTTATGACTAGATTTTGCATCACTGGCGCAAGAAGCTAGAGAGCACTAAGCATGGAAACTGAGGATTTGGAATGTGGGGGTCACGGTTTGAAAGGCTTTTATTTACTCCTTGTTTGTTTGTTCAATTTGTATCTTGCCTTGCCTTTGTTCAAGGTGGTGAAGAAAATCCCACCCCGCAATAAGAAGTAATATAAAAAGAAAACCTTGATACAGATACTATTAGTGAGAGAGTTTTTACTTTATGTATATACTGTAAGGGTAGTGGTGAAGATAGTGAACACAGCATCCCAGTTTGCAGACCACTTAATGTTTATGATAGTACTGGATATCAATATGTAGGGGAGGGGGATGAGGGCAGGCAATACCTGCCTTTGGTGATCTCTGGACCAAAGAGTAGGGTCCCAGAACAACGGCAAGGGAAACTTATGGAATATGCAGAACTGGCAAAACTAACAGAAAAATTACATGAAAAGGACAACAAAGACTTTAAAAGAGAATGGGAACCATTTACAACATATATGAAGAGGCAACATAAAGAAATGGACTCATTTGGGTTTGGGTAAACAATCACAACTGTATACAACAAAAAATAAGACTCTATGTATTGAGAAAATTTTGGGGAAACAATATGCAGGGTGAACAATATGGAAATAAAACAAAACAGGAGTATAAGGGAAGTCCAGGGGAGGAGGGTTGAAATATGAAAAATTGTTAAAGATATATTGTTAGAAGAAGTATACATGGAAAAATCACTAAAAAATATTTTTTTAAAAAAAGGGGGTAGGGTCCCCTCCTGTTTGTTGTGTGTCCGAGAACTAAAGCAGAATGGCTGAGTGACCATTCTGTCTGCATAGCCTTGCCCTGAATTCTCTTTCCGTCAGTGCTTCGAGACTTGGATAGCTTAGAGAAGTGACTGCGTACACACCACACATTTAAAGCACATTTTAAGCACGTGACATCCCCCCAAGATTTCTAGGAACTGTAGTCTATCCCTCCCAGGGCTCCCACTTAACAAAATACAGTCCCCAGAAATCTTGGGGAGAAGTCACATGCTTCAAATGTGCTTTAAATGCATGGTGCATGTGTAGCCAATCTGCTTTCAGCTCTAATAGCAACTCTGCTTCTAGGCTTCTGGAATCTGGACAACATTATTTAATGAGATGGGCGGTTTCCTTACGAGGAACGGCTAAGGGAGCTGGGCATGTTTAGCCTGGAGAAGAGGAGGTTAAGGGGTGATATGATAGCCATGTTCAAATATATAAAAGGATGTCACATAGAGGAGGGAGAAGGGTTGTTTTCTGCTGCTCCAGAGAAGCGGACACGGAGTAATGGATCCAAACTACAAGAAAGAAGATTCCACCTAAACATTAGGAAGAACTTCCTGACAGTAAGAGCTGTTCAACAGTGGAATTTGCTGCCAAGGAGTGTGGTGGAGTCTCCTTCTTTGGAGGTCTTTAAGCAGAGGCTTGACAACCATATGTCAGGAGTGCTCTGATGGTGTTTCCTGCTTGGCAGGGGGTTGGACTCGGTGGCCCTTGTGGTCTCTTCAAACTCTATGATTCTATGATTCTATGATTCCATTTTCCCAGCCTCAAATGTTGAGGTGGCTATCCTTTGGACCACTATGTGGTGGGGAAAGGTGAATTCTTCCTCCACCCTCACTATATTCCTGATCATGATTGCATACCCCACTGCATTTGGGGCGGGGCAGGGGGACCATTGTAACAGCAATCCAATCTGGAAAGAGAAGGATTAAAGTTAGAGAGATGATTCCTAGAGAAGAGGGACAAACCGTGGAGAATGAAATTGCTACAGCAATTGCTACAGACCATAACTAACCAAACAACCTACTGAACAGCTTCATAATGTGTCATCCAGCCTGAAGAAGTTGTACAACTCTTTCATTGTGCTAAAAGGGCAGATTTTCTGAGCTCTGAAAATAAAACAGAACCGCAAAAACACGGGAATAGGATATTCGGTTCATGGCATCATACAGTGTATGAACGAAGTGTGGCTATTTCACAGTAAATGTTCTTGAGAGTACAACCAAGATACTTGGGTACTAGATTGTATCCATGTAATAATTAATACCTTGAATCAGACCCAGAAGTACACTGGTACCTGATACAGGCTTGTGCAGTATTCTCAAATCAACCCAACCAAGTTAAGAGCTACCATTTTCTGCAAGAGATGACACCTTCACAACCTCACACAAGTAGAAGTCTCTCCTCAACTTCACAAAAGCTTAGTTGACAGTTCACTCTGAATCAAAATGAAATGGTTACGCCCTCCTCATCAACTGTAATTGGTAGCCAAGAAAAGGCAATCTAGCAGTATTCCTAAGTGGCAAATGTGTATGACATGCTTGAGAAACTGTGTGTAGCATTTTTCCCTAGCACTTAAGCAGAGGCACTCTCCTGCTTATTTCTGTAACATAAACGTATTCTGGTTGACCAAAGGGTTTGTATTACATTTTATAGAGCTGAGAAATACTCGAGAAATTCTCACAGGAATGTGAGGTCATGTTCACAGGCATGACTTAAGTCCTTTTCACACATGATGCTTAAATTGGCTTGAGTTTAAACCAGCTTTAATGGAAACGTTAAAAACTGTATTGCCTCAGAGAGATGCACATTTTATTTTATTTTCTTTCAAATCCTTTTTTTTTAATCAACAGCTTTCAAAAATAGAATCCTTAATGTCATACATAAACAGATCATAATGCTTTGCTATCTATTTCTTGAAATAACTTGCACATGTATTTCTAAATACTAGGGGTTGGGCCCCTGCTTGCCAGTGCCCCCTGCCATTCCCCCACATTAACCCTCAAAAGGTTTCTATGAAACTACTAAACTCACATTTCACCTCCCCAACCCCATTTCTTAAGCTCCATGTTTCTCTTCTATTCTTCAGCACAGCTTTGCACCCGTGTTTTGACCCTCACTCGGGCCTGGATTAACCATTAAGCAAAATAAGCATGTGCTTAGGGCATCAAGGGAAGAAATTTCCCATTGCCACATTTTTAACATTAGTGGTCACAAATTGCTCAACTGAGCGTTCATTTTCTCAATGGAAATACATTGAAAATCCCAACAGAACAACTATGCAACAAGGCAGGCTGGATGCCTCCCAAGGATAGAAGCAGATATGTGTTGAGGATCTGATCAAAGACTTTGCAATTAGGAAAAAGTAGTGGAAATTTGATCAGAAGGTGTAAGTGCTTGGAATGAAGTAATGTGGTATTAGCAGAAATGATACAGAAGATTAGGTAAAAATTGATTTTTTAACTGTTGAAAGGCGAGAATGTAAAATTATACTATATTAGGATAAACTATTAGGATAAAAACCAAGCTGGAAAGGATTTGCTGGAATATTTAATTGAACTAGAATACAAAAAAGGGAGGTGTGAGGAGGTCAGGGAAATAAGTAAATGAAAGATAAGACATGGAAAGAGGGAAATGTTTTTAATTGCTTTTATTTTTCTGTATTTTATATTCTTTGTTTTTTTCTTTTGTTTTTTTCCTCATTTTCTCTTTCTCATTTTTGTAACTTTTTTGAAACTTTAATAAATATTATTATAAAAAAAGAAGGTGTAAGTGCTGCTGCCAGGTTCAAAGCCAATTTGGCAGGCATTCAGACTGCAAGTAGCACCCAGGTGTGACTGGAGTTGCAGAGTGACCATAAGAAAAAGGGGAAGGTGGGAGATAAGGCAGTAAATGAGTAGATCCCTGCCTGAATTAACAGCAACATTTGAGGGGGGCGTGTTTTATATATATATATATATATTAAAAAACCTACCATGATTGACTTCCAGACAGACTCCTGTCCTCCAAAAAGAAGGCGCTGAAAATTCCAGACAGTGTTGAACTGAGCGCCTGTTCCGCCAGTACCTAGTAACTTCCATTCCCCGTGCTAAAAATCTAATATTATCCAAGTTAAAGAAATGGAATAAAGGCATCTGAATGCAACAACGGAGTTGACTAAAAATAATGAAAACCACCTTCTTCTACTGAATAGCTTTAGTTCTCATTATAGATTAGTAGTTTTGTGAGATGATGTGGAAATGTTCCTTATTATCACAGCTTTATTGCCTCCCCCTGTACATCTGTTCCAAAATTCATATTGAAATGGCCAGACATTTCAATAAGCCAATGTGGCTTGGAATTTTCATATTGTATCTGGTGCATTAAAATCTGGATGGAAAGCTGGTACTCTTAAATTTACAATTGCACAGACCTTGCAACATCTGGGTAGCTTTGCTCTATTGCTTTCCCTGTTCCTTTAAATTTAGACCAAAGTTATGATGTGCATGAAAGGCTAAAGACCTTGTGTGTGTGGCAGGTGTTACTGCAAGCTGACAAAAAAAAATCAGTAATATGTTCGTTTTCCTTTTCATACAATCTCTTCCAAATTGTGTGTGTGGCTGCATCCAGCCTTTTCAAATAATTTTATTTTAGGCAAACTTTATTAACAGGCTTCTGAGATCAGAAAAGTCTTCAATATCAACTGTACTTTTCTGAGGAAGAGGCGTTTTATTCCTTTCTCTTTACAGCTACTACATTATGCTGAGTTTTTCTCTCCATATGTTCTATCTGCTGGCATAAATTGCCTAAAATAGTTTTCATAAGATAAGCATAAAATGAAGGAGATTCTCTCTATACTCACAGGTACAATAATGGTGTAGCATCAGACACATTTATATTACATCAGCCTTGCAACTAGATCTGCTCCCCATCACCACTACTTACTTAGGCTGCAATCTTATATACACTTTCTTGGGAGTAAGCTCAGTGAGATTTACTTATGAGTAGACATGTCTCAGATTGCACCATTGGGTAATGATCCTACACACATTTGCCTGGGAAGGAGTTTCATTGAGCTCAGTAGCGCTTTTGTCATGTGTAGGAGAATGCTGCAAACCGTCTAGCAGATCACACACCTTGAGCGTCATCCATTAGAACTTACCCTTCCTTTATTATGTGGCTTCAGAATCTCTGGGGGAGATTGTGAGGGTGGATAGAGAAATTCAGGAGAGCAGGGGGACGTTCCGTTGAGCAAGTGAAACTCTGCCGTGCTGTACACAACTCATCGCCCCTACATGCCCATAGCATTAGAGCAGAATGATCAAAATTGGCCAGTTTTTGCAGCTTTGGAAATTCCGAAAGTGATGTTCTGAATTCAAATTTCAAATTCACTTTTTGTGACATTTTAAGTCAACATTCTGTTGCTTCAGGCTTGCTGGCATCTTTTGATTATTTCGGCAGGCTTCAAATATAAAACCTGATAAGCTGTCAGCTGTCAAATTCTAAATTCAGTTACATGGCAACTATCTAATACTGTCAAGTACGAAATATCATTTCGTGTGAACTGTCAAGTACAGTCAAATATCAAATAATGAAATCAAATACTGGATGTCAAAACAGATATAAAATAATTGATGAATATTCAGGAAAAAACTGACCATTCAGAGAATATCTAGAAAATATTCAATGTGAAACTTCACAGAAGAAAATTTGAGGACAATTTGAGGAAGTGAGCTAGTGCAGCAATGCATATTATATTTTTCAAATGCCTTTCTTGATTTACATTTATTAATTTATTATTTAAAAAAAAAAAATAAGCCTGCCTTTAATTGCAAAAGCTGGCTCTTGTCAGTAACTACTGTATACCCCCCTTTTGCCAAGACCACTTCTGGGGTCTATTCGTGTCACACGTGCCCCATGGCTTCTGGCACCAAGCTCTTGATTAAGTCACTTACTGATGTGGTTGCGAAACCTCCAATTTTGTTTTCTACCCATAAATTCCCCCCTTTCTTTTTTGTGGTTATCGGCAGGTGCCCTGATTTCTGCAGGGCATTGCAGCAGTAGCATTTGCAGATATTGCTTAGGCTCAGAGCATTTGTTCAGGTGGGTGCCATTGCCATTCTAAGAGAATGAAGGAGGAGTTCATGGTGAGTTCTGGCACCTCTTTTTCTAGAAAAACAGCACTGCTAAGGCCACATAGTGCAGTCCCTTCCAACTCTCCCCCCTCCCAAATGTGGGAAAGCATTTTAAATGTGTTTAAAAAGGAAAACAGAGGGACGCAGGTGGTGCTGTGGTCTAAACCACAGAGCCTAGGGCTTGCCGATCAGAAGGCCGGCGGTTCAAATCCCCATGATGGGGTGAGCTCCCATTGCTCAGTCCCTGCTCCTGCCAACCTAGCAGTTTGAAAGCATGTCAAAGTGCAAGTAGATAAATAGGTACCACTCCGGCGGGAAGGTAAATGGCATTTCCATGCGCTGCTCTGGTTCGCCAGAAGCGGCTTAGTCATGCTGGCCATGTCTATGGCCTATAGAGCGAGATGAGCGTGCAACCCCAGATTCGTCCGCGACTGGACCCTAGGTCAGGGGTACCTTTAACTTTTCAAAAGGAAAACACATTCTTGGGATCCTAACACGTTTGGCTACTCTGAGGGACTTGCATTTACACAAACCATCAGGTGATTTGTGTGCCTTTAAATATATTTAAGAGGAGTGGGAATATTTTATTTGTTTATGCATTTATATCCCATTCCACAGTGGACTGTATCTCCCATATGACTTGCATCATCTCAGTAAAACAATATAACGTATAAAATATAAAACAACTATGGGAGCACCTCCATCGATTAGCCAAATGTATATAGGGCAGGAGAGGAGCAGGAATTCCTAGAGTGTTCCTCTAGCTGAATTGATTCAGATGTTTTTATGCTATGAACATAGGAAGCCGGCTTATAGCTCAATATTGTCATCTCTGACTGGAAACAGATTCCCAGGATTTCAGGCAGCCCTGCCTGGAGACACCAGGGATCAAATCTGGGATCTTTTGCACAGAGCTACGGTGAGAAAGAACCACTTTTCACATATCTTTCAACATTTGACACCCCCCCATTTGTATGTACCCCAGTGCAACTGCTGTATTGTAAAGAGGGCATGGGAAGATATGGGACTGTGCATCCTTTGCACGGCATGTTCATCACACAGAACCAGGTGGGTCAAATCCTTTACACTGGGACTGAGAGATACAGAAGAAACCCTGGAAGAGGTGGCTACCATGCCAATTTGAATAAGAGATTTAGTACTCACTTCAGGGGAGCAGACTGGGAAATACCTTCTTTATCAAATGTTCTGCCCTCCCTCCCCTACCCAGGAACAGGAAAGATGGATGCTTAGGAAAGATGCCCGGTCTTGCTACATCTGGTGACAAATAAAATGGTGCTGGAAAAAGCTTGCGCGCGGGAAACAAAATCCATACTAATGGCAGCTATTTAATTCCTGCAAGTCACAGTAACCTCAGCTCCAAAATATGCTGGCGGGCACTTCCTTCGTAAAATAACCGATCATAAGTGAGACCCAGGCAGCCTTGGCTTTTGGCTGGGATTTAGCTTTAAGGATGGCAAAATGATATCCTGCGAGTTTAAGGATAGGTTGGAGCAGGCTGAATTTTCAACCTGACCTTGTACTGACCCCTAATAACTCCCTGGTTCCTTGGTCAGAGAAGGATTTATGAACAAGAACAAAGAATAGTGTGTCTACCCAAGCAGGGAAGAAAAAAAGAAAAAGGAAGGGGAGGGTGAAGGGAGAAAAAACAGAGACAGTCACACTGTACAGTACTTTAGAGAGAAGTACATCAGTGCCTGGTCTTCTGTAATTACCTACTCAGTGAAAAAATAAAACCGGGGGGGGGGTCAATTTTATATTAAAAAATCAATGTTTTAAACAATTTGATGAGCTCTCATAATTTTAAATCTCTCTACAATGTATACATTGCAGCCCTGATCACCTTCAAAGTGAAGTGCTCTAATAATTTTAAATTGTTCTGTACTGAAGAAGCACAAAAGCACCCATACTATTCCAAATGAAAGCAATCTGAGAAATGTGAAGCACGCTGATAATTTTAAATATCACTCCCTGTCTAGGCTTTTCCCCCTCATATCTATTTTGCCTGTCCCTAGGGCAGTTTAAAAAAAGAATTTCAAAACAAGTTTCACTGACTGTAAATTTTATTCTAACCTACAAACTGCAAAAATAAAACTGTAAATTTTATTCTAACCCACAAACAGTTTTAAAAGCTCTTTGTAATAACTAAATAAATAAACCTTCAATTATTTTAAAAGATGCAGATTTTTAAATCTGCAAGCCACTCCAAAAAAATCAGAATGAATGAATATATATATATATATATATATATATATATATATGATACATATACATTATACACACACTATTCTTTGCAGAATACAGGAAATAAAATGTATGTGTAGATTTCTTTTTTAAAAAATGAACTCTAATGTTCTCAGCAAGCACTTTAAGTCCTAATGTAATTAAAACACTCCGATCCTCTTCAAATTAGAAAAGCAAATTGTTACATATCATAAGTAGGTTCTTTTCACTGTAATGACACTCACTTGGATGATTTATGACATACATTATTCTATATCAAAGGACAATGAAATAGGCATTACCAAAGGTAATCTCTGTAATGTCTGGGAAGGGATCTAAAGCCTCGGTGCAGCGATGAATGCTGTATTTAAAATGCAAAACCCAAAGACGTTATTATGGTTTTGATTTCTTATGCTGCAGCTTCTCCTGATCTCTCATATTACTGTGGCAGCACAAAGGGTGTTTTGGGGTGTATTCTGTTAAGATAACAGATGGGGGGAGGAATGAAATATAAAGTCAGCGTTTTATCATTCCTTCGGTAACAATTTTGGCCTTAAAAAAGTTAAGGGGAGGAAGAAAGCTTATAATCTCAGAGCATACAATTGATGCACAAACCGAAAATATAAAGAGCTCTTGGGATATGCTTGTTTTTAGCATGTAAAGCTTGCGGCATTGTGCAATAAAGTAAACTGCTAAACTAACATGTAAACGAATCAGACTAATGAGATTTCCAGACGGGATTATTCTTGCAGCCTGCCTGTTGTGTGCTGGCAGTACCTGATATCCTTATATCTGTGTTTCAACTCTGGAGCTGCTACCCAAAGCCAAGTTCCTGATGACCACTGAAGTAATAGCATTCATTTAATGCCATTAAATCTCAAATGGCAGAATTGCAGAGGTCGTCTATGCCTGTAGGTGGTGCTGTGTGGATCCGAGGCTCCTCCCACTTACCTCTCAGTGGTTTTTTGTGAAGAAGGGCAAACGCTACTCTGTGGTTGGGACATTATACTGCTTTCATAGCAGCTGCTGGAAACCTCAGGAGGGAAGAATGTTGTTGCACTCAGGTCCTGCTTGCAGACTTGCTGTACAGCATCACCCTCGCCCCAACTCTCAGCCTCCCCACAATTATTATTATTATTATTATTATTATTATTATTATTATTATTATTATTAGTGCTTTTTCTGGTGGTACACAGGGGTACGCATACCCCTAAACATTTTGTGAATCTAAGTTTGTCCTCATTGAGGGGCAGTATTTCAATATGAGTAGGAAAATGACAGTACCCCTAAACAGTTTTTTAGGGGAGGGAAAGAACTGATTATTAGTATACTGCCCGTCATCTGAGATCCCAGACCAGCAAACAAAAGAAAAACACAAAATACATGACAAAGAAACAAAACAACCCAATAGCACCCGCTCCCACAAACACATTTAAAAAGCCATGTATGCATACCAGGGATGCGGGTGGCACTGTGGGTTAAACCACAGAGCCTAGGGCTTGCCGATCAGAAGGTCGGCGGTTCGAATCCCCGCGACGGGGTGAGCTCCCGTTGCTCGGTCCCTGCTCATGCCAACCTAGCAGTTCGAAAGCACATCAAAGATAAATAGGTACCACTCCAGCGGGAAGGTAAGCGGTGTTTCCCTGCGCTGCTCTGGTTCGCCAGAAGCAGCTTAGTCATGCTGGCCACATGACCCGGAAGCTGTACGTCGGCTCCCTCAGCCAATAGAGCGAGATGAGCGCCGCAACCCCAGAGTCGGTCAGGGGTCCCTTTACCCTTTACCTTATGATCCCTTCAGAACATTGAATGTGTTTAAATGGCTAAGGTTGATTCATTTTACAAACTATACCTGATCTGCACACAGGAAAGTAAGGGGTGTGTGGGCATTTTTCCTGCCAGAGGCAGTTGCCTGGCAAGCACTGGTCAGCCCAGCTGCATTACGATTATAATGGAAGAGCACAGATCAATTTCCTTTGCTTCCTGAATGGGCCATACTTAGGAAGCTAGCCTTCCACCAGAAAGCTAGCCTGGCTGTTGCTTGGATTTTAACGCTTGCTGGATCCCAGAATTAGAAGGGTATCAGCATACAGTGTTACAGAACCCAAGGAGAGTCCTGCAGGATCAGGCCAGGCCCCATCTAGTCCAGCATCCTGTTGTCACAGTAACCAACCAATTGTTAATGGGAACTTTGTGATCTCTGATCCAAATCCTAAGGTTTATGGCCTTATTATGTAGGTAAGTGGGCAGCAGGTGAATTCTTATCTTTAGTTTGTGGAATTTACAGTTCCAGGAAAATACTCAGTGCCCTATGAATTACTCAGTGGGGTCAGCAAGGGATTTGGTAACGACGCCTTTTTCTTTTCTTGGTATCATTTGTTTTAAAATACATGTAGACAGGCGTTCTTTCAGAGCTGATTCAAATAGTATTCTCCTAATGAAGAAGGTCATCAATTTGAGTCACTCTGACAGCAAAGCGTGTTCTCCTTCATGGAGAGCACGGGTTGCGGTGGGGGCCTCCAGGACACTCCAAAGTTGGGGGGCGGGCTAATTGATCGTTGGCCACTGATGCGATTGGGGTTTCCCTTGTTGTTGGGAAGAAGTTAATGTTGCCATTTATTGATTGACAGCCAGAAATACTAAAACTCCTTGCACGAGGCTAGGGCTTCCTCTTTTTGCCCGTGCATCGAATTGCCCGTCCCCCACCCCTAGAATTAGGGTTGTTCACTTTGACCTTGCCATGCCTGTCATGGGGTCGTCTGCTTTGGAGTGGGGGCCTGGTAGGAATTTTGTCCATCTGGCTGATTGGCTGGGGCCATTTGGTTTTTGCCTACCGCGTAGCAAATCGTCACAACTTGTAAGGTTCGCGGTTCGGCATTGGTTTATGGTTTGGTTAGTTGAGGGGCATGGATTGGCTGTGCCTGCCCCTCTAATGCTGCTGCTGCAAGGGATTCTGTTAAAGGAATTGGGGGCTAACTATTGCTTGTCCACTGTGTCAAGGGGGCTCGGGCCATAGCAATGAGCTCCTGGTTGCATTTGGGGTGAGGGCAGGTTCCCTGCTCCGTCGCTACCCCCAAGTGTATTCCCCCATTCTGACTTTCGCATTGTGCGGAATGTCAGTCTGTCCCCCATGGTGGGGCAGATAGTCGCAACCAATGCCTAAGCAACCACTCTACAAAATTTGTATTTTAATAAAGTTGTGGCCAAAATTATGCCAAAAGTCTTAAACAAAAAATTCTGTGTGATGTGTGAGTTATTGGGGTGGACCTGGGGACCTTGACACGCAACAAGCACCAGTTTGGTGACCCCTGTGCTAGACAATCTCTAGTCAATCTCTAATAAAAAATATGCAGTTTATAAACCTACCTGTCTACGAACTGACCTGCAAACATAACCTATTGGGGTATGAAAGCCTGAGTGTCAACTGCACTGTTGGGACGCACAGGCAAAGAGAGAGAATATTATAATCTGTAAATTTAAGACCATCACAACTGATGCCTCTTGTATAGGTATTCGGGGGCGGGGTAGAGTAGCAAGGCTTAGCTGAAATTTTTCCATCCATTTTTCAGTCTATAAATGCAAGGGGAGAAAGGATAAGAGAGGCAACATGTTCACTGAGCAATCAGGCAGCTGCACTCTGAAGAAGTAGTATGTCTCAAGAAGTATGTCTCAAACAACTCTGTCTCCTGGACCTTACTATTGAGAAGATGTTCCTGGACAAAGCTAAGATCATTCACAACTTAATGACTTGCAACAGAAATATGAAAGGGCAAACAAGCTTTCTCTGAGGGTTTTCTTTTTTATACTTTGCACCCTGTTCACATGAGCTCTTACTTCAGGTATTTTCCCAGCACTAACACATACTTCAACTCCTGCTCTGTTCTCATAGATAAAAGGAGGGACACAGGTACCTTTACTTCTCAGCTGTGATCTGTGTTCACTTCTTCCTGATCCTTGGAAAGAATTATGTGTGGCAATTCTAGAGGATGACTTGGGGGGGTGGGGAGCCCAGCACACAGGACCTCTGGGAAACGCTTGTCATGTTGGCACTAAACTTTGCCTTATGTGTGGAAACAGTGTTGGTTAAATTCAAAATACTAAGTGCCTAGAGACAGTCACATCGTGCATCCATAGCAGTGAAGAAGGAATGACCGCCGGGAGGAGCGCAGAGAGAAGAAACGCCATAGTGCATCTGCAGGGGCACAACCAGATATCAGCTGCAAAAAAAAAAAAAAAATGTCTCTCCTGCGTTGGTCTCTACAGCCACAGCAGGCGCTGAAACCTTCCAACAGTTTGACTCCATCCCCAAAGGCACACTCCTCCATTTTCTCCCAAGAGAGAAAGGTGCCAAAACAATAATACTATTTGACTATCGTTCACATTCTTGAATATTCTCGAGCAATAAAGAAGCATGACGTTAGCCCCTGTGATGGTTCACATCTATTCTATACCTTCCCTGGCCTGAAACCTTAAGGTGGAGCCAAAACAAAACAAACCCCCTGTTTCTAGCATCTAGGAATGTGAAATATTTTTCCAGGCCTGCTTGAACCTTGATTTTAAAACTTGGGAAACCTTTTCCTGAAGATCTCAGCCCTTTGGCAGCAGGAGTATTATTTCTAGCACTCCTGAGAACATAGTAGCCAGACTGACCAAGAGAGTCTCACAGCTCAAGCTTCCCTTCCCATCGAAGCTGCTGCTCAGATTCTCAGCTGCCAGTTTGGTTTGATGGCCAGGCATTCCCAGCTCTTAGATTCTTGCTTCCTTTTTAGGCAGATTCGTTTGGTTGGCCCTTAGATCCGCTAAGAAAGCCAAACTATTTCCCCCCAGACAGACTCTTCCATATGCTATCCCTGCCTGAAGTGTGTATCACTGGAAACAATCAAAATGCAAATGTCATTCCTTAGTCCGTTAATCAAAATATAAAATGGAGTTTGGCCAGCCTGGAAAAGCTGAAGTTTAGCTTCCTTTTTCAGAGCGCAGCAACCCCAGACTCATCCACGACTGGACCTAATGGTCAGGGGTCCCTTTACCTTCACCTTTACCAATTCAAAATATCATTGAATGTTAAAAGAAACGTCTTTGGTCAAATATTTGCACATGCAGAGAATATTTAGAAAGTATTTAACAGCAAAGTTGGCATGTATGCATTTAAGCTCCGTGTGTTGGGAGAAACAGTACATGGAAAACACACAGCAAAATATCCTTATCTTTGCTCCCAAGAATAGTCGAAAGAGGTCTAGAGAAAGGTATTATGCATCCTGATGCTTAACACGACATAAAAATGTCTTTCTGCTTGCAACTGTCGGTTTTATTAGGTTTGCATCGTATTAGTGTCATATGAGTACTTGATTTCAATATAGCAATATGAAAGTGTGCATGTAATTTCACTTCTATATCACATTAATACTAAACTGCTGAACATGGTAGTAATATAAAACTAATGTGACAGAATACTACCAGTCTGAGATGATGTAAAAATTCCTGATATTGCAGAAAGTTATTCAGACCAAATACAGAACAATGAAGGAGCAGTTTGATTTTAAAAGTCTCTCATTCCTTTTCCTTGACCTGCTTAAAAAATCCTGATCATCAGGTAATGCACCTGGCTTGTAATTTTTCCATTCATGGTTTTCCATCCCATAGTCTTTTCACTGACCCTGCATTCCATGATGCAGGCCAACCCTGTATAACATATCACACAATAGACCAAAGGTAAAGGTTAAAAAGGTAAAGGACCCCTGGATGGTTAAGTCCAGTCAAAGGCGACTATGGGCTTGTGGCGCTCATCTCGCTTTCAGGCTGAGAAAGCCGGCGCTTGTCTACAGACAGTTTTCCAGGTCATGTGGCCAGCATGACTAAACTGCTTCTGGCACAACAGGAAACCATGATGGAAACCGGAGTGCACGGAAACGCCATTTACCTTCCTGCCGCAGCGGTACCTATTTATCTACTTGCACTGGTGTGCTTTCGAACTGCTAGGTTGGCAGAAGCTGGGACAGAGCAATGGGAGCTCACCCTGTTCTGCAGACCAAAAGAACCCAATCAGTTCTATATTGTAGCCTGCAACAAACCCCTCATTTTTGTTGTTCCTGAAAGTGGAAGTAATAATCAAATAACAGCCAAGAAGCTTAAATCATATATATATACGACTGACACCCTTCTTCAGAAATTAAACCAATGTCCAGAACTTTAACATTCAAAAACTTACATTGCGGAAACTTATAGCTATAGATGAATTAAAACATAATATTAACTGTCGCATTGGCTTACAGTCTCATCTTCTAACTTCCAAACAACTGTATTTCCCTCCCTTTCCAGAGCTCAGGACTCAGCCTTCTGTATCTCAATTAAGCACATGCCTTGCAGCTCCTATGAGAGATTTCCACTTTCACCTTCTCCTACAACTTTGCTTTCTTTCCTTCTTTCAAGCAGAGAAGAAGCATTCCAACAATCTATTCAAGTTAGCAGTGTTCACAGTGGATTCTAAAACACAGCCATTTTGCTTCACATAAAATGGAGTCTCTCCTTCACTAGAAACCTCCCATGGTGACCAACGTTAGCTAATCACATGAGAAATACTAGAGAAGTCTCTCGAATTCACTTACCAACCAGTAAAATTTAAACACTTAAGTAATGCTTACTTTACATGGATGGCGCTGTGGGTTAAACCATAGAGCCTAGGACTTGCCGATCAGAAGGTTGGCGGTTCAAATCTCTGTGACGGGGTGAGCTCCCGTTGCTCGGTCCCTGCTCCTGCCAACCTAGCAGTTCGAAAGCACATCAAAGTGCAAATAGATAAATAGGTACTGCGGGAAGGTAAACGGCGTTTCCGTGCGCTGCTCTAGTTCGCCAGAAATGGCTTAGTCATGCTGGCCACATGACCCGGAAGCTGTACGCCGGCTCCCTTGGCCAATAAAGCGAGATGAGCGCCGCAACCCCAGAGTCAGCCATGACTGGACCTAACGGTCAGGGGTCCCTTTACCTAATGCTTATGTGCATTTACATTTTCAGTGAATTAAATTACTATGCTTAACACAGACGGCCCTGGAAGACATGGCCGGTAGACTGCATCCACTTTCATGGATCCTAATTTATACAGGCCTGATGGCTAACCAGTTCACTTCCGCTTTTGAACTGCTAGGTTGGCAGGAGCAGGGACCGAGCAATGGGAGCTCACCATGTCACAGGGATTTCCCACAATGCCATGGCCTGGTTTCTCCTGCTACTGCACTGGTAGTGCTTCTGTAGCCTTTGTGGAGGAAATGGTGTTCTAACCATCTTGGGAAGTTTTATATCTGCTCCCTATGTGCCCCATTTCACTACTAAGGCAAGGATTCCTTTTTAGACACTGTCGTTTGAGGCACAAAGCAGTTACCTCAGGCAAAGGGAAGCCCCAGTTTGCCTGGGAAGAGATTTCTTCCACTGCCGTTTCTGAAGAAAAGAGCTTATTCTCATGGAGCGAGAGGAGAAACGGAACCAAACAGGCACTTCAAGACCTTCAGAGGGAAATGTGAATGAAATTGGTCACTTAAATTAAAGGGGGGGTGTCAAGAAAAAAGGCTGGTGTGAGTGATTGATCTGAATCAAGTTTCCCGTTGATCATTTCTTTATATATTTTCTTCAAATGATGCAGATTTTACCATTAAGCTGCATATTCTATTGTTGTTTTGTTCTAATAACTAGTGTTGCTTCTTGCAGATTGCATGTCAGATTGCATGTATTTTATGGGTTTTCCATTTTTAAAAATCTATAGTGGGAATGTGTTTAAAATATTCTCTTGCAGGGATAGTATGACCTGCAGCCAGAAAGGTTTGTGAGGATTAAACACACACACACACACACACACACACACACACACACACACACTGGTTTTAAGTTTTGTTTTTTTAAAAAAAAAAATTAATTTATTTATCTATGGTAATCCATCCTGAATTTTGTTAATTTGCTAGTTTAAGGAACGGTTCCTTGCACATTGCGGAAGGAAAGGAAGGAAAGAGTTGCCAGATTAAAAACACAGCAATGTGTTCATCTCAGATTCATTTTTAGAAATGAATGGCACTTTTCCCACCTTTAAAGTACACACAAAATTTTTTTTCTTCCAGTAGCACCTTAAAGACCAACTAAGTTAGTTCTTGGTATGAGCTTTCGTGTGCATGCACACTTCTTCAGATACCAAGTGTGCATGCACACGAAAGCTCATACCAAGAACTAACTTAGTTGGTCTTTAAGGTGCTACTGGAAGAAATTTTGTTTTGTTTTGACTGTGGCAGACCAACACGGCTACCTATCTGTAACTTTAAAGTATACGTCACACTTTCGTGAATCAGGAGGTAAAAATTCAATGGCATGGGTTGCTGCTTAAATACAAGAATGTAAGAGCTGTAACCACTAGCTCAAAAACCCTGACTGCATACTGGGTATAAAAGCAAGTCTTTTCGCAGCAGCTTTTATCATGTCTCTGAGCACCTCTGCCACTCTGTCTGTTTTAACTCTATGCATCCTTCTGGCTCTCCTGTAGCAATCTAGGACTACATTTGCACCCGAAGAAGCACATCCCTTTGTTTAATCAAACTCTCAAATACCAACAATACAAGTTAAGGCGAGTTCAGCATAAAAGTAAGTGGACATATAGGACTACGCCATTAAAAAAATGCCCTTTAGGTTTGCCTTTTTATTTTATTTTTAATTTTGGGTGCAATATTATTATTATTACTTGCACAATTTGTATTTAGGAACATTACTGCTTTAAGAGAGAAAATTTTAAACCCTCAGAAATTACTCTCAGTCTAACGAGTTCTTTTCCACTGACTACAGACATCATTAGGGGATGCCTATAGCCTGGGGCTGTGCATGAACTTTTTCTTCTAACTGTACACTTTATGTATAATTTAGCTTCCTTGCCTAAATTATTCAAGCAAATAGTGAGTGAAAATAATGGAGTTCACTGAAACCTTCCAGAGTATTAGAATAAAACAGTTTTTTACGTTGATTTGAATTTTTAAGCTTTTTAATCATGGGTTTTCAAATGGAATATGAATGTTTTCAGCTCTTCATGGCTTGTCCCCCTGTGCCTTCTCCCTCTTTCTTCCCCCCGCCCTCCCCTGAAAAAGAAAATAAGGCAGGAAACTGCCTTTAACAGTTTATACTGTCAATTAATAAACACTGCTGAGGCAGAAAGCTACCTAAGGTAGAAAAGTTAACAGCTGAGGGGCACAAACTGTAGATACATTGTGCGTGGGGATTTCCTCTCAATATCGCTGTGTGCCCTACACTTAAAGCATATGGTAGGTCAGTCTCATAAAGAGGCCCACAAAAGTTACTAGCCTAGCCTCTGGTTTGTTAAAGGGCTAGTAGTTTGTGCAGCCAGTCAGCAACTTTAAAAATCGCCTTTCCTCCAGTGGACTAGCTTGGTTTCCATGCTGGTCACAAAGGAAGAGGCTTCCTTCCACCACTGGCAGTGGGCTTGTTTCTGGTAACCTTCAGCTATTGCAGCTGTTGAGTCATTAAATACAAAGCTGTGGTTGGTCTTTCCAGGCACTTGGTGTTTGTTTTTGTTTTTTTAGTGTACAGAAAGCATAGCACCTACTAACATGTTGCAAAGGATCCTAATTCTTAAAGTAGTGCAGAGGTTGTACTACTAAACATTTCCTTCTCTCTGGAGGAAATTGCATTTTCCCAGTGATAAACCATAATATTTTGCTTTGGGGAAAATGCTCCTATTTCAATAGAGCCATGTGGATTTGAAATCTGATTGCTTGTGCACATATTATTAATGCTAACACTGATTAATATGTCCACTATGTCACTGGCGTTGCATCAGAGTCTCTGGGTGCATTCATAAAGAATGTGTTAACTGATCAACCACCATCTTCAGATTAATGAAACCTGAGGACACTTGAAATGTTTTTAACATTAGGCTGAACAGCTTGCGACGTGCAAATTTGCTGAAATTCCTTACTACAGATCTTAGGATAATAGAAAAATTGGAACCAAGTCTGGCGTAGTTACACTCCTGCTGTTACCTAATCTCATGATTTGATAATGTCTTGATCTGTTTTCTGTGTGGTTTTTCCTCTGTCGCTGTCTCTCCCTCATTAATATATGTCTTTTTTAAATAAAAAAAATAACCTATGTATCTTGGCATAGTAGAGGCTCAGGGGGGAAAGGGCTTTGAAGTTGTGCAAAGTGGGCAATTGCAGTTCCTTCATCTGCAAGAAGATCTGATGAAAGAAGATTAAAGCAGAGAGGGAAATGTCTCTTCAGAGAGGTAGTGTTCCTTGTAAACATGCAAAAAGTAGTCATCATCATCATCCATCCACTATGCAAAGCTGACTGTATTTCTTAGGATTTGAGTTTCTACACAGAATTGCTGCATAACTCCAAATCATTGTGATAAATGATCTGATCCACCGGACTGGGAATACTGGAGATGGAAAGTTATTGTGATGGTGCTTAACACTCAAGGTGCTCTAGGATACAGTAAGTGATAAACATTAGCCCCACAATGGAGAGCTTTGAAGTAAACTTTTAAAAATATTCAGATAGAGCACAGTCTGGTATGTGTATTTGTCTCATTGAAATGAACAGGTTGTAAGAGCCTGGCAAGATGTTTAAACCCTGATTATTTCAAAGGAATATAGGCATCCAAAACTTCCCCTGAATTGTGCATACGTATCGACTGAAATGTTTTGGTGGAACTGGTTTTGTTTGAATAAACCTTCAATTTGGCAATCACCACAAAGGCACAAAATTCAGATTCACAAAATTCATCCGCAGGATTTGGAGTTATTGTTCATAACTGGTAGTCACTGTGGATTAGCAACCCAACTTCATACAGTCAGACTCTCAGAAATGTATGCACTCCAAAATTCCACTGAAGGTTAGAAAGAGCAAGAGTTTAATGTGAAGTCTTGATAGGAGCTTAGATAGAAAAGAGTCAATCTTTGTGGTCCATGAGGCAGAGATGAGAAATACTTCATGTGCACCCATGCTTACTGTTAGTACCTGACCCAATACTTCATTATTTCACCAGAAGTCTGAATTAGCTGGCATAACCTTTGGATCAAGTCCTTTATAACTTATGCAGTACAGACTTCCATACGATTCTAGATCTATTTAGTGGACCATAACACTATTTGTGCAACCTTAGGAATCTTCAGAGGTTCCATTCCAATAATCATCTAGAAGTTTGAATATTTATCTGCTGCCTGCCTATCCAAACATATTCATAACTTTTTTCTCAAACCTTCTTTCGGAGAATGGGGGATTTGCCTGAAATATTTTCACTAGGTTACTGGGACAAGAAACAGAGAGAACACCAAAGACTTATGAGTTTCTAAAACGGTTGCTTCAGAGTTAGTTATTTTTATTACAATAATGTTAATAATTGCTTTCCCCAAGTGATATTCTGAATCTGTTCATTACCAATTGGGCATGGTCAAACAATCTTCATAAGAAGCCACAACACTTATACAAGTTTTAAAATTGAACTGTTTAGGTATGCCCCCAATATATTTTTCTGTGAATTTGTGAACACATCTAAGTAAGCCCTGCATGAATTGAAAGGTGCCCCCAGATTTTACAAGAGCCTAAATCTAAATGACGTTTTTACACACTTTCTCAAAAAAAGTGCTTTCCCTGGCATAGGATCAAGGGAAAAACTGTAGCTTTTCTTCTCTGTGTCTTTCTATAGGACATCCAAATGGGTCTTCATAACAACTTTTTGGTGGATGGTCTTGAGGTGAAGACCTTGCTAGCATTGTAAGGGAACCAGACCACTGTCACAGAGAAATTGGAGTAAATGGGGAAAGAAGAAGTGAAGAGTTCCTTCATATTTACTTTGCAATGATGCAGTCTTTTGAGGTGCCTTCTGAACATGTTTGTTTGGGGCTGGGGCCAAAGTAGCCACACCTGTACACAGGCTGTGGCTCAGTGTCTCCTCCAGATCCAAACAGACTTGTTTTCTCAAACCCTCTCCTGAATTTTAGTACAATCCTTAGTCATGTAACAGTATTGCTCTCTTCTGCTTTGATCAGACCACACCTGAAATACTGTGTCCAATTCTGGCCACCACTATTTAAGAACGATGTTGACAAGCTGGAATGTGTGTAGAGGAGAGCAACCAAGATGATCAAGGGGCTGGAAACCAAGCCTTATGAGGAGCGGTTGAAGGAGCTGGGGATTGTTAGAAGGGGGGAAAAGTAGACTGAGAAAAGATACGATAGCCATCTTCAAATATCTCAAAAGCTGTCATATAGAAGAGGGAACAAGCTTGTTTTCTCCTGCTCCAGAGGGTAGGACTCAAACCAATGGATTCAAGTTACAAGAAGGAGCACTCCCACTTTACATTGTGGGTGCCCTTTGTGGGATCGCGTGTGGTGCTACAGTTCTCAGGGAGCTTACTGGCAAACAAGGGCTGGCTTGCCTCTCCGTGTTAATTTTTGGAGGTTCACGCCCAGCCTCAGTAACTATTTGAAAAGCAATTGTACTATATAGATTACGCTAGTAGGACTTCAAGACGTTCTGTAAGGAGGACTATATGAAATATTGCAAGAAGGACTATGAAGAGAATTATTGGTTAATGATAATTAAGAGTAATAGAGAAATTAAGAAATGCAGAATAAGCAATAAAGAACAGAAAATCTTCAGAGGTTGTTGACGGAAGTCTAAAATACTGTATAAGATAAGAAGCTATGTTAAATGACTGTTGGAAATAATATGTTAAAAAATTAATAAAAATGTATATAAAAAGAAAAGAAAAGAAAGCTGCCCATAATTTTGCATGGGCAGAAAATGTTTTTTTAAAAAACAAAAACAACAACTAATACCCTGTTTTGGTGCTTTGCCTGTCTAATACAACTGTGTCCGGGATTTTACTACAGGATTCCACAGCACTCATCTGTTTCCAGACACCAGCACAAAATGTATAGCATGTGTAATTGGCACAGTTATACAAACACAAAACACAACCCTTATTTTCCTTTGCAGGCCTAAAAGTTCACACATGCCCTGCTGCACGGATAATACCACTGAAAAGCTCCCTGACATAAGGTTTAAATAAATATATGTTTAAATGAAAGGGCAGAGGGAGAGGAGCTGAGAACTTGGGAAACTATTGGTTTTTTCATCAGGTCAACTAAGCAGAAAAGAAAGAAATGGATTGTGAAATCTCTTGATAGAGTTGCATTATTTCCCACAGAATTCAAATTCACAAAAGCCTCCTGCAACTCTCCCTTATGAGAATTTCTTTTCCAACATTGTTAGCAATAACATATATCCATAGGTAAGCTCAGCCCATCTTCCCAATTCCCTGTATCTCCTGAAAATTAAAGTATTCCCTTAAGCCGTTATAACTTTCTGACATCTCGATCATCTATCCTTTTATCTCACTCTTCCCTTTAGAGTTTGAATTTTTGTTTTATTTTTAGTTTAAAGCAAGCCTGTGCTAAATCTATATGAGACTTATTTTTTCTTACAAAAGTGCCACTTTTTGGACTTGGTGAAAGACCAACAACCTCCTATTCATTGTGAAATGGTTCTCTTTCATTTAGATGTGAAGTTCGTGGCCATTGCTTTTTTCTGGAGGGACACAGGGGTACGCATACCCCTAAACATCTTTGCACTTTTGTCCATTTTCTGTATTTATTTCCCCCGATTTGAAAATGGTGGTTTTCTTGAGTCAAAATGAGAGTACCCCTAAACATTTTTTTTAGAAAGAAGGCACTGGTTTGGACACATTTTCCAGAAGTGCTCCAGGTTCTTCTTTGGTATCTTATGGGCTGGCAAGTGTATACACTTTATTGAAAAGTGTATGATTTATTTCTTGGCCCTCATGTTCCATTAGGAGTATGCCAACTTTATACTTTTCAGATGCGAACCCTTGTTCCATATTTGCCAGAGCTGTAGCCACTGCTGCCACCAGCCTTGTGGCAAAGTTTACTTCTGCAAGTGATTCCATCAGATAGAGCAGCACTTAGTATATTGTTGTTTGCATCTGTCTGCCTCAGGAGGCAATGGAAGAGTGTGCCATCTGGGGTGAAGTCACACCGTTGGAGAGTCACAGCGCCTGCTGTGGCTGTAGAGACCGATACAGGAGAGATCCTGGCCCAACTGCACTGACTGCCAGTTAATTTCCGGGCCCAATTCAAAGTGCTGGTTCTGACCTATAAAGCCTTAAACAGCTCAGGACTGCAATACCTCAAGGACCACCTCACCCCAGGATCCAGACTCTGCAATCATCATCTGATGCCCTTCTTCATGTACCTCCTTCATGAAAGGTCCAGAGGTTGGCACAGGGAGGTTCATCTGGTGCCTTCATTATACACCTTTAGGTGCCAGGCAAACATGTTCCTCTTCAACCAGGCCTTTGGCTAATTAATAGCCTACGGCCCTTTAAATGTGTTTGTGGCAGATGGGGTTATTGTCTTGTTTTGTTTTTGTTCTCACAGTTTTTGTGCTTTTATCATGTATTTTCATCTTGTGAAGTCCCCTGAGCTCTTGGGGTGAAGAGTGATATATACATTTAATTATTTAATAAATTGCTTTCAGCTGGGGCAGATAGAGGCATCCAGATGTGCTGCTACAGATGCACCATGGTGTTTCCTCTATGCGCTCCTTCCTTCTCTACCCACCCACAGCTAGGGATGCTGGTGTTACTTGCTGTTGAACAACACGCTTATGTCTTTATGTCATGTTAAGCAACAGTATATACACCTGAACTTGGGAGAACATGCACGAAAATTTCATAAGGTGGGCCAAAAGTAAACAAAGGAATAATTTTGTAAAAAGCAGAAGCAAAAAGCACTGCCCTTTTAAAATGCTGACCCAATGTTCTGCAGGAATTTGCCATTTGTCTTTCTTTAATCTTGGTTGAACTGCCCTTGGAATCCTTCTGAGCTCTAGAGAGATATATTGGGTTGGTTTGTTTGTTGCTCTCATTTCCAATGCACAGAAGTTCTTTGAGCCAATATTTCATTTTGGCATTCACACTGTACATACAACATGCAATCATAGGAATGGAATGGTGGGCCTGTCTGTGTAAAAATGCAAGTGCAAGCCTCTTCCTTATAATGAATGCTTGAGCCTTGTACTCGGCTTTTTACAAAATGCGTTTCTGCTTAAGTATCAGATAATCACAATGAAATATTCTTAACATTCCATCCTGTAAATGGAATTTTGATGTCACACACATTTCTCCATCAGTTTTGCTCAGGAATGAATTAATGACAGTACTGATGATGGACGCATACATTAGCAACTCTTCCTAGTGAAATGCTCTGGCCTGTCATATTATCATGCAGAGCTAAACAATGGAACTGTACTCCCGGAGAAAGAACTCTGTGTGACAGAGACCAAAAAAAGACCGAGCATACCAGTTCACTTTCACATGCTACACAAACCAGCTGTTGCTATTAAAAAACAGCAACAACACCCTGTAATATTTGTGTAATGTACTATGATGTACATTAAGCCATTTGGCGGCAATAAAGAAATCACAGTACAGTGGTACCTTGGAGGTCCGTTCTTAACCTGAAACTGTTCTTAACCCGAAGCACCACTTTGGCTAAGGGGGCCTCCCGCTGCCGCCGCACGATTTCTGTTCTCATCCTGAAGTAAGTTCTTAACTCGAGGTACTATTTCTGGGTTAGCGGAGTCTGTAACCTGAAGCGCCTGTAACCTGAAGCATCTGTAACCCGAGGTATCACTGTATAGGTTCTGGGGGAAACTGGGAAAGTCTAATTTTGATAGAGCCTCTAAAACTGGGGTGTGGAACCTGTGGCTCTCCAAATGTTGGAGTCTGACAAGTTCCCCATTGATGCAAACATATGAAAAAGATTCTGAATTTGAATTTGTGACATGAATCAGAAAATGACTCCTTGAACTGTGTCTGGGATGTCTATGATACCTGGCATATTTGATTGCATTGGGCAATACATTCCACGAAACCCTTCAAGTACAGTGGTACCTTGGTTGTCGAACGGCTGGGTTCCCAAACAAATCAGCTCCCAAACAACGCAAGCCCAGAAGTAAGTGTTCCGGTTTGCAAATGTTTTTTGGCAGCTGAACGTCCAGTCAGTGGCGTAGCGTGGGTTGTCAGCACCCGGGACAAGGCAAGTAATTTGTACCCCCTAACCCGTGGATTAGGGACGGGGGTGGCGCTGTGGGTAAAAGCCTCAGCGCCTAGGGCTTGCCGATCGAAAGGTCGGCGGTTTGAATCCCCGTGGCGGGGTGTGCTCCCGTTGCTCGGTCCCAGCGCCTGCCAACCTAGCAGTTCGAAAGCACCCCCGGGCACAAGTAGATAAATAGGGACCGCTTACTGGCGGGAAGGTAAACGGTGTTTCCGAGTGCTGCGCTGGCTCGCCAGAGCAGCTTCGTCACGCTGGCCACGTGACCCGGAAGTGTCTTCGGACAGCGCTGGCCCCCGGCCTCTTAAGTGAGATGGGCACACAACCGTAGAGTCTGTCAAGACTGGCCCGTACGGGCAGGGGTACCTTTACCTTTACCTTTTTAACCCGTGGATTTGTGCCCCCTAACCCCCAGATGTTGCGCCCGGTGCGGCCGGGCCCCCCTGCACCCCCCACGCTACGCCACTGCGTCCAGTGCGGCTTCCACAGCTTCCAGTTGGGTGAAGGAAGCTCCTGCAGCCAATTGGAAGCCACGCCTTGGTTTTCAAAAGGTTCCGGGAGTCAAACACACTCCCAGAATGGATTAAGTTTGACAACCAAGGTACCACTGTAGCTAAGTGAACAAGTCCTAAACTCAACCAGTAATTGCTAAATAACAAAGCTGATTCTAGTTCAGATAACCTTTATCTGGGCATATTCATATTACGGACTGAAATTGATCTAAAAATCATTCCCTCTTCCCAGGAAATCCTGAGAACTGTAGTTTAGTGAAGGGGATCGGGGACCTCTAAATGTGGAATGTGCGCATCACCATAGAATAATTTGGTGGTTCTCTTACACAGATGTCAAATGAATATTTGCAGAGGAGAAATTATCTTCTCCTTCAGCTCCCCACCCACTTGTGACGTCTCATCTTCTACCAGATTAGCAGTGCAGCCCCTTTCTCTCAAGGAGCTGCTGAACAAACCAACTACTTGGAGAAACTGGAGACTTTAGTTTCAAAAATTCTGGGACCTGAGAGATACCAAAGGGCACACTCTGGAGCACACAGCACTGTCTCTTCCTTCCCTAGCCCGCCCCACAACTGCATGTTTAATTCGGGTTTCTATTTTTTAAAAAAAGATTTTTATTAAAGTTTCAAAAATTATATAAAAACAAAAGAAAACAATAATACAAACAGACAAAAATAAAAACAAGTATAATTTCAATCCCTTATTTCCTTATAACTTACTTCCCCGACTTCCTCATACCTCCCCTTTCTGTATTCCAATTTCTAATTTATTAATTCAGCAAATCCTTTCCCTTAATTTTCATTTAATTTTTGGCCTTTCTTTTCTTTTTGCTTATCCATTACAGCTGGAAACCACATAATTTCTAAACCAACGTCATTCTAACATTCATTAATTTTACAATGTTTCTTGAGATAGTCCTTAAATTTCTTCCAATCTTCTTCCGCTGTCTCTCTCCCCTGGTCTCGGATTCTGCCCGTCATCTCTGCCAGTCCCATGTAGTCTGTCACCTTCATCTGCCATTCTTCCAAGGTGGGTAGATCTTGTGTCTTCCAATACTTTGCGATGAGTATTCTTGCTGCTGTTGTAGCATACATAAAAAATGTTCTATCCTTCTTTGGCACCAATTGGCCGACAATACCCAAGAGAAAGGCCTCTGGTTTCTTCAGAAAGGTATATTTAAATACCTTTTTCAGTTCATTATATATCAGTTTAATTCGGGTTTCTAAACCCTGATTAAGCATTAGGTTGCCAAAGGAAGGAACACAGCAACACTCCTTTCCTTGCTCCCCTCCTGCAGATTTAATTGGGGTTTAAAAGCCAAATTAAACTTTAGGGCTGGCCCCTGAATCATTTGGGGTCTGGTTAGGTGCCAGATTGGATCAGGGAGCGGGTGGCAGGCACAGAACTACTGACTGCTGCCTCATATTGCTGCTTAGCATCTGTTCTAGAGTCCCCAGCAGATACACCAAGGGACAACGATGCTACTGACTTTTACTGAAAGAATTCTAATTACTGTCCCACAGCCCAGGCTAATCTTTCCCCCTTGGTTGGCTGGCAACATTAATTGGATCTGTTTCACTTAGGAACAAATCTCCATGCTTATACAAGGGATGCACAGTAGATTTGGGGGAGGGCGGGGGGAGACCTGGAAGTGTGTGTGTGAAGGTTCTGTTTATTAGCTGAATAGAAAAACTAGTTGAGGAGAAGAGAGGTTGGCAGTTGGGGCCTTAAGTTATTCACCAGCTTTATTCTGCAAGGCTGGCATTCAGCGCCAGCACTGTGCATTGAGCAAAGAGGGTGAACGATGCAGTTCATTGAGAGGCAGCGATTCAATAACCAGCCCTGAAAATGATAGTATTACAGTTGGTCGTGTGCCATGCAAACTTAATGCCTGGTTTCTTGAACTGGCAGCACCAATCCAACAGCCAATTGTTCCTTTTTTCTGAGGCTCCTCTCTTTTCCCCTGTGCTATTATCCTACAAATTGAAATTGGCCTTTGTTTTAGACCGATAGCCCATAGCGTGGCTTAGGGAGATGAGACTTTATTGGGTGACAGAATGCATTATAATTGGAGGCCCACAGAAACAGGATGGAAATTGAAATGTGATGGCTGGAATGGTAAGTGCATTTCATCGGTGCCATTGTCTGGCGGTGGATCTGATAGCTCGTTGGGAAAGTAGTAAAAATGAAATTAGCCTAGACTTCATGTTTGAAAAATAGTGAGGAAATTATTCTTTCTCTTTGTGGCAAGGGAATGCATCCTTCGCTTCCTTGGCAGAAAAGGAAGCTGTATTGTGGCAGAATTTCTTTCTGGCTCTTAAAACTTTAGCATCCCTTTCCCCAAAGATACTAGGGCAACTGACCACAGCGCCTGTGGGAAGAAGAAGAGGAGTTTGGATTTGATATCCCACTTTATCACTACCCAAAGGAGTCTCAAAGTGGCTCACAATCTCCTTTTCCCTTCCTCCCCCACAACAAACACTCTGTGAGGTGAGTGGGGCTGAGAGACTTCAGAGAAGTGTGACTGGCCCAAGGTCACCCAGCAGCTGCATGTGGAGGAGCGGAGATGCGAACATGGTTCACCAGATTACGAGTCTACCACTCTTAACCACTACACCACACTGGCTCTCAGGTTGAGTTGCTGGAATATTAAGCGAAAGGTCTCCCCAGCATCCCATAATAGCCCTGTGTGGCTAGCAGATAACAGGGGTTTTGTTTCACTGACCTAACCAAGGTATGGAAAGGTGTGTAAGTGCTAAAATACAGTGGTACCTCGGGTTAAGAACGTAATTCGTTCTGGAGGTCCGTTCTTAACTTGAAACTGTTCTTAACCTGAGCTACCACCTCTGCTGCCGTTGCGCCGCTGCTGCTGCGTGATTTCTGTTCTCATCCTGAAGCAAGGTTCTTAACCCAAGGTACTATTTCTGGGTTAGCGGAGTCTGTAACCCGAAGCATCTGTAACCTGAAGCGTCTGTAACCCGAGGTACAGACCCGAGGTACCCGAGGTACCAAGGAGGCTTTTTGTAGCCCCACCCCTTCTTCAACTTGCAAGTGAAAAACTCTTGGGCGAGTGGTTTCATTTAGGACTAAAGTACACTTTATGGTAGAGGAACACATGTGGCACTGTGGTCTAAACCACAGAGCTTCTTGGTCTTGCCGATCAGAAGGTCGGTGGTTTGAATCCACGCTACGGGGTGAGCTCCCGTTGCTCGGTCCCAGCTCCTGCCAACCTAGCAGTTCGAAAGCATGAAGTGCAAGTAGATAAATAGGTACCGCTCCGGCGGGAAGGTAAATAGGATTTCCGTGCACTGCTCTGGTTAGCCAGAAGCGGCTTAGTCATGCTGGCCACATGACCCGGAAGTTGTCAAGATGAGCGCCACAACCCCAGAGTCGTCCATGACTGGACCTAATGGTCAGGAGTCCCTTTACCTTTACACTTTATGGTGAACATGTGCTGGTGCATACATGCTGGGAGGAGCACCAGATTGGCTCCACGGGTGCATTTGCACTGTGCAACCTCACCACTGACTTGTTCTTCCTTCTCATGGTTTGCAGGAGTGACTCAGCTAGAGAGACATCAGTTAAGTGGTGCCATGTCACTGCATCATCTTCTATATTCTTTCCCAGCTTCTGACTGTTCAATAGCATGACATATATATTAACTTCTTCATCTTATTTGCATCTATCATCAATCTACCCTAGATATGCCATTCCAGTAGCATGTTTGGCGGAGGTGCTTTGATACAACATACAATTGGCTCTGCAACTTTACTCATTATGTTCTTTTCCTGCACGAAATGTGCAGTGTTCACTCACTCCATATATCCCAGAAGGCTTCTCTTGCTAAACTTTGTTTTAAATAATTATTTTATTTCAATTATAAATTATTGTTATTATTTAAGAAATGGATTTATTAGAATTGAATGTCCTCAAAGATATTAAAGGCTTTGGGCAGCATCTAGGCTGCAGTCCTTTATGCAACCAGCTTGGGAATGACCAAACCCAAAGAGTGCTCACTTAGGTGAGCACCACAATTTAAAAAGAATATTGACAAGCTGGAACATATGCGGAGGAGGGCAGCCAAGATGATCAAGGGTATGGAAACCAAGTCTTATGAGGAATGCTTGAGGGAAATGAGAATGTTTAGCCTGGAAAATAGGAGAGTGAGAGGAGCTGTGATAGCCATATTCCAATATCTCAAGGGCTGTCTCATAGAAGATGGAGCAAGCTTGTTTTCTCCTGCTCTGGAGAGTAGGACCCAAACCAATGGTTTCAAGTTACAAGAAAGGAGATTCCAAATAAACATTGGGAAGAACTTTCTCAGAATACATATCCAGAACCATCTTTGATACATCACTGATACATCATCATCATGTCACAAGGAGGGAGGGGAGTTACCCAAGTTCATCAACTTGCCCTGGTTATCAGATCAAGTTCCCAACACCTTAAGTAAAGGTAAAGGTAAAGGTACCCCTGCCCGTACGGGCCAGTCTTGACAGACTCTGGGGTTGTGCGCCCATCTCACTCAAGAGGCCAGGGGCCAGCGCTGTCCGGAGACACTTCCGGGTCACGTGGCCAGCGTGACATCGCTGCTCTGGCGAGCCAGAGCTGCACACGGAAACGCCGTTTACCTTCCCGCTGGTAAGCAGTCCCTATTTATCTACTTGCACCCGGAGGTGCTTTCGAACTGCTAGGTTGGCAGGCGCTGGGACCGAGCAGCGGGAGCGCACCCCGCCGCAGGGATTCGAACCGCCGACCTTTCGATCGGCAAGTCCTAGGCGCTGAGGCTTTAACCCACAGCGCCACCCGCGTCCCACCTTAAGTACCCACCACCTAAAGAACAATAAAACTATCAGTGCATATCCTTGCCTTCTGGCCTTCCCAAGGATGGGCTGTGGGAACACCTGGCCTCAGGAAACCTATCAATGGATGTTCATTGTTCCCCTCAAGGGAGGGGTGCTGTGTACTTGACTGTATATCCCAAGGATTATGGGAGGTGGTGGTATCCAAGTTGAGTATGTGACTTCTCCCTTAGAGGATTATGGAGGAAGACGATGTCCAAGTCCGCCTTTCCTTTTGAAGCAAAATGTCATTGAAATGAGGAAGAAATGCCCTTGCATGAAGTCTTGGGTTTGCAATTTTGGGAGAGGGAAGACTGTCTGGGGAGCGGGAAGGATGTTGAGGGCCCCTAGAACTAGAGGTCCTAGGCTTCAGCCTACGAAGCCTATACATAAATCCGGCCCTGACTTTCTGACAGTAAGTGCTGTTCGACAGTGGAATGGACTCCCATGAGAGCTGGTGGGCTCTCCTCTCCTGGAGGTTTTTAAGCAGAGTTTGGATGGCCATCGGTCATGGATGCATCAGTTGAGATTCTTGCATTGCAGGGGGTTGGACCAGATGACCCTTGGGGTCCCTTCCAACTCTACAATTTTGTGATTCTAAGTCCCATTGGACTCAATCAGGTTTCCTTCTTAGTAAGCACGTATGTGCTGTCAGCTATATTGAATAGCTATTGACCTATTATCCTCTATGAACTTGGCCAATCCTTCTTAGGCATGGCAGGGTAGGGGGAAAGTAATTAATGAATAACCCAATGACATAATTTCTTTCAGGATGTCTCTTTAATATGTTTCAGCACAAATTCCATGGTGAGGAAGCACACTTGCTGCCTCATGTATTTTCTTGGAAACAGTTATATATATATATATATATATATATATATATATATATATATATATGCTACAGCGTTTATACTGCACTGTTGAATTAACATTTTCTGGTTAAGAAAGGCAGCCTGAGAAATTAAAATGATATTTGAAACATAAATCCTGTGTGCTAACAACTATCCTTATAGAAGCCAGCCAGAATCAACAGACATGGCTTGTTTTCCACACGGTCCTTCCTGGAGGCCAGTTTCTCCCGTTTTTCAGAAAACATCTGTGCAAATGCAGGGGATGGAGGGAAACCCAGCAGGAATAGAAGCCATCAGTGGTTAGGTGTGTTATAAATACATTATTACTTCATTGTAATGGCATACAGGCCTTGGCTAGACTTCTCAATGACCTCACTAGCTGCTGTCAACCCTTGACTTGCTTGGTGAATAAGCATTCAAGATGCAAGAGCCTGCTAGAATGAGCTCGGTGCATGGTGAGCAAACAGGGAGATCCATCAGGAGGGATCCACACTCATGTCTGACCATAATTCCTCTCCTTGTAGAAAGGGTTGGGCCATATTAAATATAATGTCTAATGACAGAACTGCAAAGTGTAACCTTATTCAACCTTTTCCTATAATTTTAGCTCTGGAAGATTTCCTTTAGAAGGTATGGGGAACCTGTAGTCTTCTGTAGGTTGTTGGAGTATAACAGCTCCCATCATGTCTGACTGTTGGTCATGCTGGGATCTAGAGTCCAGCAACATCTGGAGGGCCAAAGTTCCCCCACCTTTGTCCTAAAAGGTCATATAGTCCAGGCTTTAAGCAGTATCATTAGAACGTCTAGCAGTGAAGTTGTGGAAGCAGGGGAGTGGACGCATAACAGTTTGTAAGTGAAATGGAGCAAAACAGGAGACTCCATAGGTATGGGAAGAAATTGTTTCGAAACCCCAAGATGGACTAACAAGGACCCTTGAGGTTATAAGCCTATTAACAGCTGTCAAGCTTACAGAGATGTAGAGTTACAGAGAAATTTGGAGTAACTCACCCTTGATAGAGAACTTCCATTTTATATCCTTTCTTTACCTCCCCTGGAGTAGATTGAGTGGTTTGGCACTCAGATGAAGTGGTTTGGCATAGGTATTGAGTAAGCATTTATTTCCGGGCTGCCTACCGGAAATGATATCAGGGTCAACCCGGCAGCAAGGATTCCTATGACTTACACTAAATAGGGGGATCCCTGTAGGGATCGCTGCCTCTAGGAGCGCTGAGGCCCAATCCCTCCTTTAATGGGATACCCTATTTCTGGAAGGAAAAGCAAGAGTACAAGCTAAGGCTAAGGTTACCCAACTCCTAAACCGCCAAAGTTGTGATAATTGCTACGAGGCAGGCAAAACCTCTAAGTCATAGCCAATTCACTGGATAGGCAAATTCCTACACGACCCCCCCCCCCAAATACAGTGACCACCGCAGTCATAGCAAGGTCAAGGACCCTCGTACCTATGGGACTGCCTCTCCTAGTATGCCCCACGGAGGACCTTAAGGTCCATAAATAACAACACCTTGGAAGTCCTGAGCCCCAAGGAGGTTAGATTGGCCTCAACCAGGGCCAGGGCCTTTTCAGTTCTGGGCCTGGCCTGGTGGAATGCCCTACCGCAGGAGATCAGGGCCTGCAGGATTTGACATCTTTCCGCAGGGCCTGCAAGACGGAGCTGTTCCACCTGGCCTTTGGGCTGGACTCAGTCTAACCTCTCTCTCTCTCCCTCTCTCTCTCTCCCTCTCTCTCTCTCTCTTATGGAACCCCTTAGATGGGATTTTGTATATATTTTTCCCTTGGCTCTTTTTGCTGGCCCATGTAGGGCCAGCATGGATAGTTGGCCCCAGTGAATATTTGACATTTTCTCCCCTTATGGCCTTGATCTATAAAGGTAAAGGGACCCCTGACCATTAGGTCCAGTCGTGACCGACTCTGGGGTTGCAGTGCTCATTTGATCTATAGGCTACCACTAAAACGATGGTGCATTTAAAGCGGCATTTTAAACTGTATTCTAACTTATATTTTAATCAACTGTTTGTTTGGGTTTTTTGGTTTTTAATGTTTTTATTGTATTTCTTGGCCGGGGAGGGCGGGGTATAAATAAAAAAAATATTATTATTATTATTATTATTAATTTGATGACCTTACTGGAGTGGGTGGGTTGATCTGACAAAGAAGAGCTGGGTGTCGGAGGCTGGCACAGGCTGATTTAAATCCACCAAGAGCAGACCCAAGGAAGGGAAGCCTGACTGTTCCTTCGAGTCCGCCCCCAGAGAGCCCCACCCTCCATGCCAACCTGCCATTGGCCTGCATCATTGGGGGGGGAGGCACTGGCCGTCCCTCAAAGCTGCCGCACACCCTTAAAAGGGGTTAAGCAGACTTCTTGCTCAAGACCTCCCAATCAACTGTAGTTGTGCAACCCTGAATTTGCCTGTGTTTGACTGAATCCTACCAGGAAATAGAAACCGTCTGGAACAGGGGTCAGAATTTTTTTTCAGCAGGGGGCCGGTCCACTGTCCCTCAAACTTTGGGGGGGCGGACTATTTTTTGGGGGGGTGAACGAATTCCTATGCCCCACAAATAACCCAGAGATGCATTTAAAATCAAAGCACGCATTCTACTCATGTAAAAACACGCTGATTCCCGCACTGTCTGCGGGCTAGATTGAGAAGGCGATTGGGCCGGATCCAGCCCCCGGGCCTTCTGTTGCCTACCCATGGTCTGGAGGAACCATGAGATAGCACAGGTTTTAGGGGAGTAGGATTTTTTTAAAAAAATATATATTTTATTAATTTTCCATACATTCATACCACATTACAATTTCTATTAAATTTTCCGTTTTTGACTTCCTTCGGCCTCTCTGACAATCATCCAAATTCTAACTTCTTTAATTACACATTTCCACATTTTGCTCTTGCCTTTATACCTATCCCCCACTTCTATTTTGCCTTTTTACAATATTTCTTATGCTATTACAGAGCTTCTCTAAATGCCACTAGCGTTATTGCATTATCACTTATACATTCCCAGTATTCAACTAATTTTCCCCAGTCCTCGATGAACTTTTGATCTCATAGATATTTGATCTTCCCAGTCAGTTTATCAAGTTCTGCATAGTCCATCAGCTTCATTCTCCATTCCTCCAACGTTGGTATTTGTTCTTGTTTCCATTTCTGGGCCAGTAATATTCTTGCCGTAGGGGAGTAGGATTTTAGGGCGGGAAGGATTTATGTTTGTGTAAATAATAGTGTAATTTTGTGTGCTTTTGTTTGGGTAGGATGTACATTTCCTTTGCTCTTCTTTCCTCTTGTATTAAAAAAAACCTCAATAAAAAAAATAAATTATTATTATTATTATTATTATTATTATTATTATTATTATTATTATGTTCCTTCTTCCATCCCACCCTCTAAGCTTCAAACACCACTGGTTGGAGTCCTGATCTGGAGCCCTCCACTTACAGGGGGAGGGCTGACCCACAGCTTAGGCAATGGTGGGGTGTCAGCAGGACTGTGGCTCGGGGGAGGATTAAGCCCTGTCCCTGCAGGCCATGATCCCCCTACCATTTTTGTTAGCAGAGAGGAGCCAGACATGTTAATTGCCATAAAATATTCAGTGTCATGTCCCATTTGGCACAGGATGACTATAGCTACAAACATTCAGCTGACCCTGTACTCTATTATGATAGAGCCTTTATTTTATGGATGGCAGGTTGCTGAGTTTTGTTTCTTTTTCTTTTTGGTAACCCTGCTATAGTTAGTATAGAAAATAAGCAAACTTGTGCTTTTAAAATACACCGCTTTAAAAATAATAACAATGGTTTATGTACTCTTGAAATCATGATTAATCTTTCTCCAGCATACACACAAACACACTCAACACAGTTCAGCCTCCCCCAACCACACAATTGGAACCTAAAATAGTGCTTATAGTGATGAGATTTGTATTTTTGTAATTTATAGGCTGCCCTTCATCACTTGTTTAAGAGGAAAGGAAACAAACAAAAATACGAATCAGTGCTGAAGTGCTTTACAGGTTGCAAGTGTTGTGTAAATGATAAATAAACCTATGTAAAAGTGTTTACATTTTGTTGTTTTTTGCCTTCTGTTGTCATTGAAAAACCAAAATAATAAAGCTCCCAAAAAGTGGGGTGGCGGAGGAAAAATCTGAGGGATATATAAAAGCTTTCATGAAATGACTATTCAAATAGCGACCACTTGTAACACTTCAGATAATTCTGCTATCAAATATCTCTACCATGGGTAGAACTCTGAGGGGGTTTTTTTAAAGAAAAGGAAAAAGAAAAATAGCACTTGTCATAACAAATTTTGGAGAGGATTACGCTGTCATAAACAGACCCAGCAGGGGTTTCAACTGCAGTTGGAGGAGAAAATTATGGCGGAACCTACTTTCCTTTGCTGGAGATCTGTGGCACTTTGAGAACGGCAGACTGGATCAACACGCCATTTTGTACATTCTGCTTTTTTCATTTCTCACCATCATCCAACAGGTGAGATAATACAGAGCAAATACAATGGGCGCGATCTCTCCCCTGGTGTCTCCACCTTCGGAGTTGCAGTGCCCATGCCCCTTGATCATTCTCCCCAGAAAGTAGCCTGGCTACTTGGGAGGAAGTGAAAGGGCTTGGAAACACCTGTGTGCATAGTTGTCAACGTTTCCCTTAATGGAAATTCCCTTATTCCAAATAGGATTCCTCGCAAGAATAGGGAAAAGTTGGCAGCTATGCCTGTGTGGATCAGGGTTTGAGCCAAGAAGGCATGTAACCTTCTCAGTTCTCAGTTTGAGCTGCTTCACTGCTGAAGCTTCATCTGAGCTGCAGTCTGCCTGACCTGAAGAACCAGGTGGCTAGTGGATGCAAGCTGGAGCAAGAATGCGAAAAGGCAAGCTGTGGGTTTCTTAGGACTGCAACATGGAATGGAATGTGAGCTGGGATAGCTCAGTTGGTAGAGCATGAGACGCTTAATCTCAGGAACATGGATTCAAGCCCAGTGGCAGAGGAAGAGGGGTGGACCACCCCGTGTGTCATCACTGAAGGGGGTGACAAAATGACAAAAATATGAGTTGTAAAAAATATTTGTTTTAATTCCTCAGCAGGGGTAGATGAATGGGGTAGAAGAAAAACCTGAGGATAAACTGGGCCACATGACCGGAGCAAAATTAATAACGAAATATAAACCTGACATATGCCCACTTTGCAAAAGAAAAAAAGAAACAATTAAATAACTGTTTGCCACCTTTGAAACCTCACAGCCCTGTTCCAACACTAATTGTGCTATGTTGCATTTGACTAGCGAATCCCAGATGGAGATAGGCATTCTCTTTCACATTAGACACATCTATCAAATTCACTGGGGACTAGAGGAACATCGCAATGTGCAACTAGATATGCATCTGTGTAACAGCTGCATGTGCAGATAGCTCTCGCTGGATTGTGATGCACATCCCAATGGTTTTAAAAGCTCCTTGTGGAGGCAAATGATAGTAATAATTTTCTCTTCCTTGGCTTCCGAGTTGGCTGTGTTACTACCAGTCCTGGGACTTGTTGTGTCACACCGTGAATGTGTTCTACAGAGCTCTAGCTACTGCTCATATATTTAACCCAAAAGCAGACTGAACTCATCTGGTATTCTGTTACACATTGAGTAGCCTGCTTCTGAATACAGAAGAGATCCTGCTCTGCAGAAAGATTGTTTACAAAAGACGTGAAAATTGTGTGGGTATCTTTTGCTTGATCTACACATCAAAAGTGAAATTGGAAGCATACATTTCATAATAGCAGACATCATTTAAGCAGCGCTACTGTAGATAAAAGCAAGCCATGGCTGATTCCTCCTTGCCTTTGCCTTGCGGACTTTTGCCTCTAAGGTTATGTAATAGTCCAATCCAGGCCAAGGCTTCATTTGAGTGTCTGCATGCCATCTTAATTTCCCCAGAATTCTTTCAGACTAGCAGTAAAAAAAAAGAGAGGGAAAGGTGAACCCTTAAGCTGGTAGCCATCCACCACCCCAGCACAAAATTGGCAAAAACCTCCTTAGTGGCATGAGTTCATATAGTATAGTAGTTTTCTCAAGATCCTGTCTCCATGATGTTGTCCATATGGAAACACAAGCACTGTACACGCACATTCTGCATCCAAGAATGATGGGTTCATGGAGCGAGATTGCAGTGACAGACCTTGATTTCCCAGTAGTCATGAGTTGATTTGGGATACAAAGCCCAAAGGACACATGCACCTAGATTTGTGCAGACTTCTGCAAGCATAACACAGGGCTCTCCATTTTCTTGGATGTTGGACTCAATTGTGCAGATGTGTGTAGGCCCCATGTATGATCACAATCCTGCCCTGACATGTTGATTGTACCTAGATTTAGAACATCTATACAAGCTTTTTTATTTTTAAAGAAGTAACAGCTAAAAGAAGGAATTAAAAAAATTAAAGTGAGCATTTTGAACTGATACAAATATTGATTCAATTTTGAATGACTGTGGGTTGGTTGGTTCTTAACATTAAGGCCAGATCCCCGGCTGGTGAAATTTAGCATAACTCTGTTAACCAGAATGGAGTTGTGCCAATTTAAGCTAGCTGAAGATTGTAAAGATTGCCACATAAAAGATCTCAAATGTAGATTTTTTTCAGGCAGCTGTATACATTTAGTTCAATTCTCTATTACTAAATCTATAAAGTATTTATAAAAATGCTTCAAATTTTACAGTTTCCCATAACAATAGTAGAACAGTATTATCTCTTTAAAACAGAGTTTGTCAGCCTGGGAAGGGAGCCCATCTATGAGAATGAAAACTCTGATCCTAAACTTCTGCTGCCTTGCGAAATATCTTCGGGAGAAGAAAAGGCTACGTAGAGTAAATCCTACACAAATCCAGAGCTGAGTCCGTAAGGCAGTTGGAAGGTGCCTTGTACACCTCCTTCTGGCAATTTCTGCAGCCAAACTGGTGCCAAACATATTGGTCTGCTTTCCTTTGGACCACATCAGCGAGGCCAAGATGGGGGTCTTGTTGTCTGGGCAGCCCAGGACCTCCAGACACACTGGCCAGGCTTGCATCCTGAGGAAGTCACTTTGGTGCTGCTAATGGAGCAGCTTGACTTCACCCCCCAAAGACGTCCTTCATTGTTTCTTGAGACAGACAGATGCCAACCACAAGATGGGTTAACTTCCCAGGTTGATGAGCCCCATCTGCCTCTCACTTCCCTCTACAGCGCATACAGAAACGGCCTTGTTGACTGTTGGACCCTCTATTGGTTTCGTCCACTCAATCCACCGGTGCCTGTCTTTACATGCAAGGGAAGTCCCATGAATGTACCGTGTAAAAAATCAAAATATACATATATATTGGATTTTCACATCTTCTTCATAACTTCTAGATGATGTCAACTGTTGTGGAACTGAATGTTCCCAGTGTTGGTGCTTCTGGGTTCAAGGCGGCCTTCTCCCAGCACCAGCACTGGTCCAGAACGCATAGCACAGCATTCAGAGCCAGCATGGTGTAGTGGTTAAGAGTGGTGGACTCATAATCTGGTGAACCGGGTTCGATTCCCTGCTCCTCCACATGCAGCTGCTGGGTGACCTTGGGCTAGTCACACTTCTCTGAAATCTCTCAGCCTCACTCACCTCACAGAGTGTTTGTTGTGGGGGAGGAAGGGAAAGGAGAATGTTAGCCACTTTGAGACTCCTTCGGGTAGTGATAAAGCGGGATATCAAATCCAAACTCTTCCAAATCCAAACAAGCAGCAGCTTTGCAGAAGTTGAGACCGAGGATATGTAGCATCTGAGTTTAGTGATTTATTTACAGGATCAAAATAAAGAACAGAGCAATCATGGTGTGTCTCTTCTCCTCCGAGAGAGCACAACAACAGAACAAAGAAGACGGAAGTGGCGTACAGTTCCTTCCGTTCCCACACTTCCACAGAACGGAATGTCAACACACAGAGCGTGTGATCTAGTAGACACATATCCTGCCGCACAAGAGAGAATGAAACTCCTGACACCCAACCCCTGGACTGCTGTCTAGGCTAGAGGTGGAAAACCTCAGGTCTGGTGGACTTATGTGGCATCTCCAGGCCCCTCCATCTGGTCCCTAGGACTTTCCTCCGGTCACAACCTCTCCTCAGACCAGTCCCCTCTCTTCAGACCACACCCTCAGCAGCCTTACTTCATACCCTCTTGCCTGAATGGAATGTGATCTTGAACAGTGATCATGCCTCTTGGATCCACACATGGAGGAGAGAGAAGGTGGCGAGGGGGGTACTGGCCTACTGTGCAAAGGTGAACTTTGCATTTGCTTCTACGCCACACTGGCAGAAGGTTGCTCAGATGCGAATGTCTGAAAAGGGTTCCCGAACAGTCAGTGACCCCAAGAAAACAGGCGTTGGCCATTGGCCATCCTTGATCTAGATTACAGTGAGACTTCACCCATGTACAAATCTGCAGATAAGCCTCTGGGATGCAAGTCATGAAACTCTCTCTAAAGTGCTTGCTAAATGTTTTGTGCACATGGCAGAAGACCAAACTAGATGTGCTGTTAAATGCATCTTTATAAATAAATAAATAAATAAATAAATAAATAAATAAATAAATAAATAAATAAATCCTAATAACTGCTGTTGGAACGGAGCTAATAATTACTGGGATAGCAGCAGACAGGCAAAAGGAGTTTGCCCTGCAACAATCTTGTTGAAAATTGCGCTTTTGAATCTTTCATTTGCATTGGCAGGAGATGCCCTATGGATGCCCATTGCAGGAGAGGAAAGAGATAAACTTCCTCTGACTGCCTGTTACTATCTCAGTAATTATTACCCTCTTTTTAAGTGTTTGTTGAATGCAATACTCAGTTTGACCCTAAGACTGTAAGAGTGCAAGCTGGAGAAAGCTAACCATGCATAAGTCAGCTAAATCCAGGATTTAAATGTTTGAACATGTACTTAGCACCTATTGATGATCATGAGGCTTAAATGCATTCAACTGGAATTGTCTTGTGCCAGATATAAAAACCCAAACCCCTTTGAATACATGGCTTGAAATAATGTTGTTAACAGCATGCACTGTATCCCAATGCTTAGTTTGCCCAATTTTGTGTGTGTGTGTGTGTGTGTGTGTGTGTGTGTGTGTGTGTACATGCATGTGCATGTGGTCACTCTTAGGTCAAAGTTAAGTACTTTATTTATTTAAAAATATTTATATACCACTGTCATCTGAGTAATAGCACAGCAATTCACAAAATACTCCTATTAGCACCCATAGGACAAAGGCTTAACCCTCTCGTTTAACACTTACCTTTGGTAGGATCCTACATGAGCCCATGTAGCCTAAATCATACCACATTTGTTGCACATCTTTCAGGGCAATTTGCATGGTGGAATTATCCCACTGTATCTTCACAACAACTCTTGTCAGTTTAGCTACACCTGGGATATAGTCCAAGGCCGGTGAGCATCGTGGCTGAGCAGGAATTTGAACTTAGGTCTCCCAGGACCAGGAGGGACGCAGGTGGCGCTGTGGGTTAAAGCCTCAGCGCCTAGGGCTTGCCGATCGAAAGGTCGGCGGTTCGAATCCCTGCGGCGGGGTGCGCTCCCACTGCTCGGTCCCAGCGCCTGCCAACCTAGCAGTTCGAAAGCACCTCCGGGTGCAAGTAGATAAATAGGGACCGCTTACCAGCGGGAAGGTAAACGGCGTTTCCGTGTGTGGCTCTGGCTCGCCAGAGCAGCGATGTCACGCTGGCCACGTGACCCGGAAGTGTCTCCGGACAGCACTGGCCCCTGGCCTCTTAAGTGAGATGGGCGGACAACCCCAGAGTCTGTCAAGACTGGCCCGTACGGGCAGGGGTACCTTTACCTTTACCTCCCAGGACCAGGGGTGGAAATCTCAGGCCCAGAGTCAAGCATGGCCCTCTGGGCATCTCTTTCTCCCTAGACCACGGCCCTCACTTCCTAGCTCATATCCCTTATTGAATGCTTAACAGTTGCTATGCCTCTTGTTTGCCTGTAGAGAGGATGGAGGAGGGGATAGAGAACTCTGACCTTTGCATGGCTGCAACGTAACCACCTTTGTTGTGCCCACTTTGACTCTGGCCCCATCCAGTCCTAGCATGTGGCCCCCCAGAACACTGCCCTTGAAGGAATGCCGCTCCTGGGACATTCACCAGCCCTGCCTTAGCCCAAGCCCAGCACTCCATTCAACCCACTCCACTCTGCAGTTGTTGCTGTGGGGACGATTTAGCATAATTTGCCTGGCACACACGGATATGCAATTCAAAGGCAAGTTCAGTGCTGGGTACCTTCTGAGTGCAAACCTCTTCCCTAAAGCCAAGCCTGCGTGTTTTGAATGCTCGTTCCCTGTTATGAATAACAGTAATTGTTTGGCTTGCTCTGCCTTTGCACTGCTTCCAGCTGGCAGCACACAGAGGCTGTGACACATGACATTCCAGCTGGTTCCACATGTTCCAGGACTGCAACATCCACTTAAATAATTTACTCTTTTTGATCAACAGTTGAGCTGTTCAAGCAAAGTGCCGTTTACTTCTTAGATCACCCATCAAACTCTCCAAGTAAGTTCATCAGGTTACATATGCCGTCCATACCCACTGGTTCTCCAAGAATACTTATTTTGCTATTTTGAGGGGTTCTTTTTTTTTTTTTAGGAAAACAGCTTTATTCATTATTCTTTATAACTTGCAGTGCTGCAGCAACTTCATTAAACCCAATGCAGTAAAAAGCCATATTCCTGATTGAACATGTCTATTGTTTTTTCCACTGAATACACATAATTACAAGACAATCACTTAGTATTTAATCAAGGGACATTAAAATGGTAACTAACAGTGACCTCTTGGATACTGATGGGAAAACAGAGAAACTGTGTGGTTTGAGCTTTCTCTTTAGAGCTGTGAGTCATCAGTATATGGTTAATGAAGTTAAAATGCAAATCCATTAGCACAGCCCAGTCCTAGGCATGCTTACTCAGAATATTGGAGATTACTGCCTCACAACTTGCTAGTTGTGCACACTTGGAAATAAGTCCTACTGAACACAATGTGATTTATTTCTGAACCAATATGCTGCTGTACATCTGCCACCCTTAGCCCACTTCCTAAGAAATAAATCCTATCAAATTTAGTAGGATGTACTCTGAAGTGAAGACATACAGGACTTGGCTCTTTAAAAACGACAATGTTCTAGCTGAACATCACGGAAGTAGGATTTCTGGAAACCTTTTCATTTCTTTGCGCAAAACTCAAGGGCGTAATGGATGGATACATAGAAATATCCATACATCTGAAGGCATCTCTGTTCAGGGAAGTCTTTGATGCTGTATTGTTGAGAGCCACCCAGAGTGACTGGAGCAACCCAGTTTGATGAGCAGCATGTAAATTAGTAGTAGTAGTAGTAGTAGTAGTAACAACTGACTGAGCATAAAAAAGGCAGATAAAGGGAAGTTTCTGTGCTCAGGAAAAAAGCCACTGGCAATCTTTAACAGATGGGCAAAAACTGAACAGAATAAAAACCTGCACAATAACCTTTAAATCATGCATAGGCAAAGTCAGCCCTCCAGATGTTTTGGGACTACAACTCCCATCATCCCTAGCTAACAGGACCAGTGGTCAGGGATGATGGGAGTTGTAGTCCCAAAACATCTGGAGGGCCGACTTTGCCTATGTCTGCTTTAAATCATGGCAACCATTGTGGTGTCCTACAGAAGTCATTTGAATCCTCCCATCATCCTTCACTATTGGTCATACTTCTGGGTCTGTAGGGAGTTGGTTTTTTTAATATATATTTTTATTAGAACTTTAAACAAAACATATTATCCAAAAGCATGTCATCCTTAATTTTTTTCCCATTTTCATCCCTCCCCCCACCCTCCCATAAAGAGCCCCCCACCCCACCCCCTTGACTTCCCTCAGTTCCAATCTTTGGTTTCTCTATGAAGCTATTCTCAGCATGTTACAAAGTTGTATAAATCCTTAAATTATCTAACTGATTATTGTCAATCAAGAGTTAGTGAGTGTTTATTCAAAACCTGCCAAGGAGTCCAATTCACTTTGATGCGTCTTCAAGTACTTTGTAAAGGGTTCCCATTCATCTTTGAAGTCACAGTTGTCCTTGTCCCGTAGCTTATGTGTAAATTTTGTCAGTTCTGCATAGTCCATCAGTTTTTCTTGCCATGATTCTTTGGTTGGAATTTCTTCAGTCTTCCATCCTTGTGCTATTAAGACTCTTGTGGCCGTTGTCACATACATGAAGATGATTTTTAGCTTTTTTGGCAGGTCTTTCCCTGTTTTAGGTTTTTTAACAAACGTTAGGTGGAACATTTTCTTCAATTCATTGTATATCATTTCCCCCCAAAAATTAATTACATTACAATCCCACCACATATGCTATCCTTTTCCTTATACTTCCAACATATATTTGAACTAGTTTTGTACATTTTCCCTAACCGAACTGTTTTAGGTTTTTTAACAAACGTTAGGTGGAACATTTTCTTCAATTCATTGTATATCATTTCTCCCAAAAAATTAATTACATTACAATCCCACCACATATGCTATCCTTTTCCTTATACTTCCAACATATATTTGAACTAGTTTTGTACATTTTCCCTAACCGAACTGGTGTCATATACTATCAATACATCATCTTCATATAGTTCTTCTTCAACAGGGAACAGTCTGTAAATTTTAGATCAGTTTTCCATAACTTTCCCCAATCTTCCATCATAATGTTGTGGCCTACATCTTGTGCCCGTTTAATCATGACTGATTTTACCTCTTCATCTTTTGTCTCCCATTCTAATAGTATGCTATATGCGGCCAGGTCTGTAGGGAGTTGTAATCCAACAATATCTGGAGTCATAAATGGTCAGCCCAGGAGGTCAGTGCTGCAGAGCTGCATTGCTGCAGTTCCATGATACCAACTCGCCATGCCAGCTGCTTCTGTCTGGAAGGCAGCATTTTGGCTGCTCCTGCTTTCAACCCTTAACAGGCAAAAGGCAAGCCAACGGACTCTACTTTAGGCTAAGTACCATTTGGCCATACTAATGAGGAGGAAAGGAGGGAATCAGTGGCGTAGTGTGGGGGGGCCGGCCGCACCGGGCGCAACATCTGGGGGTTAGGGTTAGGGCGCGCAAATCCACGGGTTAGGGGGCACAAATCCACGGGTTAGGGGGCGCAAATTACTTGCCTTGCCCCGGGTGCTGACAACCCACGCTACGCCACTGGAGGGAATGTGTCACTAATACCAATCTGTGTTGGGTTTTCATAATCGTCAGATAAAATGAGAAGGAAAGGATTAGGCCCAGCTTTTGGTATGCAATGAGAAGAACCCGACAATTAAATATTAAATGTTGTCGGCATTTGGTGTAACTGGCTTGCAGAACACTGGGAGATTAAGCAGACATGAGTGAAACTTACACTTCCTGATCCGCCCCCCCCCCCCCACAAGCACTTTGAGTATTATATTCTTCATCTGCAATGGGGCCTTGATGTTCAGATTTTCACCCAGCATGGGAATGTAAATAGCATGTCGAACCGAATTGGAACAATGTCAAATGATAAAACAGCTAGTGATTGTTCACTTAAAGAAAGAGATGCTTTTTATTAGGCAAAGAGAGCCCAAAAATAGCTCTTGGTGGGGACCTTCTTTACCTCCACACTCTCTTGCCAGCTTTCCAAGAGATTCAGTATTTCACAGTCGTTCAAAATCTCTAGAACAGAACTCCCAAATCATTTTGTTACCAATTAACTTGTTCTTCATCCAAGGAACTCAGTGTGTACCACATGGTCCCATCCAATCAGCCTATAGTAACAGACTTTCTTTAGTCCTGACACTCCCCAAGCCTAAATCAGCCACACTTAAGGTACTTCCATAGATGATTTTCTCTTCCCCCCCCCCCTTTATTAAGTGGTTTCCTATCAGTTTTCCAACTGTCCCAGGGAATCCATATAATATTACTCTGAGATGAAGTCAAAGCAGGAAGCTGGGGAAGAAGAGAAATGTATAGCTGTCATATCTTGTGCTTAAAGGTAAAGGGACCCCTGACCATTAGGTCCAATTGTGACCGACTCTGGGGTTGCGACACTCATCTCGCTTTATTGGCCGAGGGAGCCGGCATACAGCTTCCGGGTCATGTGGCCAGCATGATTAGGCTGCTTCTGGCAAACCAGAGCAGCGCACAGAAATGCCATTTACCTTCCTGCCGGAGTGGTACCTATTTATCTACTTGCACTTTGAGGTGCTTTCTAACTGCTAGGTTGGCAGGAGCAGGGACCGAGCAACGGGAGCTCACCCCATCGAGGGGATTCGAACCGCCAACCTTTTGATCAGCAAGCCCTAGGCTCTGTGGTTTAACCCACAGCGCCACCCACGTCCCACCCTCTTGTGCTTAGAAGGTGGCAACAGAGACCTGGCACTCCATGCATTGATGACTTCCAGAGTAGATAACTCCAGGCCACTATGTCGCAGTAATGAGGTGAAGACATTTCTGTTTCTTGTGCAGAAGTGCCCTGTGTGTTCATGACTTTGAAGGATGTCTTCCAGCTTCCTTTGCCACAACACCCACAGCGGAATGGTGGCAGGGAGGGGAAGTATTGCTATAGTTAGGCAGGTTTCTGAGACTGGGCCACCTTTTTCTTTCAAGCCGGACAGTCCTGATTTCAGTGGAGAGGGAAAAATACTCTGTACACAAGCACACAAACAGAAAATGTCATTCAATATTACTTCACCTAGTTAAAGTCTGTGCTGTGGTACTAAAAAAAAAAAAAAAAGTTGCTAAGGCAAAACCCAGTCTCTGAAACCCATTTAACTTAATTTTTTGTTTCTCCCTCTTCATTATGACTACAGTGGATGCTTGGGTTGCGAACGGGATCCATGCAGGATGCATGTTCACAACCTGCAGCATTCGGAATCCTCAGTGGTGCATCTGTACACACACGGGTTGCGATTCGGCACGTCTGCGCATGCGCAAGCGCAATCTAGCGCTTCTGCGCATGCATGACCGCTGAAACCCGGAAGTAACCCATTCCAGTACTTCCAGGTTTTGGTGGACCATAACCCAAAAAAACGCAACCTGAAGCATCTGTAACCCAAGGTATGAGTGTATTGTAGTAAAGTATCCTGCAAGATGTGCGAAAACATATCAACTGCATTGTGCAGAGTTGCGCGCACACACAGAAGAAAGTCCCCTGCAGCAACACAAGTGGAAGGGACTCCAGTCTGGGGGAGTTTCCCACTTAACATAGGTCAAGGCAATTTTGGCCAATTCCACCTTCCCTTTACAGCCTGCTCCCACACTCTCGCTCCCCATCCTCTGTAGCATAGTGTTATAGGTTAGTGGGGGAGCAGGCACCCCCCAGAACTCTGAGTGCCAGGTTTCCCTCACCAGATTCCCAGGTGCTGGGGTTTCACCAGAGCTTTGATAATTAAGGTGAGTGGACTGGCTGGTTTTTCTGCAATGATGGCCCTGCTACTAACCCATTGGAAACGCCATTTACAAGACAAGAGACCCTACTAGTAACCAAGGGGCAGGTTGCCAGGGCAACATGGATGTGATGTCACACAGAAAAAAACCTTTACACAGAGGTTTTTGGCAAGGTGTTCTGGGAACAAGGAGGAGGAAATTAGGCAGAAGGCTTCAGGTTAAATATGTGTGAAGAAACCATATTTCTAAGATACTGCAGACTCCACTTTGCCTTGATTTTCCAAGCCTGGGTGAGCACCTGGAATCTTGCTACCATTTGACAGAGATTGGAGGTGGTGCAAAACAATATTTTCAAGGGTTCAAGAGGCTGCAGAGGGAAGAAGAGATGAGCAAAAAGCATCTCTCCCTCTCCCTCTGATGGGATTTTCCAGCAAATCTGGATCCAACCAGTGTCTAGAATATGCTTGGTCCATTTTATTATACCCAAATAAGCTATAACAACTGAAGTCACAATTTACTCCCTGATGATTTTTCATGTGTTTATTTCTGTGCTGCTGTAAAAAAGATAAAAGAACCACGACCGACTGGCAATTTGGGAAGCAGGGAGGAGAGGGTTGCAAGCATTTCTGTGTCTGATACTGCCTTCTCTAAGATACTACTGTATGTCAATTCAGCCCTTTCCTCTTCTTTTTTGTGCTTTTTTTACACTATGTGCCTGCTGGTACTTTGTGAAGTACAACATGAATGTTGCTATATGGCAAGCAAAGCAATGCTTTGGGTTTACTTTTTCTGTCTTACATAACATTCTGTACATTGCCAGTGATCTTCACATTCAGAACTGCACGGTCCTGTTTGGCGCTGTGGGTTAAACCAGAGCCTAGGGCTTGCTGATCAGAAGGTCGGCAGTTTGAATCCCCGCGACGGGGTGAGCTCCCGTTGCTCGGTCCCTGCTCCTGCCAACCTAGCAGTTCAAAAGCACGTCAAAGTGCAAGTAGATAAATAGGTACCACTCTGGTGGGAAGGTAAATGGCGTTTCCGTACTCTGCTCTGGTTCGCCAGAAGCAGCTTAGTCATGCTGGCCACATGACCCGGAAGCTGTACGCCCGCTCCCTCAGCCAATAAAGCGAGATGAGCGCCGCAACCCCAGAGTCATCCGCGACTGGACTTGATGGTCAGGGGTCCCTTTACCTTTATGACCAACTTTAAACAGGTTTGTTGGCAGGGGATTAATATTTTGCTCCATAGCAACTTAAAACCAATTCACTCATGAAAAAATGGGATTGTGAGCATTGCTTTCCCTACTTAGGGAGAACAATCCAGAATAACTCATTCATTTTCTGTCATCGGGGCAGCTACTGACTGAGGGCTATCTTCTGAGCATCCTTGGCAGAAATATGGAATTTGGTTCTGGGAAACAGCAAGACCCATCAGCCCAGAAAACCTTTAAATGAAATCCATGGCAAATGCTGCCATTTCTGCTGCTCTTTTATTTGCAACAATATTTACAAATGCGAGTTGTTTGACAGTGGAACAGACTCCATAAGAAGGTGAACTCTTCCTTCATTGGTGGTTTTTAAGCAGAGGTTGGATGTCTAGCTGTCATTTATGCTTCAGTTGAGATTCCTGCATTGCAGGGGGTTTGACTAGATGACCCTCAGGATCCCTTCCAAAGCTATAATTCTGTGATTCTGTGATTCTATGACTCTGTGAACAAGCATAGGGTTCATTTGGATTTGCAGGTAATTTCTGTTGGGTGCTGTTTTACACAATATTCTTCCTATGATTCTTGCAGGTTGTTTGCATGTGTGAACCTGTGTGGACATCAACCATTGTCTGTCTCTGCTATTACCTCAGTGGTCTTGGGCCAATCAAACTCCTGCTTCCATTTGTTGGAGGGAGTGGGATGTGATGTGCTTTACGTCTATAAATAAAAAGTACTATCTGACTCCTGTAATTTATCTTATTCCCCCGTGACTGTGTCTATCACTACCAAGAACAGTTTAGAGGTTTGTTTTAGATTCAATTTGCATATATCTCTGTATGTCTATGTGCAGTCTTGGATCAGTTGGGTGGGTGGGAGTTATAAAGTATGACTTTTTCCCATGGTCTGGACTTTTTCCATGAGCCCTTTGAGATTTTGGGTTATGGGATCGTGTCAGTTTGCACAGATTCACACCTGTTTTGTAGGACTTCAAGTGCGACTAAGTGTTGGCTGAGATTCAATAGAATTCTGATCTCAAGGACTCCAATTTCCCTTCTCATATTAGGCTTACGTACATGTGTCAAAATACAAACTGGTTGTGAAGCTGTTCTGGGTCAGTAAAAGAGAGAGCAAATCTCTCTGCAGTTGCCTTCACAAAGACATATAGTAGTTCTGGAGCAAATAGTGTAACGACCCATTGAATTGAACTGCGGGGGGATTCATCAAATGAGCCCCAATCAGCAAAAGCCCTGAGGAAGAACTTCTGCTTGCACAATGGGGCTTCCGTCCCTCTTCCCTCCATGCCCCTCCAGTTGGCTCGGGGAGGGTTGGAAGAGCCCCCCAGAAGAGCGTACAGGAGGAGGAATTGGGCTTGTTTTACTTTGAATCAGAGTTTTGAACTGGGATCAATTTCAAGTTGGCATTTGTCAAGCCCAATGGCTATGTGCTATTATCATTCACTAATATGATTATTTGCAGTCCTAGCCAGTGTGCCAGGCAAGCAGTTGGCAAGGTGGAAGCGGAAGCAAGAGCCCATGGATGTACTATACAGAGGCCCAAGGAGCTTGCAATGGTATTCTATGTCTGTAATGGTCGACCCTGCCCTGCTCCAGAAATAGAAAGGCCCAGTTTCTGGATATTCTACAAGATGTTGCTCAATTACTGGAGTAGAGTTGAGTATCCTTTTCCTACACCCTGCAGCAAGAGCTGGTGAGATGATTCACTGGTGAATATCATGCAAGGATTGAAGGCCAATCAAGGAAGGAGGAGGAGGAGAAGTGTCTTTCATGTCTACCAATCAGAGCCCATGCTGATGTCAACAGCCCATATCCATCCATGGGGCTATTCTTGCTCACTACGATCTCAGCCCCTTCACATTCTTTCCTTCACCACCTCCAGCAAGGATATACATTATTTTTTCTCTCTTGATCAATATATGGCAGCAAACCATCTTACCAACTGTGCCCCTGAGCCTCTAACAACAATTCAATATTCAGACATCAGAAGGTGATAGTGTTTACCTTAAGCAGATTCCTACCTATCAAGCCAGTGCTACAGGTGGAGTGGAAAGTCAAGGATTTGTGGCATCCTGCCTCATGCTTCCGTTTCTTGCTATATAGTCAAGATGTTCCAAAGCTGTCATCATAAAACACACTTACTTGAGAGTAAGCTCCCATTAAACTCAATAAACATGCAATGGACTACGTTGCTCACCCCAAAACCTGTTACAGTGTTCATGCTGTGTAACTGGGGGGTTCTCCTTTTCAGCTGTAGGATCATTTATAAATTTTGAGCTACCATTTTCAGAACAGCAACAAAAAGGAACCTTCCCAGTCTTAGGTATAAAATAGTAAGGTTAAAACTTCAGGAGAGGAAAAGGCTACCTTCTACATCTCCTGCAGCCAAGCTGGTGCCAAATGTATTGCTTTCCTTTCCTTTGGATCACATCAGCAAGGTTGAGAAGGGGGGATCTGGCCGTTTGCACTGCCCAGGACCTCCATACATACTGCCCAGGCTTGCACCTGGGGGGGGGGGTCATTTTGGTGCTGCTAATGCAGGAAGCTGCAGTTACGAATTATGAGATCAACCTGATTGGTGTATGGTATGAGTGGTATGGGTGGTGCTGTGGTCTAAAAACAGAGCCTAGGGCTTGCCGATCAGAAGGTCAAATCCCCACAACAGGGTGAGCTCCTGTTGCTCGGTCCCTGCTCCTGCCCACCTAGCAGTTCGAGAGCACATCAAAGTCCAAGTAGATAAATAGGTACTGCTCCAGTGGGAAGGTAAATAGCATTTCCGTGCACTGTTCTGGTTTGCCAGAAGCGGCTTAGTCATGCTGGCCACATGTCCTGGAAAAACTGTCTGCAGACAAACACCAGCTCCCTCAGCCTATAGAGCAAGATGAGCGCCACAATCCCAGAGTCGCCTGTGACTGGACCTAATGGTCAAGGGTACCTTTACCTTTACCTTTACTTTTATGAGTGCTACAGGTTTCCTTCACCAGTAGGACAGATCATCCTGTCCTGCTGGTCAGCTACCACTGCCTCAGTTAATATAGTGCTCACCTGTCACTGTCTGCCTGCTTCAATGGGTGCTTGGAGCTCAGAGTATCAATTGACAAGCAATTGACAAGCACCATGCTAAAAGGCTCCCGTATCTGTCTCTACAGCCACAGCAGGCACTGTAACTCTCCAACGGTTTGACTTCACCCCCAAAGGAGCACTCCTCCATTGTTTTGCAATACAGATTAATGCCATCTAAATAAAGGAGTTGTGCACAAATACACAAACGCAAATGCTTCTTAGAAAAATGTGCACATTTCATTTCCTTGACTGCTGACTAGCAAATACAGAGGAGTGAGAATGCTTTCCTTGATAACAAATGCATAAGTAAATGTGTGGGATTTTTTGGCTCAGCATCTCATCCTTCACAAAAGTTTCCATGGCCAGATTACAATGCTCAGAGTGCTAATAATGTCTGCTAGGCAGCCTTCCCTACTGTTCAGAAAAGTTCACTCCTGCAGTGTCTTGGCTTCCAGCAAGAAATCGCTGTTGAGGTTAGTGAACCTTTCAGTGTGCTGGTATTTAAACTGTGGTCCGACGGTTCAAAAAGAAAAAGGGAAAGGTTAGTTCTCAGAAAGATACTCCCTGCCTATCCAACTCTCTTAAGCTGGCTGGAATCAAATATTTCTCAAAAATTGGTTTTTAACATATCTTAAAGAAAATATGGCACATTAAATGGAAAGCTCCTTAAAACAATGCCGGGATTTTGTTCCCGAGAAACATTTGGGCACTTTTGCTGGGAAAGGAGGTTAAAAGGTTGTCATTGCTTTCTCCAGGGGCTCCGTCTGACAGTGAACATGTGTTTCCCCCCTTTAATCGGCTCGCCAGTAGCCAGAAAGCTGCTTGTTTTCTGCAGAGGTTGTCAAAAATGATTTCGGTCTGGAGACGATGAATGATAAAAGAGGTTTTCAAACACAGTTTTGCACTGTAGCATTCGCAGTCCCAGAGAGGATGGATTGTATTACAATCGCAGTGTAAAGGGCCATGTTCCTGCAGCAAGAAAACAGTACCTCCTTCAACCTGTTTGATCCTTCCACTTTCCTCCCCACCCACCCCCCCACCCCACAAATTCAAGCAGAAAGCAAAGGCTGGAGCACAAGAAAGGGAGAGGTGGCTTTAAAAGCAAGCAGCAAGGTCAACTCACTCTTGAAACTTGATCTCCTGCCCCCAATATTCACTGGGAAATGTGGCGCTTCTTTATAGAGCAAAACACACTTCAGAGGTAGAGGCTTAATTTGTAAAATGAGAAGTGGTTGGATCACTTCCTATTGAAGTTGAGACTTCCAGCAGCACTTCCCCCTCCGCGAGGGTATGGTGAACCCATTAAAATGGTCCATCCCCAGAGGTGAATGGATTTCAGGGAATTCCAAAGGGCTCTTGAGGATTCCCCTGCCGGTGTTTCAAGCATTCTGGTCACAATGGGTAATGCAGAGATGACTCAGGCGGTTGGTAACGCTGACACCCAACGCTTCCCTCTCCCTCTGAGCCGAGAGAAGGAAGCAAGAGACAGCTTGAATGCAGATGGAGGAAGACTTGTGTCAAGACCAGTCAAGCACAGGCTTCATTATCAAGCCTATTCCACAGCAAAGAAAGGGTTCTGTTCCATCACCAAGGCATTTCCAAAGTGGTTGGTGGGCTTTTGCAATCTGAACAAGGAGAGCGGGTGCATGCAATCTGAACTGGAGGCACAACATGGGTGCTAGTGGGTGGCCCATCTGCCCAACTGGATGCTGTTCAACCTGTTTTGAAGGAGGTTGCATTCCCATTCAAGGATCTGGTTCATCGTTGATGGGCACTCTTAAACCCAGCATAGTTGCTGGAGTCACAGGTGGCTTCAAGTGGCTCAGTGTGTATTTTATCAGTTTCGACTGACATTCCACCTATGGCCCTATTGGGATGGAAATAGCCTAGCTACAGTTATCCATGCTCTGGTAACCCCTTGTTTCGATTACTGCAATGCATTATACATGGGGCTGGTTCCCCCCCCAAAAAAAAAACACATAAAAAAACTCCAGCTAGGATCAGGGCCATCTTAAGCATATCCAGCGCCATGGTGCAAAGCTCCCTCCCAGAGTTTTTTGGGAGGATGGTGCTGCTAGAAGGGCTGGAGGAGGCGGGCAGAGGCTGGAGGACGGCTCCTCTGGCAGGGTAGAGGTGGAGGCTGGGCACGGCGCCTCCCGACTCAGCTGGCTGCTTCATGCCATGGTGGCCACGGCAGACGGAGGCTCCGGGAGCGGCGCTGCTTTGGCGCGGCATGGCAGAAGTGGATGAGGGCTGCAAGCTGATGCTGGGAGGGGCTGCATCCAGCCTCCGCCTCTTCCCTGGCACCCTCCAGAACTTGGCGCCCTGGCGCCCTGCGCCACTAGCCTCTATGGGTAAGACTAGGATGTTAACTGGCACTGGCCAATACAATAATATTATTTTATTGAGGTTTTCTGTTTATTAATTTAAGGCACTTCTAAACCACTATTCATTGAAAGAATTCCCCAAGTGGGGTACATGATATAAAAACACCACGCAGAATAACATCCAGGATACAACCCACCCAGCCGCTTGTGCCATCTCCTTCCTTTGGTATGTCTGGCAATACAGTGGTACCTCAGGTTAAGTACTTAATTCATTCCGGAGGTCCGTTCTTAACCTGAAACTGTTCTTAACCTGAAGCACCACTTTAGCTAATGGGGCCTCCCGCTGCTGCTGCGCCGCCGGAGCACAATTTCTGTTCTCATCCTGAAGCAAAGTTCTTAACCTGAAGCACTATTTCTGGGTTAGCGGAGTTTGTAACCTGAAGTGTATGTAACCTGAAGCGTATGTAACCTGAGGTACCACTGTATCTGATTTGAGTTTGTTTGCATTTGCTAACAAAAGCAGGCTATATCTCAAACCTCAATGTATTCCTACTTAGGAAACCTGAACATGGTACTGGACAATGTGTTCCCCACCCCACCCCCACCCCAACCGTCTGATTTTAATTATCATTTAAACTACATAATGAGGTCACTGCACGATCCCTCAACATGTGTGATCTACAAAGAAATATCCTCTTCTGGATGCCAAAGAAAGCTTTCTAATCAGAGCGCAGAGAATTTGATAACTCGTTACACACAGTCTTTCCAAACCTGAAAATGCATCAAGCACATGCATCCCAAACTCTCACCCCCCTGATAAAGTCTGGTCTTGATGGATTTCTGTGCAGACTCTGGAAATGTCGATGCTACGCATTATCCTGATCTTCCCTATCCTTAAACATAACACTCAGAAGCTTCTTCTCTTTTAAGGCATCAACAACCATTCAAAACATTTTAATTCCTTCCAGCTCTTCCAGCCTCCTGGAATATTTGGCTAGTGTCATAGAGATTTGGCTAAATGGGTTCAATCAACTGTTTTCAGCCTATTATAGTTCATAATCCCTATTCAAGATGAAGTGTACTGCAGCCTAATGAATGTGGTAATGGAATCCTTGTGTATAAATTTCCACAGCGGGGTGCAGATTAGCATAAGTGTCATATTCTGTTGCCATGCCTGCTACAGTATCTGAAGAAACTGCACTTGCTGGGATTAAAAAGCTGGATAATAGTAAGATCAATGTGGTAATCATGTATGTAAAAGAATGAAATGCTTTTAGAAAAGGCTCTATAACTGATCTCACCTGGAGAAGCATTATGGATAGATTAGCACTGCACTTTGCCTCTCTGTTAAAGCCACATATATAAAAATACAAATACGGGAGAATTAGGTTACGCCTGTGCCGCAATTTTAAATAATGTACCATTGCAGGAACACCAAGCAGCTAGAAGAATAATGCTCCACAGCATTCTCTAGTTTCATATAGTCATATATAACATAGTTTCAAACTTGGCTCAATCATCACACATCGCCACATCTAATGATGTTCTGGCTCTGAAGCATGACACATTGAGAAAGGTAATATTTTTGATAGTGTAACCATCATAATGTACTCTCTTCTTTAGACAGTCCCAGCTTGGTTGCCAAAGCAAGGTGGGGAAGAAAGATTTCTTCCTCCTTTGAATAAATAGCCCATCATAATGAGAGCTAAATCATACCCTCCTTCATTTTTTATCAGAAATCACTTAACAACAAGAGAAGTCCATAAAACAAAACTCAATGTAGGTTTCAGAGTCCACGTTTTGACCCTATGAATTGAACTTTTTGAGTCGAATGCATGCATCTTTAATTTCTCAGGTATTTTATTTTTAATAAGGCTGGAGGAAAGTCCTGAAGAATCTCTTTGCACATGCATAGAAAAGATACCACTTATGATTAGTCCCAGAATTTATTACTTGATTATGAAAAATGCGAGCCTGAGAAAAATGCATACCACTTAAGCAGCGGTTTAGTGTGACTAATCAAAGAGGTTTTCCTGGCACACGGGAGGTATGAATATATAGAGGACTGGTTGAGAAAAGCATATCTTTGTGCTTTTAAGCATGGTGGCATGGTAACAGCATAAGCATATTAATCAGTCTGAGGTAAGTGCAGCTTCTGGGTCATATTTTAATCTGATTCTTTCTGCTGTGTTAAAAGATATTATAGCAGTAACAGGAATAGCATTTCACAAAGAAATTGTTTGCCAAGTTACTGAGACAATCAAACCAGTTACTGGGAGTTTTGGATTAACTGTGAATCTCATTTTCCTTTATTATCAGCATATTGTAACTATCATAGCTCAGGTTATTTAATGTTAACTAGAAAATAATATAGTCCTAGAATATTGGTGGGGAGGCCTGTTTCCAGCATGACCTTCAGAATGTGGTTGCAACAGGAGCTGGAAATCAAGTGAATATCTTACACATGGGGAAAGTCATTTTTGTGAAAGGCTTCAGATGTAGCATGGGACAGTTTTTAACTCTGCCAATGAAATCCAGTGAAAGAAGAAACCCCAGTATTGTTAGTTAGCCCAAAGCAAATGGGAGTCACTTATCACAAACAGCATCCAATACAGAAATGATTCTAAGTAATCCCTCCTTTCAATAGCAAATGCAGCTGGCAGCAGGCACTTCTGGCTATTCCTGGATCTAGTGACAATGCTAGATTCAGAAGTACCCCCAGACTACATGCCTGATCCTTTAGGAGGAGCGTGGCCACCTCAAGAAAAAGCCGCCACCACCCTGATTACTCACCCTGATGAGAAGACCCAATTGCACAGCTTCATTCTTGCCTGGATTCAGTTTATTGGTCCTCATCCAGCCCATTGCCACCTCCAGACAGTGTCCCATCACCACCAAAGCCTCACCAGATTGTGGCATCATGGAGAACTAGAGATGCATGCCACTGATATATGGGTGACACCCTTCTCCCTTGCTCCTGGCGACCTTTCTCAGTGCCTTCATATTTAATGGGATATAAGGTTGAGCCTTGTGGAACCCTACTGCACAACTGCCAAGAAGTTCCTTTGGTGCTACTCATTGGAAATAGCCCTTCTACCTGAAGGTAGGACTGGTATCCTTGGGTCACCATACTTCCAACTTCCAACCCACAGAGCCGCTCCAGAAGTATACCACAGTTGGCGCTATCAAAAGATCAACCAGGGCAGCTAAGGTCATTTCAGTACCAAATCCAGGCCTGAAATAAGATTGAAATGGTCCAGATAATCCATTTACTTAAAGCACACCTAAAGTTGGCTGACTACCTTGTCCCAAAACAGGATCTTTGCAACCAGGTTGTAGTTGCGTGTCGAGGTCCCCAAGCCACCCCCCCAAATAACTCACAACGCACACTTAATTTTTGTTTAAGGTTTTTGGCATAATTTTGGCCACAAGTTTATTTAAATACAAAACCATGAGTGGTTGTTTAGGCATTGGTTAAGACTATCTGTCCCCCCGCCTGGGGACAGAACTGACTTCCGGGCACCACCGAAAGACAGTGCGGGGGAAAGCAAGTCGGGGAGAAATGGAGCTGAGCCACAGACCCTCAATTCTCATCCGCATGCTCCCCGAAGGTTTGCCGGCCCTAGTCCCATTCCAGGGATTGGACGAAAAGATGGCAAGCCCCAGGATTCCTTTAACGGAATTCCCTTTCCGCAGCAACCATGGAGGGGCAGGCCCAGCCTATCCTAACCCCTCCTCCACCAATTTATAACCAATGCCTAACCGCAACCTTACAAGTCGTAACGATTTGCTACGCAGTAGGCAAAACCCAAATGGCCCAGCCAATCAGCCAGATGGACAAAATTCCTACCAAGCCCCTGCCCCAACGGCAGATGACCCCATGACAGGCATAGCAAGGTCAATGCAACAACCCCTTACTCAAGGGCGGGTGGGCGGGTGATCAGTTGCACGCAGCAAAGAGAAAGCTCCAAGCTGCATGCAGAGTATTTAAACATTTTACCCCTCCCACCAAAATTGCAACATAACTTTTACCCCAGCAACCCAGTGAACCAATCACTGCCCCAGGCCATCTTTAGAGACCCTGCCTGGTAACAGAGGGGTAGCTCAGCAGACCCCACCGCAACACGTGGAGAACACATGAAGGAGAACACGCTTTGTTGCACCATCACTCTTTTAAGCAGTGAAGCCGGCAGAGAGAGCACCTTATCTGGGGAGGGAGGCAAGGCATCTGGGAAGTCTTCTTTGTGTAGGAACAGCAGCAGGAACACCAGATTGGCTCTACCACTGCATCCACACCTTGCTAACTTCCCCACCTTCTCCCCTCTGCTGCATGGTGGCACCTCTCCCTGACAGCCAGCCTAACTTTCAAGGCAGCCAGGCAGGACCACTCCTTCCTGCAAAGAAGCATGAAACACTCAGTCAACCTCTTTCCAGCTACAGGGCCATATGGGCAAGGATCAAGGGTGCATGAGGTGGGCCAAATTCCTTCGAGTGTCTTTTTAAAAATAAATAAATATTGAAGTTTCAAAAGATCACAAAAGTAAAAAAAGAAAAAGAAAAACAGAAAATACAAAATACAGAAAAAGAATAAAAACAATTAAAAACAAATCCATCTTTCCATGTAGCGGCTCTGTGGGTTGGAAGTTGACATTTTAGTGTATTTTTTATCTCTGTTGGAAGCCGCCCAGAGTGGCTGGGGAAACCCAGCCAGATGGGCGGGGTACAAATAATAAATTATTATTATTATTATTATTATTATTATTATTATTATTATCTTTGTTTTTATCTTACTAATTTATCTTAATATATTGTAACTTTACATTCTGACCTGTTGACAATCCATTATTACTTAATCCTTTATAACATTACTGTTAAAACCACATAACTTCATTCCAGCATCCTTCTAACATTCCTTAATTTTACAATGCTTCTGTAGATAGTCTTTAAATTTCTTCCAGTCTTCTTCCACCGACTCTTCTCCCTGGTCTCGGATTCTGCCAGTCATTTCCGCCAGTTCCATGTAGTCCATCACCTTCATCTGCCATTCTTCCCGGGTGGGTAAATCTTGTGTCTTCCAATACTTCGCTATAAGTATTCTTGCTGCTGTTGTAGCGTACATTAAAAAAGTTCTATCCTTCTTTGGCACCAATTGGCCGACCACGCCCAGGAGAAAGGCCTCTGGTTTCTTCAGAAAGGTATATTTAAATACAAATTCCTTCGAGTGTCTTGTTCACATCATTAAGTCCCCATCAGAACTAAATCTGACCCCACCCACCTTGACATTGGGCATCGCCTCTAGACCTGTATCAACTGCAGATCAGAGGATATGTGAGTGTCTCTGCTATAAAAGTGCTTGCCGATTTGTCACAGGGTGGCTGCTCACCAGATAACAGTTTGTTCTGAGAGAGCAGCTCACCTGACCTACCTTGCGAAATTGTTCTATTTTTTCCCCAAAACATTTTTATTGGTTTTCACAACATTATAAACAAACAAACACATAAGACAAACAAACATAAATCATAGCCTTATTGAAAATTACACTTGTTAACATTGTTAAGTGACTTCCTTGCTTCCCCTTGGTTGAATTTCATTGCATATCCTTTTAACGGTTTTCTAAATCACAGTTCTTATAAAATTTAACTTAAACATTAACATCCTTAGATCTTCACATTATGAAATTAAACATATTAATTCATCACTTAACATAAATAAAATCCTAAGCCAATTAAGTATCAGCAAGCTATTTTCAGTTAATTTAACTTAACATGTTTAACTGAGTAATCATTAAATTTAATCCTGATACTCCTCCTCCTTCTGGTCGCGGACTCTTCCAGTTAGGTCAGCTAGCTCCGAAAAATCCATCATCTTCACTTGCCATTTTTCTATCGTTGGTAATTCTTGGGTTTTCCACTTTTTAGCTAACAAAATATGAGCAGCAGTTGTTCTAAGAGCTACAGGTACCTGCGGTTAGGTGGGCAGGTAAAGGTTTTTAATGGCACTCCGAAGTGAAAAGACAATGAAACGTGCGCATCAACTTTAACCACACTCACTTCTCAGTATATTCCACTGAAACCAGTGGGAAATTCAAGGAAATAAGTTGTATATTGAAGTGCCAGCTCTGTCTTGCTTGTGCGTCACACATTTTAGTAGAAACAAGCTTCCTAGTAATTCCATGTGGCTCATTAAAGCAGTCCTCACATCTCTTAAAAACAAGGAAACACTAGAATCCCACTGAAGTCCAAGTATCCCTTCGCAATGCCACTGCCTACATCCTAGCATGCAGTGTAAGTGACTGGGTGGCAAGAACATTTTAGGCTCTGAGGAAAAAGGTTGTTAAGTCAACCTTGGTAACTTAACTGAAACAGTATATGTGTAAATCCATCGCAAATCCCTGGCCTTTTACAACTTTTGTCCCTATGGAAATCAGATCATAAGACTGTTTACAAGAGACTACGATTCATTTGGCTAAAGAGCCATGACAGCAGGACCCTTACTATTATTTGGAATTGCAGTAACTTAATCTTAGGCAAATAGCCCGAAAGCAAAATAATAAGGATTAGGTAATTACGGCAAAGTAATCACTTTCAATATTTCATATTCAAAGAAGGGCATAATTTCACTGTAAATGTCATGTTTTGGCATTTTGGCAATCTATTGCAATTTTTCACAATGTTTAACAAAATGTCAACATTTCCACCTTTATTCCTCCTTCAGATTTTGAGATTTTTGAGCTGCAGTCTTTTAAACCATTGAAAGCAGCATCATAAAAATATTTTACTGCATGGCTTAATGTATGAGCTAATCCTAAATTAATGGTCAGTTTTAGCCATTATATTCCAGAAAAAAGGGAGGGATATCTTCACAAATCCTCTGTTCAGAAATAATTACCTCTTCCAACTGGAGTAGAAACGGGTGCTTTAACAATCCAGTAGTAAAGGCCCATAATATTGGCATTTGGAGCGAATACAGTTTGATCAGCACTTTGATTAATCTTCCCAAGATCATCATATATATCCATATGCTTGGGAGCATCATCCACATTGGACACGTTGTGTCTTTCTTTTTTCCACCACAAATCTCTTAGAAATATTTACTGCAAACAGATGGGTGTAAAATATCAGCCTGAAGGATTTGCCTTAAAAATTCTGTCTTTGAAAAACATTAACGTTTCACTACATAAAACGTTCCAGTTAATTTTTGTAAACTGTGAACTAGAGGACAGACTGTTCTTTGCCATTTTCTTTTTTAAAACCAACACCTTCCCTAATTATCCACATTCTCTGAATCTGGCATCCCATGTTTCTCTTTATGCCATTATAATCCTGTATAGTTTTCTTAGATTGCATATTTGTTAGCTTTTTTCATAAGCTGCCTTTCTGTTCAGCACAATACATGACTTACAGCATGTAAGAACTTCAAAATATATAATTGCATATACACTGGTTATACTGAATTTGAGAGGCTTCCTTGGTACATCTTATATGATGGGTTTTCTATGATTTCTGGTCAACCAACATCTTCCCAGCCTCATTATACCACAGCTTGGCAGACCTTATTACACTTTATCCCCTAAATGAACCATAGTCACTTGCAAACAGCCTTATGATATGCTGTCCATAGGGATGAAAGTTGCAAAAGGGCCAGGGATTTGTGGTGAATTTACAGGCATGCATAGAATACATTCAGCCTAAGAGAGCAGCATTTTTTTTAACAAAAGAGAATTTTCTGATTGTGAAGCAGCACTCATGTTCACCAGCTGTTTAGATTGGGAATGATAACAGTTCAATGGGAGGGTTCACTTTTTCGGAATGCAGGTGAGCTCATCCACCACTGGTTACGATGCCTTCACCCGGGTTCCCCGCCCCCGGTGTAGGGACTTGCCCAAAGCTTGCTTCTTATTTCTCAGTTCAAACCCCCAAAACAGGGAATGTCAAATTGTTCATTTCCTAAAATAAGTCATTGTAGTGTTACGGCCCAGAAACCTATTCTTTTCAGCCAGCTCAGTGGCAATGAGTATCGTTTGCAGCTAGATTTGCATGTTCTTATTGCTGCATGCAAAAAGACTCCAAGATTATTTATTAAGCCCTTAGGCTCAACTCTTGTCAGTTGGTTTTCCTCCAGCCATAGTTATGCTTTCAGAAGCTCATTAGTGAGTGGGTGCTGTAGCAGCTCCTTCACTCCACAAGCCCTTGTATAATAAACTTGTGCCCACAATGCAAGGCAATCTATATTTTCTTTAAGATGGTTTTTTTCCTGGCTTTTCTAGGATGCATTGCAAAATGAGGAGCAGAAATGAAAATTAAGGGCGAATTTCTTGTTCTCAGCCACAGGGCTGGCGCTCATGACATTTTCCTCCTTGAGCCAAAACGTCTCTCCCTCCATCCCCTTCTCCCTCACACACAGAAGCCGGTCACAATCTTACCTAAACCCTGGTGATGGAACTGTGTCCTCTATTTCACCAGAGGGCACTAGGTGAGTTTAGGGATCTCAGAGGAGCCAACAAGATGTACACCTCACCACCAGTCACTCACTGATCCATCTGGCAGCTGCTCACTTGCTCAGACAAGAGCCAGTTTGGTGTAGTGGTTAAGAGCGGTAGTCATGTAATCTGGTGAACCGGGTTTGATTCCCCGCTCCTCCACATGCAGCTGCTGGGTGACCTTGGGCCAGTCACGCTTCTCTGAAGTCTCTCAGCCCCACTCACCTCACAGAGTGTTTGTTGTGGGGGAGGAAGGGAAAGGAGAATGTTAGCCGCTTTGAGACTCCTGAAGGGGAGTGAAAGGTGGGATATCAAATCCAAACTCTTCTTCTTCTTCTTCTTCTTTAATTCACTAGCAATGGTGTGTCAGTGGGGGTCACATAAGCAGAGCAAGGTAATAATAATAAAATAATAATATTTTTTTATTTTTACCCTGCCCTCCCCAGCCGGAACTCAGGGCGGCTAACACCAATAAAATTACAATAAAACGTAATAGGGGGGGAAAGAGTTAATTAAAATATGGGTTAAAATACAGGTTAAAATACAATTTAAAATGCAGCCTCATTTTAGTAGTAGCCCATAAATCAAAACCATAAGGGGGGGGGGGGGAAACATAAGGGTCAGACTGAGTCCAAACCAAAGGCCAGGTGGAACAGCTCTGTCTTGCAGGCCCTGCGGAAAGATGTCAAATCCTGCAGAGCCCTGGTCTCTTGTGACAGAGCGTTCCACCAAGTCAGGGCCAGTACTGAAAAGCCCCTGGCCCTAGTTGAGACCAATTTAACTACCTTGCGGCTCAGGACCTCCAAAGTGTTGTTATTTGTGGACATTAAGGTCCTCCACGGGGCATACCAATAGGCACGAGGGTCCTAGGCTTTAAAGGTCAAAACCAGCACCTTAAACCTGATCCTGTACTCCACCGGGAGCCAGTGCAGCTGGTAAAGCACTGGATGAATGTGATCCCACTGCAAGGACCCTGTAAGGAGCCTCGCTGCAGCATTCTGCACCTGCTGGAGTTTCTGGGTCAGCTTCAAGGGCAGCCCTGCATAGAGCAAGTTACAATAATCAAGCCTGGAGGTGACCGTCTCATGGATCACTGTGGCCAGATCAGGGCGAGAAAGGTAAGGGACCAACTGCTTGATACGGCAGAGATGGAAAAAGGCCACCTTTGCTGTGGTATGCGCACACATGAGACCAAGTAGAGCACATGACTTGGACTGGCTGCCTCTGCCAGAATAAGATCTTCTTTGTATTCTTCTGTTCCTAACACACACACACACATACACACACACACACACACACACACACATACACAAAACCCCAAGTTCTTGTCTATTAGGATTGTGTCTAAGGAACATTTGTTTCTGTTTGCGTATGTGTAGGCTAAGCATTTGGCAAGGTGCCCTCATGCCTGTAAAAGTCTGTTTCTTTAACTTCATTAAGCGTTTACAATTGAATTTTGCGAGTGGTGGGTTTACTGGCAATTCAGCCTGAGCGGCTGCCAGTGTTTTCAATCACTGCAGTACAGCGAGTGTACCAATCGAGTCGCTTGATCTTCCTTTCCAGGTTCTTACAATTACTTGCAGTTCAGGATCTGGGTCCTTTAAAACTGCACAGCCTCCTTGCTGGTCAGAATCTCCTCCTGGCTGTAAAGTGCAGAAGAGTGTTTCTGCTGCCAACAACTCAACTTGTGTATTCATTTTTAAAATTTATATTTCTTTTTTCTTACAGGTTTTTTATTGTTATAATCTCAGCATAACACAATTTAAGCAAAACAATTTATATCCAACTTAACAAGCTCTCAACTTCAAATACAATATTGCATAAAATGTAACATAAGGGTGTTTCTATGGGCACTTTAACCCCACTGTTCAGAAAATTGCCTACCCATAACTTGTATTTCATATTAGCTTATTTCTATTACAACATTCAATAACCCATGTCCATCTTATCATAAAGTTAGAATTCACACACACACATACATACATATACGTACATGCATGTGTTCACATATATATATTTCTTTGCGTGCTTTTCTCAGCATATTATAAACAGTGATTTTTAAGTTCTGGTAGAAGGAAAAGTGGTCAGGGTCATGGAGTGCAGCTAAGCCCACCCAACATCTGGTCCATACTGTTCCAAGATACCTCTCTGATCAAGTTTTAGCTCTCCTTGAGAAGTTCACTACTGTTAGAGGGACCTGGGCCAGAAACTCTATCCTATATGTAGACACAGTGGGTATTGCCATACTGTTGAGCTTACAGCTGGATATGCTCCTACCGCTGTATGATTTGAACTTGATGAGCGACAGTTTGGTGTTAAATTACTGCTATAAGATCCAGCTGTAATTTACTACTGTGTCCCCTGGGATGCTTGAAAGAGACAGCGAGGATTCAGGATTAGAGAGTGATGTATTTTGCCTTCCTGAGCAGAAATAATTGATCTGGGCACCTTTTTTGAAAGATGCACTCCTCCTTTACTTTGCAAAGTAAGAAAGCAGCTAATTTGTTGTTGTTTTTTCCCCCTAAGCCTAGGAGCAAACCAAGAAAGAACAACAGTAATTTACTACACATAGAAGTGGCAGTGTGAAAGAGCACAAACATGGAGCGTTGGACTTCTGAAATCCTGGCTGGAGAAAGCAATCAGGGCTGGGAAAGGGCAGGGCAAAGGCACCAAGAGTTCCATCGGAGCAGCTAGGTTGCTCACTGAGCCCTGAACCTTGGGGACAAAGGGAAGAATCAGGCTGTAGCCGAATGTGGCAGAAAAGGCTTGCACACCTGCCTGGTGCTGCTGCCATCTTTGCTCAGACCTCAGCTGTGAGTAGGGAGGGATGAAAGCACCTGTTCTCCTCGTCTCTCCCCAAATTCTTTTCTGCTCTAACTCTCTGTGTGGCTGCAGAGAATTCTGTGAGTGATTCTCCTTGATGGGTGTACCTAGCTGAGTTAAGAACAGCACACACACTGACCCAAAAATCTATTTTATGTGCGCTTGCATTAGTGATTTTCACTCCTACACAAATAGACTTATCATGGTCCAGGTTGAGGTCTCAATGGGGAGAAAATTACTCCTGGGTGTGGATTCCTCTCTTATAATATCAGAGAAATTCTCCTCCTCCTCCCTACTGTGTAGTCCTGAAATGCTAAAACAAGTGAACACATAATTTTCCCTTTAATAATGTGACTATAGCTCTCTAACGCTGACTGTTTAACATTTTTGCCTGCACCATATTGGATGAATAATAGAGATGCTCTCCATTTGGCTATTATGCAATACTCCTTTTAGCTCAGATATACTCTTTGGATTTTGTGTATGTGTTTATGTTGTAGAACTATTGAAACAAAACTTTTCTTCCAGCTTTGCATTCTGTTCCTCTTTGAAGCCCAAACAAATTAGCAGAGTTGAGAACTTTACTTTCAGGGTTCATTAAGCCTTGAGCAGTAAATCCTTTTCTCACATTCCAGATGTTGCGGTTTCTTTTGACCTCAGTTTATATTTCCCTGTGATGTGACTAAGCCAGCATCTTAGTCTGTATATGTATTTTTTTTTTCTCCTTTAAGGGCCAGGGAAAATTAGACACACCTAAACTGCAAGGACCCTTTAGAGAGGCTAACAAACAGAAGACTGCAATATCATTTTTATTCTTATTAGTTAATTTGAAATCATGATGAAGTTCCTCCACTCTTCGAGACTGCTGCAGTCTGGCAGGCAGCAATTGTGAATTCAGTGTATTTTGACTAATATATTTTTCATCCACTTCTCATTTCTACCAAAGTACTTAAAAGTTTCTCAGGTACTGCTCTCCTCAGCATGAGCATGTTTAAAATGTAGCCCTTGAATAAATAAAGCATGTTATTTAGAGAGCATTTCCAACTCCATACAGTATATTTCTTTCAGGCTGTAACCCTAGACTTTTATGCACATGTTTAACTTTATGCATATGGGTAGTCAGAATGGATTTGATGCCACAACTTATCTTGATAGAGGGAGCTTTCATGATGCATCTGGGCAGAGGGACTTGGGGGGGGGGTCAGGAATGGATGCACTTAGTACAAAATTATCTCTCCAAACCACCCACCCATGTACACCCTCGTGGTGCTCAAGACTCTTAACCAATCCAGACCAGGCAGAACTGTCTAAGAATACAAGAAGAGCCTTGCCTAGGTCAGATCAAAGGCCTATCAAGCCTAGTAGATGGCTTCAGCTGAGGGTTAATGTTGAGAAAATAACATAGTATGTGGAGGAGGTGCTCTGATTGCAGCCCAGTATGGTTATCTCCCGCTTGGACTGCTGCAATGCGCTCTATGAGCCAGTGTGGTGTAGTGGTTAAGAGCGGTAGTCTCCTAATCTGGGGAACCGGGTTCGTGTCTCCGCTCCTCCACATGCAGCTGCTGGGTGACCTTGGGCCAGTCACACTTCCTTGAAGTCTCTCAGCCTCACTCACCTCACAGAGTGTTTGTTGTGGGGGAGGAAGGGAAAGGAGAATGTTAGTCGCTTTGAGACTCCTGAAGGGGGGTGAAAGGCGGGATATCAAATCCAAACTCTTCTCTTCTTCTTCTTCTATGTGAGGCTACCTTTGAAGGTGACCCAGAAACTACAACTAATCCAGAATGCGGCAGCTAGACTGGTGACTGGGAGCGGCAGCCGAGACCATATAACACTGGTCTTGAAAGACCTACACTGGCTCCCAGTAAATTTCCGAGCACAATTAAAAGTGTTGGTCCTGACCTTTAAAGCCCTGAACAGCCTCGGTCCAGTATACCTGAAGGAGCATCTCCACCCCCATTGTTTTGCCCGGACACTGAGGTCCAGCGCCAAGGGCCTTCTGGTGGTTTCCTCACTGTGAGAAGCAAAGTTACAGGGAACTAGGCAGAGGGCCTTTTTGGTAGTGGCACCCGCCCTGTGAAATGCCCTCTGTTACATTGTGGGCGAACATGTCAGATGACACAGCGATTCTTTAAACAGATCTTCTTTATTCAGATGCCAGAACAGAACTAGCTGAGGAGCTCAGTCAGCCTGCTTATGTAGAGCTCCAGAACAATGCAACTGTTGCCATTTTCTAAAACTATCCAATCACTGAACGTCACTTTTCGATCCTTCATTTGCATACAAAACTATCCAATCACTGAACGTCACTTTTCGATCCTTCATTTGCATAACTATCTACAGTATCCCCCTGCTGGCCCAGGGTGAGAACTTCAGTACATAACACCCTCCCATCAGGTGTCAAAGGAATAAACAACTATCTGACGTTTAGAAGACATCTGAAGGCAGCCCTATTTAGGGAAGCTTTTAATGTTTAATAGGTTATTGTATTTTAGTGTTTGTTGGAAGCCACCCAGAGTGGCTGGGGAAACCCAGCCAGATGGGGAGGGTATAAATATATTATTATTATTATTATTATTATTATTATTATTATTATGCCTAGTCTTGAAGGGAGTTCTAACCTTACTATCTCCTGGTGGTTGGACTTCAGTTCAGCCAATGCTATTGCACTGAAGAGAACTTGACTCACCAAGCTCTGCTGCTAGTAGTACAAAGCAAGCATTTGGCCATGACATGGTGCTGTTCCACAGTGTATCTGCTTTTCAGTGTGTCTGTTTCTTGCACAGAATTGGGTGTGCGGCCATACAAGTTGTGCTAAGGATTTAGGACACAATGGGTGGGTGGGTGGAATCGGTGACACAAAAGACAGAATCAAAATATAGGCCTACTAACTTTTTGAAAAATACCTAATAGATGATAAAATTAATTGCTTTGTGCTTGGCAGTCATTCCTGTACAGAATACAAGTAACAGCCTAATCCTGTGCTTGGTGAGGTGCGCTCAAGCCCACTGACTGCAACAGGCTCAGAAGCACCTTTGGGTTTCACACTATTGGAAGACCAAGGTTGGTAAAGCCAGGAATCGTTCTATTCTTGGGGAGAAGCAGAAGGCTTAGGAGCTGGCTTTATGCACTGCATAAATGGCAAGGGATTGGCTGGAGGCACAAGGTGCACTAGTCTGGGATCGCAGGATTTGACCATTAATATTACATCCCAGTTTTCTGGGGCTGTAGGCGGTCAAAAGAGAGGGATAACTACCAAAGCGTAAGCCCCAACTGGCAGCACTGCCGGGCTGTTTGGGTCAAGAAAGGGGGTGAGCAACAATCTTGAGCACACGCACACACACACACACACACACACACACACACACAAACACACCCGCTTCAGTGCACACCTAACTTTGTGGGGTATCAAGCAGCAGAGTGACTACACTTTTTACTGAAATATGAAAATTCAGGCAAGAGGCCTGGAACATCCTGAAGGGGCCATGCCCTTACAGCAGCCCCTGCCCCTGTGACCCTGGCAGAATTAGAAGTATGATATAAGTCTTACAGCATCAAGTAATAGATGCCAGGCAAAACCATCCTTTTTTTCATCAGGCCTTTGAATCGGTAGTGGCACCCGCCCTGTTTAGGGAAGTTTTTAATATGTGACATTTCAGTGTATCTTTTATCTTTGTTGGAAACCGCCCAGAGTGGCTGGGGAAACCCAACCAGATGGGCGGGGTACAAATAATAAATTATTATTATTATTATTATTATTATTATTATTATTATTAATGGCCTTTTTGCATGGGTGGGATGTTTTAATTCAGTCTTTTTAAAAATAGGTGAGAAATATTTTTTTATGTTGTTTTTAATATATGTATGTGTTTGCTTATGATTTGCTTTAGTTGTCATGGTAAAAAGTGATATACTACTACTACTACTACTACTAATAATAATAATAATAATAATAATAATAAAGGCCACAGTGCTGTTATCAGTCCATAAAGTAAAGCCCAAGTAACATGGCACCTGTAAAAAATTCTTACCATCTTACTTTGGGGTCACCATGCAGAATTCTAGAACAATACGTAATTTTGCAACTATTTCTATAGCTATTTCAGATCTCTGAAACCTAATTTCAAATCATCTAAGTTATTGCAGAAAGGAACATAGAACTGCCACAGTGCTTATCAATTTCCATCCACTTTTATGTGAATTGTGATGATTCAGGATGTGTCTTGTGGTTTCAGCTTTGTACGGGTCAAAATGTCCTCATCAAAAACCTGCCACACTATTGTTGCCACAGGAGAAATTATGCATTTGCAAGATAAATATATGACATCTCTGAAAAACACAGTGTTTTAGCTCTTGGTTACCCAAACTAACAGATCCTTGAAGATTGCTGGAAGATTCCTCTGTTTGAACATGTAGTGCCATCAGATTAAATAAATGTATTCATAACTAAACTGTATCGTGCTTATACTGTATGCCTAGAGTAGGGTTTGAACACACTTATAAATGGGAGTAAGTCTCACTGAAGTCAATGGGACCTTTGAGTAGAGTAGAATGCTAAGAACACTGAAAATATTGGGGAGAGAAAGGGGGAAAACTGCCACTCACTCCCCAGTCTAAGTGCATTGGCTAGGATCCAAAGTGCTACTTCAGGTGTGTCTAAAGTTCTGGGCATCCTGCCTGGTGGGATTTTGACTCCCCCCCTCCTTAAACATCCCTCCTGCTAAATCACAAGCTGCTTTTGAAACTCCCCTTAAGGGAGTGCCACACAGCATAGAGACTTCATGTTCAGGAAACATAGGACCAAAATCATATTGTGGAACCAGTTTTCATTTTGATGTTATTTTGTTTTCTTTCTTTGTTTCAGGATTCTTAAACCATTCAGCATTCAGGGGATATCAGAGCAGTGTGCAGAAACAGAATATAAAGCACTGTGCAGATCATAAAACATAAACACGAGAATTAAAAAGTAAACTAATACTGGATGAGTAAGAAATTCATCATGCGAAAGACTCGACTGGATGAATCCCAAACCGGAATTAAGATTGCTGGAAGAAATATCAACAACCTCAGGTATGCAGATGACACAACCTTCATGGCAGAAAGTGAGGAGGAATTAAAGAACCTCTTTTTTAAAAAAAAAAAAAGATATTTATTAACATTTCAAAGGTTATACAAAAAACAATAATAAAAACAAAACACAAACAGAAAAAATAACAAAAATAGAAAAATACAAAACTGAAAACAATTTAAAAACAAATAAAATTTCATTCACTTATTTTCTTATAACTTACTTCCCAGACCTCCTCATACCTCCCCTTTTTGTATTCCAATTCTAATTATTATTTCAGCAAATCCTCACCATTGATTTTCATTTAATTTTCAACCTTTCTTTCTTTTTTTCTCTCCAATTTTCTTAATCATTACAGCTGAAAACCACTTAATTTCTAAACCAACATCATTCTAACATTCATTAATTTTGCAATATTTCCCAAGATAGTCCTTAAATTTCTTCCAATCTTCTTCCGCCGTCTCTCTTCCCTGGTCTCGGATTCTGCCAGTCATTTCTGCCAGTCCCATATAATCTATCACCTTCATCTGCCATTCTTCCAGAGTGGGTAGATCTTGTGTCTTCCAATACTTTGCGATGAGTATTCTTGCTGCTGTTGTTGCATACATAAAGAAAGTTCTGTCCTTCTTTGGCACCAATTGGCCGACCATGCCCAGGAGAAAGGCCTCTGGTTTCTTCAGGAAGATATATTTAAATACCTTTTTCATTTCATTATATATCATTTCCCAGAAAGCCTTAATCCTTGGGCACGTCCACCAAAGGTGAAAGAATGTGCCTTCATTTTCTTTACATTTCCAACATTTATTATCGGGCAAATGATAAATTTTTGCAAGCTTGACTGGGGTCATGTACCACCTGTAAATCATTTTCATAATATTCTCTCTTAAGGCATTACATGCCGTAAATTTCATACCGGTGGTCCACAACTGTTCCCAGTCAGCAAACATAATGTTATGACCAATATCTTGTGCCCACTTAATCATAGCTGATTTAACCGTTTCATCTTGTGTATTCCATTTCAACAGCAAGTTATACATCTTTGACAAATTCTTAGTTTTTTGTTCTAACAATTCTGTTTCCAATTTTGATTTTTCCACCTGGAAGCCAATTTTCCTATCCAATTTATAAGCCTCCATTATTTGGTAATAATGAAGCCAGTCTCGCACTTTATCTTTTAATTTCTCAAAACTCTGCAATTTCAATTTGTCTCCTTCTTGTTCCAATATTTCCCTATATTTCGGCCATTTGGACTCCATATTGAGTCTTTTCACAGCCTTTGCCTCCATTGGCGACAACCACCTTGGGGTTTTGTTTTCCAGCAAGTCTTTATATTTGATCCAGACATTAAACAATGCTTTCCTGACAATATGGTTTTTAAATGCTTTGTGAGCTTTAACCTTGTCATACCACAAATATGCATGCCACCCAAAAATATTGTTAAAACCTTCTAAGTCCAAAATGTCTGTGTTCTCAAGAAGCAGCCAGTCTTTCAACCAGCAGAATGCTGCTGATTCATAGTAAAGTTTAAAGTCTGGCAGGGCAAATCCCCCCCTTTCCTTTGCATCAGTTAAAATCTTAAGTTTTATTCTGGGCTTGGAATTAAAGAACCTCTTAATGAGGGTGAAAGAGGAGAGTGCAAAATATGGTTTGAAGCTCAACATAAAAAACAAACAAAGATCATGGCCACTGGTCCCATCACCTCCTGGCAAATAGAAGGGGAAGAAATGGAGGCAGTGAGAGATTTTACTTTCTTGGGTTCCATGATCACTGCAGATGGTGACAGCAGTCACGAAATTAAAAGATGCCTGCTTCTTGGGAGAAAAGTAATGACAAACCTAGACAGCATCTTAAAAAGCATAGACATCACCTTGCCGACAAAAGCCTGTATAGTTAAAGCTATGGTTTTCCCAGTAGTGATGTATGGTAGTGAAAGCTGGACCATAAAGAAGGCTGATCAACGAAGAACTGATGCTTTTGAATTCTGGTGCTGGAGGAGACTATTGAGAGTCCCATGGACTGCAAGAAGATCAAACCTATCCATTCTGAAGGAAATCAGCCCTGAGTGCTCACTGGAAGGACAGATCCTGAAGGTGAGGCTCCAATACTTTGGCCACCTCAATGGAAGAGAAGACTCCCTGGAAAAGACCCCAATGTTGGGAAGGATGGAGGGCAGAAAGAGAAGGGGACAACAGAGGACGAGATGGTTGGACAGTGTTCTCGAAGCTACCTACATGAGTTTGACCAAACTGCGGGAGGCAGTGGAAGACAGGAGTGCCTGGCGTGCTCTGGTCCATGGGGTCATGAAGAGTCAGACACAATTAAACGACTAAACAACAACAAAGAAATTGGATGGCTAACAAATAAAACCAATTTCTGCTGTTGTCGTTTATTATTTAGACCGCCCCCCCCCTTTCGTCACAAAAAGTTCAAGGCAGTTCAAGTGCAATTGTCCAGTGCTTGGATCCCAGATGTTAGGTGAACAAAAGAGCTGGTTTCACACACTCCCTTGTACATCACCTCACTTTTCAACTTGCTCAATCTGCCCAGAGTCGGATTTAGGGGAGCCCAACTGGTTCAGTCGCACTGGGCATGGAGCACCTCAACCACCACAGGGGGCGCCACAACTATGGTGTATAGTGGAAGTGTGAGAGGGAGAGGGCACCAAATTTTTGCATAGCACAGGGCGCCACTGAAATTTGAGACCCCAAAGTCCACCACTGACCTGCCCTTGATGATTAGCAAGTTAATGTGTGAATTGACCTTACTGAAAAGCAGATAGCACACAAGCTTTGGCATCAGCAACTGGTGAGGAATGATGGGATTTGTAGTCCAACAACACCTGGAGGTTCCTCACCCCTGGTCTAGGGGATTAGAAACGCAACTTGATGTTGTAGTCAAGCAATGGGCACACAGGTGAATCACCACTGCTGTGTCCTAATGATTTCAGCGGAAACTATTTACATGTGCATGTGTTTAGGATTATAGCGTTTGAATAATCTACTACTCTGAAGAGACTTTCTTTTTTCTTTCAGAGAATATATAGGTTTAATTATCTTTGGTTTTTAGGGGGCAGGCACCTGCAAGCCTTTGAAAAGGTGTTGCTATTACTGACACTTTAGAATAAGTACAGAAATAAATGCACCAAATGCTCCTTTTCAGATTGTCTAGTGTCAACACTTACCTCATTTAGAAGTAGCAAGTCAGTGTTGTTAGAATTTATAGCACAGGCCCTGCCTCTGGCCTTCAGACCTGGCAGTGATCTAGTTTTGTATCCATCACTAAGGTGTTCCTTGAAATGACAGTGACTCTCCAGGTCCATTTATATACATATTACCTGAAACGTTTGTCGCCGTGTGATTGCACATGGATGAGCCAATAAAATATTAATCAAGAATGCCAATTCCTTAAAATTCTCCATTTGTACACACATCTACGTCTCCAAGAAAGACAAATACATACTCTGGCACGCTAGGATTCTATGCAGCTCCAATTTTAGTTTTGGTTTTTGGCAGAATTTAGGGCACAACTTTATCGATTACAGAAAAGTGAGTGGTTGCATAGGCTTTGGTTTGACTAGCTCCCTACACCCTTCCTGGCAGCGCTGACCCAGGGCACCATTGGTCAGCTAAGGATGAACACCTGAGCTAGGCAAAAAGCTGGGGGCAGACTCTGTTCACCCCCCAGATGCTCCCCTGGACTCAGACACGGGCACAGCCCCCTCTCGGGGGTTGAGCAAACCAAGTTGAGTCCCTGGATTCCTTTAACGGAATACCCTTCACATAGGGATGGCGAGAGCGTTCTCCCATCCCTATCACCTGAACCAGAGCCTAATCACAACCTTACAAGTTGTGATGATTTGCTACGCGGCAGGCAAAACCCAAATGGCAACAGCCAATCAGCCAAGTGGGGAAAATTCCTGCCGTGCCCCTGTCCCAACGACAGACGACACACGATGGCATAGCAAGGTCAAGTGCAAAATGCCTTAAATGTAGGGAGAGGTGTGTGGGTGTTCCGATGCACAGGCCAAAAGATGAAGCTCTGGGTCACGTGCATAGGTATATATAGGTCCCTTGATCCATTTAGACGGCACCCCATTGGCCAGATTCAACCCAGCAATGAGGGACCTTCCAATCGGATAGGTAGCTGTCCAATATACCCACTGTCCAATATACCCACCCACAACCAGGAGGTCAGTCTCCAGGTCTCACCGCAACATGTGCCCTCTTTGAGGGAGGACGTGCTATACCGGAAGAACCACATGTCTTATTAGTTATTTTAGAAGTATAGCTATTTTACCTAAATTGTATCCCCCCATTGAATTGTATCACAAAGCACCTCAAGTATTTTATTATAAGGTAGTGTATAAATAGCCATAATAAGCAAGAAATAAACCTTGAAAGTTTACTACTGAAGATGGCTTCTACATAGCCACTTAATTATATGCACAGTTACCCAATGGGCTCCACTCTAAAAATAAAATATCCACTATGTATTTTGCTGAGTTGTTTGTTAGTTTGCTCAGTATGCAATAGGACACCTCCAGTATGTGGCATCAACTGTCAAATGCGAAGACTAAATGGAGAGCAGGCAGGTGACCTATACATTGCGTAAAGATCATCTCCAAGAGAAGGAACAGAATTAACAGAGATTTGCAGGGACCGTCATGTTTTGCATGAAAGTAAGAATTCCCTGCTTCTAATACCATGTTTTGTTTGGTTTAGTTTGGTTCAGCGGCGTAGCGTGGGTTGTCAGCACTCGGGGCAAGGCAAGTAATTTGCGCCCCCTAACCCCAACCTGCCGCCGCTGCCAGCTTCTTCTTCCTGCTGCCTGGGCTGGGGTATTGCCGCCCAAACGCCGCCGCTTGCCCGGAGGAGGAGGAGGGCAGAGAGGCGAGGAAAATGCAACATGGCCCAGCAGCTGCAGCGGCGGCGGCGGCAGCGGGGCTGTGAGGAGGGGCTGCCTGGCGCGCCCTCCACGGCCCTGACGCACGTGGACGAGCGCTGAGAGCCGCTGCCTGCCGGAAGCCTTCAGCCTGGATGTGCGCACAGCTCGTCAGTTCCGCGAGACATGGGGCTCTGCTACAGCCTGCGCCTGAGGCTCTTCGGCGACTCTGGGAGCAGCGAGCGCCCCCCCCAGATGTTGCGCCCGGTACAGCCGGCTCCCCCTGCACCCCCCACGCTACGCCACTGGTTTGGTTTGGTTTGGTTTGGTTTGGTTTGGTTTGGTTTGGTTTGGTTTGGTTTGGTTTTCCCATTATTTCCTAACTTTGAGGTTCAGTTTTTTGGCCTGATGAATCAGCCATTGCTCCAGCATTCCCTTCATCCTTTCTGCTTCTCTGGCCACTCCTCGCTGACTGTCAACTGCAGTTCTTGCCTATATTTTAGCTGGCAATAGCCAAAACGAAGCAGTCTTCTATCCTCTCCCTGTACCCCCTGACAACCACCCAAGGCCTCGATACCAAAACATTATTTGAGGTGTGTGGAGCCCCAGTGCCTGCTCCCTGCCTACAAACTCATTAGGCTCCTGGAGAGATGACTTAATATTCCTCGGAGTGGTTTTGTATCAAATTCATCCCACTGAAGGACAACGTGGCGTAACGATGACTTTTGAAAGCGCATTCCCGATAAGTAGGCTCTGCGTCAAGATGCACAGCTTCGTTTCACTTGCAGGCAACCCAAGACACAATGCCACCACTGTAACCGCAGGATTTGCTTAGGGGAAGCTATAGTGTCCGGTGGCATGCCTGAGAACGTGTTTTCTGGCCTCAACTGAAGGAAACAGTCAATGTTCATGGAGTATCAGATAATCCGCTGTGACATATGATCCCAAAACATACAGCTGACTAGTATCTTGGCAGTGAATTCCACTGCTGAGAACAGCTTGATGTTCTTTCAACAGTTAAAAAGCCACAGTATATAGCCACTGAGAACAATGAAGATATACGGAACAATCACTTTTATTACTGGGATAGATCTGCCCAATGCTGTTTTCAATGGCAATACATCGTGTAGACCCAGAATTTATTTGGGGTCATATTCTCAGTCACCACTTTCACTGAGTGTGACCCCCCCAAGTCTCACTTTGCATGGTGCATGCAAGAAAGGCAGCGCCAACGTAAGAAAATTCTCAGTTTGCACTCATCAAGGTTAAGGGGAAGGGAGACTAATCCTGCGTTTGTGGCCTTATCTGTACCAAATGTGATAGCCATTCAAGTTCTAAAGGAGAAGAATGAAGCTCTGCTTTCGCATTCATCACTCTCTAAACCACACATAAGCTCTTGACAGCACTATGGCATGGCAAGTGCAGGCCATCATGAATAAGCATGAGGTGAATAACTAACAAAACCAAGCCTAGTGCAGCGGTGGATCTTGGGGTCTCAAATTTCAGTTGTGCCCTGTGTGACCCCACAATTTGCACCTCACCAACCTCTCACACTCAATTCTCTAGTTGCAGATTTCCCTGACCAAACCAGTCACACTCCCTTAAATTCGCCTCTGCCTTATGTGTTGGTGGCTGCCATCGCCCTGAATTTAGCCCATGCAGCCAATTTGAATCTTCAAAACCGACTCTCCCCAATCTTTCTCAGGGGGGCATATTTCAGCCAGAACATTGCTACAGGTCTGTCAAGGGTTTGACACTCCCTGCTCAGCAGATGAAGTCAGGGATTCAATCTTATTGTTGTTATTATTATTATTAATTAAATTTCTATATCACCTTTCATCCGAAGATCACAGGCCACCCATTTAAAGCACATTTAAAGGAATGACTTCTCCAAAGAATACTGGGGACTGTAGTTTTTGAGGGTGCTGGGAACTGTAGGTCTGTGGTGAGTAAACTACAGTTCTCAGAATTATTGGGGGGGGGACCATGTGATTTTCCATGCGCTTTGAACATATGGTGTGCCTTCTAGCAAAGGTAAAAGGTAATATTAAGTATATCTGTGTTTCCTTCCAAATAGTTAAGATAATCTGTGAGCCGATTGTGCTACATGTTTACTGTCCCGCTGGCAGTGCAAATGTGCCCATTGCCGTCTCAAGGCATGGCTCCTGTGGTGGGATCAAACGTTAGGATTTTAAAAGCTAAAGTTTGATGTGGATGAACAACTGCCTATAAAACGCACTAAGCTCTTGCCCTGTAATGTATTTAATTTCACACTGACTGATGATATTGCCCCTGAATGGATTACAGCAGGGGGCTGCCATTGTCCCACTAAACCACCACACAGGCTAAATAATACTTCAGTCTAAGTCTGCTCTGGGGGCATTTTGTGTTGGCTAACACATGACATGAATACTCAGCTTTTCTCTGGAAGCACTTTTAGGGCTTGGTTCAGAAATTCGCGGTGCACTGGCGTATAGTGCAAAATATATTTACACATTTATGGGGGTTGGCCTTCAGACTCTCCTTGCAGCTTGCTCTTCGGTTCCAAGAACAATAGCTCTTGGGCCTCCAGAAAGCTTAAGAGGATACTTTTGGCTTCAGCGCAATTTGAAGGTTACTGGCTCAGCATCTGTCTGGCTAGCAACACCAGGCCAAATTCCCACAAAATATGGTGTTGCAACATATAACACCATATGACTCTAGGGAGAAGATGAAACAGAAAGAAAGGTCGGGAGGGAACTAAAACATGATTCATGTTCCAACATAACATCATAGTCAAATTTATCAGTTAAGTTTACTTCATAGATGATAGATAGATAGATAGATAGATAGATAGATAGATAGATAGATGATAGATAGATAGATAGATAGATAGATAGATAGATAGAGATATAGATAGATGATAGATAGATAGATAGATAGATAGATAGATAGATAGATAGATGATAGATAGATGATAGATAGATAGATAGATAGATAGATAGATAGATAGATAGATATGGATAGAGATAGATAGATGATAGATAGATATAGATAGATAGATAGATAGATAGATAGATAGATAGATAGATGATAGATAGATAGATAGATAGATAGATAGATAGATAGATAGATAGATGATAGATAGATAGAGATAGATGATAGATAGATATAGATAGATGATAGATAGATAGATAGATAGATAGATAGATAGATAGATAGATAGATAGATAGATAGATAGATAGATAGATATAGATGATAGATAGATAGATAGATAGATAGATAGATGATAGATAGATAGATAGATAGATAGATAGATAGATAGATAGAGATAGATAGATAGATAGATAGATAGATAGATAGATAGAGATAGATGATAGATAGAGGATAGATAGATGATAGATGATAGATAGATGATAGATAGATATAGATAGATAGATAGATAGATAGATAGATAGATAGATAGATAGATAGATATAGATAGATAGATAGATAGATAGATAGATATAGATAGATGATAGATAGATAGATAGATAGATAGATAGATAGATAGATAGATAGATGATAGATAGATAGATGATAGATGATAGATGATAGATGATAGATGATAGATAGATAGATGATATAGATAGATGATAGATAGATGATAGATAGATAGATAGATAGATAGATAGATAGATAGATGATAGATGATAGATAGATGATGATAGATGATAGAGAGATAGATAGATAGATAGATAGATAGATAGATAGATATAATATGGTGTTATACAGATTTTCAAAGAACGCAAGTCTAAGCTGCACCTGAAAACCCATCTTTTTAGAACTGACCTCGGAAGTTAAGATCCTTTGACCTCCAGCTTTCCCCTTTTCCTTTTGTTTCTTTCATCTCCTTCCTTATTGTTGATCTGTAAGAGATTGCGAGGCTGCATGGCCTCCTTTTAACTCTTCTGTAGTGCTTTGAACGTGAAGTGCTGTAGAAAAAAGCAGTGGCGGATTTCCCCAAACCACAACCTAAAATAGCTTAATGGAACTGATAGCATTTTACTACTCCAATAAAACCTAAAAATGGAATTTCTTGTCATTAACTGTGTGGCATGGTCCAAGGATATTACTGACTAGGCTGTCTAAGGAAACAAAAGAGACAGGAACATTCACAGACAAGATTTTCAGAAGGACTCGTGAGTGTTTTGAAATATTACGTTTATAGGTGTTTCCAGATGGGTCTGTGGGCAGCACCCTTCGGTTCTTTTGGCTCTTGCTCATGAATCCATCTCAGGAAAGGTTGACCATTCCCCCATAAATTCCAGAACTCTGTTATATTTTTTAAAAGTCAATCTGATCACAAAATGATACACCCCAAAATGGCAGTCAAGAAAGTTGTGACTCTAAGCATCTTATTTGGAACTAAAATGCATTGGCATTTTCTAAATTTCTCACTAATCAAGTTTTTTTGAAAACAAAAAAATTTCCTTCCAGTAGCACCTTAAAGACCAACTAAGTTAGTTCTTGGTATGAGCTTTCGTGTGCATGCACACTTCTTCAGATACGTGCATGCACACGAAAGCTCATACCAAGAACTGACTTAGTTGGTCTTTAAGGTGCTACTGGAAGGAATTTTTTTTGTTTTGACTATGGCAGACCAACACGGCTACCTATCTGTAACAAGTTTTTTTGGTCCCTTCCATCTGAGTGCAAAGTTCCCCATCCCCACTCATTACATGTTATTGTAGGTATATCCTGACAATGCTTAAAATTGTTGCCTACTACTTAGTGGGTGTTTGGAAGCAGAATGGTTAGAGACAAAAAGGACTGGAATCCTGCACTTTTAAGAGCTGCACAGAAGAGGGAATTTCAGGTGTAGCTTCTACACAGCTGTGAAAAGTGCAAGATCCCTGGATACCCTACTTAGCCATGCTATGTGGAAGAACAAGAGTTTGTCTTGAAGCTCATCTCCCCACACTGTGTTACTTAAATGTTCTTCCCAGTCTTGCCCCCCCCCCCGCCTTTGTTAGAACTGAACTGATTTACTTGTATGTTCCACTCATGACATAATGATTCATTGGGAATCATTTCCCAGCAGACTAGAATCCCAGTTTTGGACAGGTTAGCACTCCCACACATTAAGAAACGATGAATGTCTGCATGTGTGGCAAGGGAACTAAATCTGGAACACCATTGCCGGTGGGTTTGCAACATTTCAGCCCTTTGGGAGAGCTGATTGTGGGTCTTTTGAAATCTCACCTTGGCTATGAACTTACTAGAAAGATAGCCCTACCAGAGGTGCCCAAACTTTTTTCGAAGAGGGCCAGATTTGATGAAGTGAATATTCATGAAGGCCGACCAAAGTTGTTGAGTTCTTTTTAGGATTGAGGTTTTTGAGGCTTTTTTTTTTTACAAGTTTACCCCAAAGTTGTTGAGCTTGATTAGGCCCCCAAAATGGACTTTAGACATGCCTGCTAGACAAACCACTATCCCTTATCTTCAGTAGCAGCAGTACTAATTGGTAGTAATTGTTCACCGTTGCCCTGTGGGTAAAATCCTGATTTCATTGGATCTACCGTTTTGTCCTTAGTCATTTTTTTAAAATGTGTATTTTATCTGGTTAAACTATAGCAAGTGTCATGATGAATGTAAGCTGGGTTGTATATATAACTCCTTTAAATGTGTTGTGGTACTGGGACACTTTTGTCTTAAATAGCATGTCTCTTTGAGAATTTTAAAATTCTTTTCTCTTCCTTCCTTTCTTTCTCCCTTCCTTTCTTTCTTTCTTTCTTTCTTTCTTTCTTTTCTCTCTGTCTTTTAAAAGCTATGGAAAAGAAAAGGTTAAGGAAGTTGCAAAGCTTTGCTGCCCTCGACCAGCACACACACACACACACACACACACACACACACAAACAGCTTCAGCCTCAGAGGCCAAATAGAATGTTGGAACTCATCAGAGAGCTGGCTGGAACAGAGAGTGTTAATTCTTCCATATCTAAGCCTCTTTGTAGAAATTCCCTTTGTCTCTTGCCCCAAGTCATTAAACACTAATCCCATCACTCTTCCTAATCCTCTGCACTGGAGCCAGAGTTCAGTTTCCGAAACTGTCTTTGTTGCCTCCCTAATAGACAGCTTGCTCTGAATTTCAGTTGCTTCAGTCACATTAGAGCTTCCCTTTGCAACTCTTTAATGAAGTGCCATTAATGAATCTTTTCCTCCTTCATGCAGTGTCCATGGGCATCAATTGGTTTAGTGTTAAGAAGGGTTAGGTGGCTAGTCATCTTAGTAGTCTTTTTGCAACCAAAATATATATATATATATATGACTGTCAAAGGCAAAACCTAGGAAACAGGCCCATTGAAGGTCATCACTACTGAAGGACTCATTTAATTACTGAGGATTTACAAAAAGAAAATCTGTCCTTTGTGACTGACAAAAGACAACAAACTAAGAAGCAACAGTGCAGGGTCCTCGTCCCCCCCAACAAATCCTAAGAGAGGAAACATGGCTCAGTAAACCCAACCAACCATGTTCTAAACTCTGTCCAACTTGTCGTGTAAGTGGTACCTTTCTTTCTAAATATTAGTAGGCACTCCACTTGTTAAAATGCTTTTTGGAGCTGCCAAGTGAGGTAGACAAATGAATGAGTTTAATAAATTCTTCACTGGTAAGAAGTCAACCCACATTCATGGCGGTGATAAAAGAGGCTGTTTGCACTTGTTGCCTATCAATGTGCGGGAAGTTGATTCTCATTCAGTCTGAGCAAATTAGGTTTTGCTTACAATTAATTGCCTGCTAGCAATATTAATATGGGGACGCGGGTGGCGCTGTGGGTTAAACCACAGAACCTAGGGCTTGCCAATCAGAAGGTTGGCGGTTCGAATCCCCGCGATGGGGTGAGCTTCCGTTGCTCGGTCACTGCTCCTACCAACCTAGCAGTTCAAAAGCACGTCAAAGTGCAAGTAGATAAATAGGTACCACTCCAGCAGGAAGGTAAATGGTGTTTCCGTGTGCTGCTCTGATTCGCCTGAGGTAGCTTAGTCATGCTGGCCACATGACCAGGAAGCTGTATGCCGGCTCCCTCGGCCAGTAAAGCGAGATGAGCGCCGCAACCCCAGAGTCGGTCACAACTGGACCAGTGGTCAGGGGTCCCTATACCTTTACCTTTAATATTAATATGAAGTACTCCATTGCCGTACGTCCGGAATTTCTCAGATACATCCAGGAGTCATCCGTTGGAAATGGTGTCTGGGTGGCATTTCTGAAAATCGAGGGAAATCGAGCATATGGTAGTGTTGATGTCTCTCCCCCGCCCCCCCTTCAAAGCAGCTCAACCATTTTTTTGTCCACAACCCTAGTAAGGACTATACCACTTCAGGTACAGGCTCACATGTCAGGATGCTTCTCTATACAAAACAAATAAAAAAACAATTTCCTCATAGAAAGCTTGATGCCAGGGAAGAGAGGGAAACCTCAGGACTGCAATACCTGAAAGATAATATTATATGCTGCCCATCTGACTGGCTTGCCCTCTGGGCGGCTTCCAACAAAGCGTGTTCTCCTTCATGGAGAGCACGGGTTGCGGTGGGGGCTGCCAGGACACTCCAAAGTTGGGGGCGGGCTAACTGATCGTTGGCCACTGATGCGATTGGGGCTTCCCTTGTTGTTGGGAAGAAATTAATGTTGCCATTTATTGATTGACAGCCAGAAATACTAAAACTCCTTGCACGAGGCTAGGGCTTCCTCTTTTCGCCCGTGCATTGGACTGCCCGTCCCTCCCTCCCTAGAATAGGGTTGTTCGCTTTGACCTTGCTATGCCTGTCATGGGGTCGTCTGCTTTGGAGCGGGGGCCTGGTAGGAATTTTGTCCATCTGGATGATTGGCTGGGGCCATTTGGTTTTTGCCTACCGCATAGCAAATCGTCACAACTTGTAAGGTTCGCGGTTAGGCATTGGTTTATGGTTTGGTTGGTTGAGGGGCATGGATTGGCTGTTCCTGCCCCTCTAATGCTGCTGCTGCAAGGGATTCCGTTAAAGGAATTGGGGGCTAACTATTGCTTGTCCACTCTGTCAAGGGGGCTCGGGCCATAGCAATGAGCTCCTGGTTGCATTTGGGGTGAGGGCAGGTTCCCTGCTCCGCGTAACCCCCAAGTGTATTCCCCCATTCTGACTTTTGCATCGTGCGGAATGTCAGTCTGTCCCCCATGGTGGGGGCAGATAGTCGTAACCAATGCCTACGCAACCACTCACAAATTTGTATTTTAATAAAGTTGTGGCCAAAATTATGCCAAAAACCTTAAACAAAAATTCTGTGTGATGTGTGAGTTATTGGGGTGGACCTGGGGACCTCAACACGCAAATTATATAATCACAGTCAAACATCTCATATTAAAAACTTCCCTATGCAAGAGCTGCCTTCAGATGCCTTTGGAAAGTCAGTGGCACACTGAACGTCGCATCTAGGTTGGCGCATGGGTGTTGCCAAGGGGGGCAGGGGGCCTCTATTCCCCCCATATCAATACAAATGAATACAAGTCTGAGGCTCTGCCCCCCAACAAAAGCCTGCCCCCCCTAACAAAAATCCCAGCTACACCCATGGTCTTGCCCCAAGCAACGTATCACAGGGGAAGACAAAAAAATGATTAATCATTCAATTGCCTAACAGATCAGTTGATGAAAGAATTCATACGCTGTCCAGTGCAATAAAAAACCTCACAGTGGACTTCATTTTTTTAATTGTTCTTTATTGATTAAAAAAAAATGCATGTCTATACAAACGTATACTATCTCTTAACCAATAACAAAAAAAAATATAAATAAAGAAGTAACAAAGAAGTAACAAAGAAACAAAGAAATAAAAAAGACAAGATTATTTACATAATAAATATTTGCATATAAAAGTACTTGTCAGCACAATGGACTTTAAGATCATAAAAATGGTCTGTAAAAATAAAAAATACATGAACAGTCAAATAAAATGACAATGGCAGAAACATGACAAACACAATGGTAAAAGGATAAAAGCTGGGCAAATGGGGAGGGACGCGGGTGGCACCGTGGTCTAAACCACTGTGTCAGGGGACTGCCATCGGAACAGGGAAGGGAGGTAGGGGGATACAGTGAGCCTCCGAAGCTGCTGAGGAGCAGCCCCTCGTTGAGCGGTGGGGAAAGCCAGACCTCCAGGGGAGCAGAGGGGGAAGGGGGCAGCTGAGCGAGGGGAGGGCTTGAAGATGCTACTGAGAGCCCAAGCGCCTCATCTAGCCTGGCTGGCCAGGAGACAGACACGCCATTTCTGTCACCCAGCTTGCGCATGGGGGTGAAACGTAAGCAGGGGAGGAGGAGATTTGGGGGTCTAAGTTTGGAGAAACCAGAAGGGGCCACTCCTGGAATCTGCAAGCGACTAGGACGGACATGAACTTTGTGTTTCTGCACTGTATATAGTTTGCATCAATAAAACCTGTAAAAGACAGGTCGGAGTCCTGCCTGGTTACTCGGGAGCAACCACCACCAGCACCTGACACACTGAGCCTTGGGCTTGTCAATCAGAAGGTCGGCGGTTTGAATCCCCGCGACGGGGTGGGCTCCCGTTGCTCGGTCCCTGCTCCTGCCAACCTAGCAGTTCAAAAGCACCTCAAAGTACAAGTAGATAAATAGGTAAGGTAAGGTAAACGGCGGGAAGGTAAACGGTGTTTCCGTGCACTGCTCTGGTTTCACCAGAAGCAGCTTAGTCGTGCTGGCAACATGACCCGGAAAAACTGTCTGCGGACAAACACCGGCTCCCTCGGCCAATAAAGCAAGATGAGCACCACAAGCCCAGAGCCATTCACAACTGGACTTTACTGTCAGGGGTCCCTTTACCTTTACAAAGGTAACATAATGGCATCAGATGGGTCAGTACAGGGCATTTCGCCTGCATGTTGCTTGAGGTGGCCACTGATGCTTTGCCCCAAAAAGTGTCTAAGTTTGCACCAGTTTGCATAAAATTTGCATGGGGCAATTGCATGGGCAGTAACTCAGAATTAATTACCATAATTTAAATAGAAATGAATGCATCCTACCAGAGATGGGAAGACATCTGTTGACCTGGATACATACTTAGTTTTCTGCCCAGGTCCTGCTGACTGTTGATGGAGAACTTCAGGGCTCCTGCTGTCCCACTCAGCGGTTCCATATCTCTCTGTTTCTGTTTGTTAAAACATTCATATGCTGCCTTTTTAAATGAAAAAAGGCAGCTTCCAAAGAAAAAAAGCATAAAAACAATATTAAAATGGCATAAAATCACCAAACCTGATGTCTGTAAAACACAGCAGGGAAGAATAAACAGCAGAACAATAAAATCTTGAAAACAACACAAATTCATCCATATGATTTCACTTCTTCTCTTTAGTTTCCACCCGCCCGCCCCCCCCCAAAAAAAGTTATTACACGTGGCAAATGATTTTTCATTAAGCATTACATTCTGGTTTTCCTTCCTCTTATTTTATCCAGACTATCACTTGCCTGAATGAAAACCTTTCAATCTTCCCAAGAAAACAAAAGGCATCTCCACTTGCAAACTGAATAAATCAGAACAAAGTGACTCATCTCCAAATGAAAGCCAAGGCATTCATTTGTAAACAGAAAAAGATTTCTGCAATTTGGCGCAGGGGGCTCCTTTGCAAATTCCACTGCATGTCTACCACTGGCAGAAGAAGTTACGCTTGTGCGTTGTTTAAAAAATGTCTCTCTGCTTCTACTTCTTTTGCCACTGGCTTGCCATATTCCTTTCTTTAGGGAACTCAGAAGATTTCAGTAAGGATAAAAATGGTCACTTAACTTTGAAAACAACACCAAACCTACCACCCCCTTCTCACAACATTGCAAGCACTTTTGCTTGAAATGCACTAAATATAAACATGCATCATTTCAAAGGATATCTATCTGCTGCTGCCCTTTTCATCTGCCTTCCCTCTCCAAAGTGACATGGTTGCAACTAGGAAGGTGCTAATTTTCACCTTGGCCCAACTCTGCTTCCTTTAAGGCACTGGGCAAAAAAACTAGCACACCCTTTAAATATTTTCTTCTCTCACCTTTCCCTCCTCATTACCCTCATCTTTTATTTGTATTTTTATGTGACTGTTTTTGTGCTGTTTTTTTAAAATGCAACCAGAAATCAGCACAGACAAGGCTTAGTATAAATATGTATTAAAAATAAATGAATGAATGAATGAATGCATGAATAAGGATACATTGAAATGCAAGCTGTATACTCAGATACACAACAACACGGTCAAATATTATTGTGAGACACTTGTGTTGCAGGAACATGACTGCAACTGTCATCCATAAATGTTGTTGTTGTTGTTTATTAAATTAGTATACCGCTCTTATTCCCATAGATCTCTAGAAGTGTGCATCTGCTTTGGTTGTTAAAGGTGCAAAGAGTTGTTAGAGGACCCTGTTCCTCATGCAGAGCTACAATTCTCAAAGCGGTTTAACAATCACTAATCCCCCTTCCTAGGAAACTCTGGGAACTGTAAGGGGAATTTTTTTGTTTAGTCGTCTTAGTCGCGTTCGACTCTCCGGGACCCCATGAACCAGAAGATGCCTTGGAAACTCTCACTTTCTTCTCAAAGCTTCTCCTTTTTTATGTCCGTGGAGTTTTCCTGGCGAATTACTGGAGTGGATTGCCAGTTCCTTCTCCACGTGGATCACATTTAGTCTAAACTCTCGGCTATGACCTCTCCATCTTGGGTGGCCCTGCACAGCGGAGCTCATAGCTTCTCTGAGTTATTCAAGCCCCTTCGCCACGACAAGGCAGTGATCCATGAAGGGGGTAAGGGGAATAAGGGAAAGGGACCCCGACCATTAGCTCCAGTCGTGGCCGACTCTGGGGTTGCAGTGCTCATCTCGCTTTATTGCCCGAGGGAGCTGGCGTACAGCTTCCGGGTCATGTGGCCAGCATGACTAAGCCGCTTCTGGTGAACCAGAGCTGCGCACGGAAACGCCGTTTACCTTCCCGCTGGAGTGGTACCTATTTATCTACTTGCACTTTGACGTGCTTTCGAACTGCTAGGTTGGCAGGAGCAGGGACCGAGCAATGGGAGCTCACCCCGTTGTGGGGATTCAAACCGCCAACCTTCTGATCGGCAAGTCCTAGGCTCTGTGGTTTAACCCACAGCGCCACCCGTGTCCCAAGGGGAATAGGGGTCTCCTAACAACTCTCAGCGCCCACAACAAACTACAGTTCCCAGGATTCTTTGGGAGATGCCATGATTGTTTAAAGTAGTATGATACAGCTTTAAATGCATAGTGCAGATGGGGCCTAAGTATTCCCTTTTTAATGCCTGGGTTCACCAAGAGGTTTACAAAAGATTAGTGCTGATTGACAATTCAGGAAGGAAAGTGGGACTGACACTCCCATATGGCTCTATGTTTTTAGAGAAATCGTTCATAGGTCTCAAAACGTGTGTGAAAGGTGATTCATAAATTCTGCTGCTACTGATGATGACGATCATCATCATCACCTTCATCTCCCCCCATATAAAGACATTCCCTGCATGAATCGAGCTTCAATGAGTCTGAAAGGGGTGGAAATTTTTTGAGGGAGTGAATCCTTCCACAACATGCATTCTGAGATGGCAAAGTCCCATGAGAGCATTTCAACCATGGCTCAATAATTCTTATATTGAAAAAAATTAAAAACCATCATCTGGTAACCCAGCTGCTGAGATGTCTTTCCAAGGTGGTTCCTGGATATTAGCATGACAGTTGAATAATGCCATTAAACAGATATCAGATTACTTGTTAGAGTATTAGAATTCAGGCTTTTGGTTACATTCAGAACCATATTAGAGATTCGTCTGCACATGTAATTAATAAGCTTTGAGCTTATTTAATGGCTAGGCTACAGGATTATCTCTGTAAAAGGCTATCTATGGTCCTGGTTTTCCCAGTCTCTGCTTCTGTTTGCATGTTCTTGAATAGCCAGCTGTTTAATAAAATACCAAAATTGGGTTTTGGGAATTATCCTATTGTTCTTTAATCCCCCACATTTTTGTGAACAACCAGAGAGGAAGCATGGTGTAAGTTTACTGAATCTGTGCCAGAAGAGATTTAATTGCTAATGTAAGTCTACTTGCTTTCTCTAAAGTCCTGGAGAACCTCAGCACTAGCCCACCAAAGAGTGCTATGGCGTAATGTGGACTTCAAATAATTCTTCAGTTAATTTTACATCAATTTTGAGCAGGCAAAAATGAAATAAAAAGTCTACTATATGTTATTGCAAACAAACTGAAATGAGTAAATGACCCTATTCCAGATATGATGTTTCTAAGACATAGTTTCAAAGCAATTTGTAGCACTGTGTTAATGGCAAGCCTACATATGGTTGGGTGTTTGTTGTTATATCCAACTTCCATTGCAATTCCTAGAGACTCATATAATAAGTCATACATTTCTGCTCACTAGAAGTCAGTGTGATGTTAAGTGTGCTCATATCTGAACCAAACATGTATCCAGGTGTCTGCTTATGAATAGCCACTCACTGGAAATCCCCCCCCCATTTTGCAATGGCAATTGATTATTTCATTGTTTTGGAAAGGTCAAAATAGCTCACCTCTGTTTGTGCAATTGTAGATGCAATTGTCATCTATGAAAATTATCAATATGAAACCTAGACAGGCACCAACTGTTGGATACTCTCTGCACGCTTTAAAAACATAATCTATTTGCTCAGGCATTCCTAGGCTGTTAATGCCAGTTTTTAACTGCCTGGTGTGAATATTTTACTGATAATGCTTTTATGGAGTTGTACTGATACCGTTTAAGATTCATAGTTATGTTGCTGTTTTGCTTGTAAGCTGCCCTGGTACTCTCTGGAGTAAAAGGTGGCATACAGATGGTTTTATAAAATAAGATTACTCCATGGGGAATTTGATTGGGATCTTAAACCAACAGGTTAATTTCTCTGTCTCCCTCCTTCTACCTCCCTCTCCACATTTGCACACATAACACCAAGTAAAAGAAGATCACAGAGTCCTCTACAGCATGTTCATATGGTCTGCTTTGGCATACTGTGTCATGCAAACCACACACACACACACAATCTCTTCCCACCCCATTTTTTTTTTAGTCACAGTCTTCCAAGTCCAGCGTTTGTAAACATGTTTTTGTGTAGTTTTCAAGTAAAATCACAACATTTCAATTTACTTAGAAATTTTTCCCCACTTTGGAGATGAATTTGAAGGTTTGCCATTGCTTTTTTCACAGAAAAGCAGCTCCGTTACAGATCTCACTGAAGATCTGTAAAGGCAGCATGAGAATAGCAAACTGCATTTGACTCAAATCTCTGTGATGAATTGGAAGACAGGCATTTGCACCTGTGAGAGGGGAGATCTGGTAGGAGCTATCAGTCTTCCTTGTGACAGATTCTCTGAGGAGGGTTCAACAATAGCATTCGTTTCTTAAAATGCTAATGCAGATAAGTCTGTTTTGGAAAAAGACAACGGAACTTTTGGAAATGAGTCAGTCTTCCACAAATGTTTCCTGTAAAAGGAAAGGAACCCCTTTACATTGTTCCCCCCGTGAAGAATGAGCCTCTTAAACAATCCCCCCCCCCAAAAAAAAATGGAGGGAGGAGGAAAGAGGGCAATTGTACACACAAGCCAGAGATAATTGAAGATTTACTAGATATATCATTTCGCTTCTGAATGTTTAAATATGCAGATAAAAGCATGAAGGTTGCCCATCGGGATGATTTACGTTCTAGGAGCAAGATATTTTACAAGCTAAAGCAGGGGTCAGCAAAATTTTTCAGCAGGGGGCCGGTCCACTGTCCCTCAGACCTTGTGGGGGGCTGGACTATATTTGGGGGGGGGAATTAACAAATTCCAATCAACCACAAATAACCCAGAGATGCATTTTAAATAAAAGCACACATTCTATTTGTGTAAAAACACCAGGCAGGCCTCACAAATAACCCAGAGATGCATTTTAAAGGACACAGTCTACTCATGTAAAAGCACGCTGATTCCCGGATGGTCCATGGGCCAGATTGAGAAGGTGATTGGGCCAGATCTGGCGCCTGGGCCTTAGTTTGCCTACCCATGAGCTAAAACTTTCCTTGCGTACACAACATACATACACAAGCTCCCCACCCCACCCCCCATAATATTTAGGGCATTCTTAGCCAAAGTTTTCCGTCCCTTTTGATCAGGGCCGTCTTAAGCATATCCGGCACTGTGGTGCAAAGATCCCTCCAGTGCCCCCCCCCCAGCAACTCCAAAACAAGGGAGTGGGCAGTGGAAAATGTCCTCTGGATCCCCCACGGCCCAGATCCCCTGCGTAGCAGACATGCTCTCCGGAGCTGAGGCACCCAAGAAGGCAGCCCAGGAAGGCTGTGCACTGCCTTTCGCCAGGAAGCAGGAGAAGGACAACGACCAGGACCAGGGCTGTCTTTAGCAGATGCAGAGGCATGGGAGGGAAACTGCACACAGCTTCCATCCTAAGCCTCTGCGGGGATCGTTCTCCTCCTGCGGAGACTTGGGAACAAAGCTGCACGCCTGCCAGCCATATAGCTGGCGGGGCACAGCTGGTGGGCGCGCAGGGAAAGGGGAGGTTGCTGGCAAAGCTGGGCATCTCCCCCACTCACTAGGGCGCCCCTGAAAGGCCAGCACCCTGGCACAACGAACCACTAACACCAATGGGAAAGACGGCTCTGCTTCTCATGTTGTGTAGTATGCAGCATGTTGCCCAACATCTGGACACCACTCGGCACACCAGAGATGCTTCAGCAGGGAAATGCCTCTGGTATGCACATAGCACTTATTTCAGCACCAAAAGAATGTCACTCACGAGGAATATACTGCACAGTTTTGAGGAAGAGAATTCCCCCTTGAAAGAACTGTAAATCGTTTGCCACAAAATCCATGTAAGGCTTTATAGGATTCAGTTATTTCTTATGAGAGGGAGAAGTTCTGAATGGTTGCATGGCAGCAGCAATGACCTATCGGATGTAGCCTAACCTGTCAAAGCCCAATCTAGACAAGGCAGAGGTACTGTTGGTCGGTGGGCAGAGCTCATCTGGGATTGGCAGTAGAGCTTGTGGGAGTGGCATCAGGTTCACAGCTTGGAAGTGCTCTTGGATGGATCTAGCCTTGTTCTTGGACGCTCAGGGCTGCTGCAGGCCCAACTTCGGCTTCTGCATGAACTGTACCTCCTAACTTGGAAAGGGCAGATCTAGCTGTACTCAGGGCCGTCTTACCCATAGGCACTAGGGGTGCGGGGCACCCGGGCGCCGGGCTCTCAGGGGCACCAGACCAAGAGTCCGGGGCCAAGATTTGGAGTCCAGGGATTGGGAAGAGCCAACAGCCGCTGCAGCACCACAGCTCTTCTGCTGTGGGCAAACGAGGCACTGAGGCAGCCAGCCAGCTCCACCCTCCTGCACGCCTGGCATTGGTAGGCCATCGAGAGGCTCGCCCAGCACACGCTGCTCACACGAGGTGCCCAGCTTTGCTCAGTTGCCGCTACCACCACCAGGTGCCCAGCAGTATTTGGGACTGTTTCAGAAACTGCTGAAATATGCAGCAGCCAGATTGATTTCTGGAGTATACTTTTGAGACACTTTACACTGATCTACCAATGTGTTTCTGGGCCCATTTCAAGGCCTGTTGCCTACCTATAAAACTCTAAACAGTTTATGACCACCTCCTGGAGTCTGAAATCATATGACGAGGCCCCTGTTATGTATGTCCCACCCACCAAAACAGATTTTTTTGTGGAAGCACCCCAGTTGTGGCATCCTTTTCCAAAGCAGGAGGGAGTGTTTAAGTGTTTAGGTTGGCCACGAAGAAATTTTAATTCCTCACGGCTTTCAACATTTGTTTGTCTTTCAAAGTGGTATCATTATATTTGCATAAATAAATACATATTTCAGAGTTCTTCACAATTTTATTTCAGTGTTCTTGGAAAGCAAAATATGAGAACTTTGTCAACAGAGATTTTAGGAATCAAAACAACTGTGAACAGACTTTTTGCAAAAATCGAGTATATCCTTAATACATTATTATCTTGGCACGGATCAAGTCTGCCAGTGATGGAGGTGGATGTTCTTGAGGAGATGAAAATGATATGGCAGTCGCATTGTTGTCCTTCATGTGCACTATAGGGACGTATCTTCAGGCCCCCTTATATTTTCTGGTCAAACTGGTTTGGTAGGTTTTCAAAAGAATACATTAGAGGGATGTATGTTTCTGGGAGGTGGGGGGGAAACTACTATCATTCATCTCCAACTCAATTTTTAATTTTTTTAAAAGTTAAATTAAATTAAGGTGCAAGCTTCATCACTTTATCTTACTTAGTGCTTCATTACTTAATTAAATGCTGATTATTATAAATCCTAGCCAGTTTTTTGAAATGATAGCATAGAATATTCAGGTATTGTCTTTTTCTCTTTTTTCCCATTGAATTTTAAAGGTGTGGCTTATATTCGGGTGCAGCTTATATCCGGACCAATACAATACTCCATGCTGTCATTTCAGCATGTGAAACTGAAAGGGCCCCGCGAGCAGTCAAGTCAGCCAATGCCAAAACAACAATAATAACAGAAATGCTACCATATTCCTGATTTGGGAATATGCAATCCCTTTAATTTCTGATAAAACAACCAGGCTGAATCTCCTCTTTCTTTTGTTCTTTTTAAAAACTTTAAAAAAATAAAAATACAGTAAGTTATAGGGCAGCATACTGTACTGCTAAGCATAATATAAATTAGCCTATGCAAACATTAAGAAAATGTCTTTCATGGGCCCAGAACACGCCTGCATGGATTTGCTCTGGCTGGATTACGCAAAATAACTTTATATTACAAAAACCAAGGCTGTGTCACACACAGCGCCAGCACAAAAAGTTGAAAGAATTTGTTTTTAACTCACAGTTTAGTGCACTTCCCTGGAATCTTTTCATGATGTTAAGTAATATTTTAAATAAAATAAAATAAAAATATAAGTGCTGCATACTCTTGCCTTTAGTTCCTTCTATACTGTGCAATATATGAGTAGTTATGGTTCTGGCTGAGGGACGTGGGTGGCGCTGTTGGTTAAACCACTGAGCCTCTTGGGCTTGCCAATTGAAAGGTCGGCGGTTCAAATCCACACAACGCCGTGAGCTCCCATTGCTCGGTCCCTGCTCCTGCCAACCTAGCAGTTTGAAAGCACGTCAAACTGCTAGTAGATAAATAGGTACCACTCCGGTGGGAAGGTAAACGGCGTTTCCGTGCACTGCTCTGGTTTCACAAGAAGCGGCTTAGTCATGCTGGCCACATGACCCAGAAAAACGGTCTGTGGCAAATGTCAGCTCCCTCGGCCAGTAAAGCAAGATGAGCACCGCAACCCCAGAGTCGTTCGCGACTGGACTTAATGGTCAGGGGTCCTTTACCTTTATGGTTCTGGCTAGGCTGTTTGGAGGATCTGAAACCATGCAAATATTTCCTCCAAAAAACAAACAAACAAAAAAGTAGCATGCAAAAAATGTAAATTTGACACTAACTTTCAGCAATCCTTAGAAAGGAAAATACTTGACAGCAATCCTATGAAAATCAATGAATGAAGTCCATCTGGCAGACACCTACCATTGGCAGGGTGAAGTTACTGTTTTCAAGCCCCCACCCCCTTGGTGGAAATTTACATTGCCAGCTGATCTGTGTTTATATGGTATGTACTCTTGGTGTGTACTTGTGGCTTGATCATTGTCAAAATAAGAAAACGAAGGACAGAAAATGAATCTGAAATATCCATTTGAACTTTTTCAGAAGCGTTAAATAATTAATAGAATCACAAGCATCATGTTGTCCATTCTGCAACCTTTTCCCTATATCCTTGAAAGTCAGGGAGGATAAATTACCACACCCTCCTTTATAAATTTCCTAGAAATCAAATGGGTGACTTTCCTTAAAAAAAACAATTACCCTGAATTACTTACACTGGTGGTGAAAGTCACAGAGAAAAATCCTAAAATTATGCAATTATAATAATAAATCAATTCAGTGTGTCATTTCTGCTTTTCTCCGTTAATAAATTAACCATGTAACATTGTTCAAAATTATGTCAGTTACGCATATAATAATCTTTTAAATTAATGAAGTGATGAAGCAGTTTGATGACACCCAAGATTTACAGGGCTGCTTTTAGCTAATGTTAAAAGCCTTTCATTTAATAAATTGTCCCCTTGAGAAATTACCAAAAATGAATATTTTCTATGCTAAATGTTTCAAGGTTTACACTTTTTCAATATATTAACAAATGACAAGGAAGAAGCATTTTTCAAAATATATCTTCTTTTACATATATTTAATTGAAATTAATTAGTATATTACTTTAGAAGGAAATGATGGGTGAGAAAGGTGCGGTGTCATTTATGAGAGTTTCTTATGGCAATAAAACACAATTTAAACAATGGAATTAATCATGTCCTTTAAAACATTTTATGATGGATTAGAAATAATTCCAAGAGTTTTGATTAAATAGGAGGGCTGTGTACGTGTGTGTAGTACACCAAAAAAAACCAACTCCTAACTAATCTCCTGTAATTAATATTTCGTTCATTGACTTATTGCAGAATATGTTCATGCTGAATATTTACAAAGCTTAAAGCAAAATTCCTAATGAGACTGATTTGCCATTTTGCTTTAAATACCGTTCAAGTAAAGCTTGTGACTGCTTCATTTTGCCTTATTTTCTGGATTTATAACAGAGTTCTGTTCTAGCTTCCTGTTGTCTTCCTGGAGTAGTTCAATGTGCCCCAAACAAACAGACATATCTGATCTCAATTACTATGTCCTCCCCATATATCAGTTCACACTAAAATTTCTCCATGCCGTCATAGGCATGATTACATGCATGATTATGTCTTGCACAACCAGTAGAACAGAGACATGGGGCAGAGAAGTACTTTAATGATTGATATTCTTCCAGCCCTACTCATCAAAATAGTAAAATAGACTACTCTGATAAATTAAATAAATGTATTGAGTAATACTTAAAAATACAAACCAACCACCTGAAAAGGCATTTTAAGCCAGTCTTGCTGGTCACCAGTTACTGATTCACCCACAGGGAGTAATGACACCTTCCAGCACCATAACTTGACTTACCTGCCATTCAAGGTAGGTGGGCCAGATGGCTTAGTTGTGGATCTTCTTGTGAGTACATGTTCTTTGTTTCGTGCTCTCATTTGGTTAGTAGCTGTTTATTAGTCACTATACACTGCATCAAAGTTTGCCTTGCTAGGGAAATTGCACTGCAGATTTGGGGTCCAGTGTTGTTGCATTTTTTCTTGTGAGGAAAACCAATCGTCACATTCAGCAGCACTCACTTCTCACCTGTTTCTACATGGCCATGTAAATGACGAACAGTCGTTGTGGAAAAGTACAGTAAGTATTCGCATCATGGTTGTTCATCTTGGTGACAAAATCCCACAGCGTTTAATTCATAGACAATTTTTGTTCCTTCAATGAGCCACATTTGTTAAAAGGGTACCCAAGCTTGCCGCTTGTTCACTGAGCAGACACAATTAGGGAATGAAAGATGAAAATAAATGGACCATGTACTGAATCCTCTTTTGATGTTCCCCTATCTTAGCCTGGTGCAGATAGATGGCACGTGCTTCAAGATAAATAATGGTCTGATGCCCACCACTAAGATATTATTTTTCTTCTCACTATTGTTTCTGTGCAACCCATGGTGAGACAGGAAGCTTGTTGGTTCTTACATTGGATTTTTTAAAATGTATTTTATTATTGCCATCACTAGCCCTCTTGAACTGCATGTGAAAAGGTAGAGTATAAGGATATCCTGTGAACAGTTTAGCCTCAGCTTCTGCGGACATATGCATGAGCATAGTCTGAAAGTTAAGACAACTGCTGTTACCCATTTCATTGTGTCTCCTTCGCTTTGCTCCATTACTCTGGTACCAAACACACAACCTTATTTTAAGCCAGAGACTCTGAACATAGAAAACTGTCTACATGAAAGTACAGCCACAAACCACTTGGATTCAGCATACCTACAACAAGGTGGGTAGACAGCATCTTCAAAAGTAGACACATCACCTTGCCAACAAAGGTCCTTGTAGTAAAAGCTATGGTTTTCCCAGTAGTGATGTATGGAAGTGAGAGCTGGACCATAAAGAAGGCTGATCGCTGAAGAATTGGTGCTTTTGAATTATGGTGCTGGAGGAGACTCTAGAGAGTCCCATGGACTGCAAGAAGATCAAACGTATCCATTCTGAAGGAAATCAGCCCTGAGTGCTCACTGGAAGGACAGATCCTGAAGCTGAGATTCCAATACTTTAGCCACCTCATGAGAAGAGAAGACTCCCTGGAAAAGACCCTGATGTTGGGAAAGATGGAGGGCACAAGGAGAAGGGGACGACAGAGGACGAGATGGTTGGATAGTGTTCTTGAAGCTACCAGCATGAGTTTGACCAAACTGCAGGAGGCAGTGCCTGGTGTGCTCTGGTCCACGGGGTCACGAAGACTCGGACACGACTAAACGACTAAACAACTACAACACAACAAGGTGGGAAGTCAGCTCTCCATTTTGCTCTCCTGTCAATTAGTAAAGAGAGGCGCCTTCTCCTAAGTCCCCCCAAGACACCCAGCTGAATCAGTGCTCAGCCTCTCCCACTTCTGCCTCCATCTTACCTTATAGAAAAACTAAAAAGCAAAAAGGCAGCCAGAATCTGGCAAGCAGGGAAAAGTCCATATTGTGAAGTCTTTCTTCCTTCTCTTACACTTCTTCAATAGACAGCTTAGGTAAAATGGAAGTGGAATGGCAGAATAAATAGAAATAGGGCATTGCACCTTGGTTTCGTGTGCATGGTCCAAGCCCCACCTGTTTTGATTATAGCTTGAAGCACACAAAGGAAAACTGGGGTGTTGTCAAGGAAGAGTTCAGTTACAATTCTCAAGGATGTAATTTGTCCAACCCTTTGACCTACAGAGCCTGCTGCAGTACCCTGGCCTGAAATATTGAACAGTGCTATGTTCTGCACTGACATTACTCAGTACACCTGAAAGAGAACAATAGATCGTTAAGATTTTAGCCAGAGAATCAAAGTAATATTGGTTACCTAGGATTAGCATGGATATTGGGAGAAATCTCCCCGGATGCTGTTGTACTGGGACACATGCATAGAGAACACCAGGAAAAATCAGTTGCTGTTAAGAAAAACTGAATGAAATTAGGCTAAATTTGCTCTTTGCACTAAACTTGCTACAAGGGTGACAGAAATCAAGGAGGAGACCTGGAAGGTGCCTCTGCGTGCTTTACTAATCTGCACGTTGTTCAGAACTATTTTTATGTCTTTTGGATGATCAAATGGTACAGAAGCTGCATTTTACACCACCATCGACAGGTCTAAAAAAAGGTGCAAAGGATTACAGAGTATCTGACATTACAACTATGTATCCATATATAGATCTACATAAGCATTATTCTCCCTGCCTTCACTTTAAAACATGTCCAGAGTAATTAAGTGCACTTTAACTCAGGGCTATTATTATTAATATTGCTTGCAGTGGCTTTTTGCCCCAACGATAAACCTTTTCAGCAGACAGAACTGCAATGTATCAAAATGAGAGAGAGAGAGAGGGGGGGGGGGGAGACATGTACCAGGAAACCCAGGTCTTTGAAATCTTTGGCCATAAGAACCTAATAAACAAACAATCAATTTCTTTATTGCAATTTTTAACAGCTTAACTGCTATAAACTGCTTGAGGAGCTCAGAGATGGTGCTGTTGTATCAGAAAGAGCGGCAACCAAAAAATTAAAAGCCGAAAGGCAGTTAATAAATTTTAAAAGCTCATCAGACCCTGGCATGCTAAGATGCCATCAAACTTTCAACAAACTCAAAGCCACATAAAACCAAAGAAACCAAACAGTGTTGCCCCAACATTTGCCCATATTTCGCAGGCAAACCAGCAAGCTCTCTGTTTCTTCTATAACCTTTATGAATAATCTTATGAATTTTATAATGCACACACATTCATTTTTAATGCTTAAATATACATTAAGGGTAGTATTCAATACAGATTGATACCTGACTCCATCAGGAGCGAAGCTAAGTAAATGATACATGAAAATTGGAGTGACGCTAGCATAGTTCATACATAGCGAGTCTCTTCTGAGATAATATACCAGTTATTAGAATATAAGAATCTTGAAGCTCTGTATCAGTTCCAAGCTTTTGAGTGTCTTGGGACTAAAGACTCAGTGGGTGAAGAAGTGCAAATAGATTGTACTTAACTCTTGAAGTACTTGTGATGTCATGTTTAAAAAGTAACTTGAGATGAGAAATAAACAAACTCTGGATGTAGAAGTAGCTTGAAACATTTCCCCTAAATGAAATTCATTGGCACTCTGCTGAGCAAAAGTAGAACTTAATTGTGCCACCTCTCTGTGCTTTTTTTTAATAGTACAGTATCTGAAACCACTGTTTTGGGCGGTTGAGGTCTGGCATTCACTACAATATCCTGTTTAGTGATTTGGGAGGGGGGAATCAAGCACAACCTTAGAGCATACATTTAGAATTTCAGCCTGCCCTCTTCATGTTTACTCCCAGGTGCACATGTCAGCATAGCATTTCAGCCTTAAATGTTTTTTTAAAAAGGATGAGCAATTGAAATTTAATCCCGACTAGACGGGGGTCCTCTGAGCAAGAGTTCCCATGTGTGGGAGGTGGGTGTTCTGAGAGCCAGTGTGGTGTAGTGGTTAAGAGCAGCAAAGATTCATAATCTGGTGAACCGGGTTCGCTTCCCCGCTCCTCCACATGCAGCTGCTGGGTGACCTTGGGCTAGTCACACTTCTCTGAAGTCTCTCAGCCCCACTCACCTCACAGAGTGTTTGTTGTGGGGGAGGAAGGGAAAGGAGATTGTTAGCCACTTTGAGATTCCTTAAGGGGAATGAAAGGCGGCATATCAAGTCCACACTCTTCTTCTCCTCTGCCTGTTCTGTTCTGGAGGGGTTGCCCTCCCCTTAAAAGAGCAGCTTGGTAGTGTGCCTTCATTTCCTTGTCCCTGGAAGCTGCAACAAGTTTCTTAGCAGAATGCCCTGCCATTCGCATGTTACACCACTTCTGAAGGAGCTACACTAGCTGCCAATAAGTTACTGGGCAAGGCTTTAATAAAGATGGCTTCTGGATTTAAGCTATAAAGCCCCAAACAACTTTGGAACAGCATAGCTGTGGGGAGTGCCTTTCTTCTTGCTGCCCTGCCTGAGCATTTTGCTCAGCTGAGGAGAGTCTCTGAGTTGTGCCACAGTCTTGGTTAGCAGCAGCCATAAGAAGGGCCTTAACACTGCACCACAACATGAAGCGGCAAAGGTTGTGAAGTTTTCTGTAGCCAGCTCAATCTAAAATGTTATCAATGGTGCTTTATCATTCCAGAGTGATGCAAAAAGTGGGATGCCACAGGGTTTTGTCCTGAGCCCAGTGTTGTTCAACATCTTTATAGATAACTCAAATGGAGAAGAAATGAGGATGCTCATTAGATGATGCCAAACTGGGCAAGGTAGATAATACCTTCGAAGTCATAAACAGGATTCCATATTATCTTGACAGGATGGAGAACTTAGCGAAACAAATGAAAAGAATTTCAGCAGAGATAAATGTAAAATTCTGCATTTAGGTAGGAAAAATCAAATACACAAACATAGGATGAGTAACACCTGGTTTGACAGCAATCTATGTGAAAAGGATTTTGGGGTTTGAGTAAACCACAATCTAAACATGAGTCATTAGTGCAATGCTAAAAATGCCAATGAAATTCTAGTTTGTGTCAACTTCAGTATAGTCCAGGGGTCAGCAAACATTTTCAGCAGGGGGCTGGTCCACTGTCCCTCAGACCTTGTGGGGGGCTGGACTATATTTTTTTGGGGGGGATGAACAAATTCCTATGCCCCACAAATAACCCAGAGATGCATTGTAAATAAAAGCACACATTCTACTCATGTAAAAACATGCTGATTCCCGGACTGTCCGTGGGCCAGATTTAGTAGGCGATTGGGCTGGATCTGACCCCCGGGCCTTAGTTTGCCTACCCATGGTATAGTCCCTAGGCATACATGTGCACACACAGACACACACACACACACACACACAGAGAGAGAGAGAGAGAGAGAGAGAGAGAGAGAGAGAGAGAGTACTGTGTCCAGTTCTGAGTTCTGAAATTTTAAAAGGATAACAAGAAACAAACAGCAAACAGCTGTCTTCAAATATTTGGAGGACTGCCTTTCACATAGATGACAGAGCATATTTTGGTTTCCATTGTTCCAGAGGCTGTGACCTGAACTAACTCTCATGGCTCCAGCCTCAGTGTTATGGACTAGTGGGAGTTGCCAGCCAGGGGAGTGGTGGTGTGACAATGATGAGTGGTCCAAGGGAGAAGACTGGGGGAAGGAGGTGTTGGAGGCTGAAGAGGTAACAGGGCTTAGTGAGCTGGGAGAGTTTGTGGCAGAGAGAAGTCCAGAATCAGAGACAGACGCTGAAGCGGAAAGGTGGGTGGAGAAAGGCCAAGAGGCAGAGATAAGTCAGGCTGGTGAAGAGTCAGTTGTGTCTCCCCTCCTGCTGAGACAAGCTCCTCTCCCCCTGGTCTTCCAGATCCAGAAGAGGATCCAGATCCAGAAGAGCTGCACACAGAAGAGCTATCTCTGATTGTTTGGGGAAAGCCCTGGAGGGGAGGGGGACACAGACAGCTGTGAGGAGATGCGGACTTGCAGTCTGGACAAGTGAGTTTCATGGAGTAAGATTACCAAGAATGAGCTGCTCTGTTCATTAGGTCTGGCACTCAACCAAGTCTGCAGAGATTGAGTTTTTGTTAATATAGAGTTAACTCCAACGTGATTACTGACTAGTACTTGATCAAACTTGATCAAGCTCAGAACACTGATGCTGAGCCTTCTGAACTGAAGCCCACCAAACCAGAGTCAAGGACTGTGTCCCATGTCACTGTTTTTGTTTAGTCGTTTAGTCGTGTCCGACTGGACCAGAGCACGCAAGGCACTCCTGTCTTCCACTGCCTCCCGCAGTTTGGTCAAAGTCATGCTGGTAGCTTCAAGAACACTGTCCCGCCATCTCGTCCTCTGTTGTCCCCTTCTCCTTGTGCCCTCCATCTTTCCCAACATCAGGGTCTTTTCCAGGGAGTCTTCTCTTCTCATGAGGTGGCCAAAGTATTGGAGCCTCAGCTTCAGGATCTGTCCTTCCAGTGAGCGCTCAGGGCTGATTTCCTTCAGAATGGAGAGGTTTGATCTTCTTGCAGTCCATGGGACTCTCCAGAGTCTCCTCCAGCACCAGAATTCAAAAGCATCAATTCTTCGGCGATCAGCCTTCTTTATGGTCCAGCTCTCACTTCCATACATCACTACTGGGAAAACCATAGCTTTAACTATACGGACCTTTGTTGGCAAGGTGATGTCTCTGCTTTTTAAGATGCTGTCACTACACCTACCTAATAAAATAGGAAACACATCAAATATTGGGGGGGGGGGTGTGCTACAGAGAGAAGTGTCTATTTCACGGCCATTCTTGGAATGAGGGGAGGTAGAGCTTAGAAGGGCTAGATAGGAGATCACAGTTTCCTTCTAACCTTTGTTGAAGAAAATTGCTCATTTACAAACACAACTCTGCCTTACACTGAAATAAATAACATGCCAGCCAACGCATGTCTACTCTGAGGTAAATGTCACTGATTTCAGTAGGATTTACTTCCAAGTAAGTGTGTATTGGATTGCAGCTTTAAGTTTGCATAATTTAACTGCATTGGACCCATTGATGAAACCTATAAGTGCTTAAGTCTGATATGAATTGAATTATTTAAGCAAGGTAGAGTTATTCAGAAGTAACTCCCACTTAATTTAATTAGATAGACTCCCAAGGAAGTGTGCAAAAGATTGCAACCTTACTTTCATGTAATGACTCCAGTACAGAGATTCTCACATCAAAACAAGAAAATTAAGGTAGATTAATTGATGGAAACTTGTGGCTTTGAAAACACTTGCCTGCTATGGCAGCAGAATTAGATAATAGCCAATCAACTTGGACAGAGGCTCTGTACATGACCCAGAGCTAGCAAGGAACTCTGCACATAAAACCTTAGTTGATATATACTGCATCAATACTTTAAAAGACGGTTAAGTAGCTTCCTGAACGGGAGCTTTTTTTAAAATAAAAAAAAAAACCTTTTCTTTCTAAATTGAAACATAGTTCAGGTCCTTGAGATGGAGGAAATGTGAACATAGCACACCAGAGATGCAACAATTAAAATAAAAAACAATTAAAATAAAAAATAAATTCAGACTTCCTGAGCCCTTCAGCAAACCTTTATTTCCCATTTACATAACAATTTTGCATGCACAGGCCTCTGTGTAAGTCTACATCCTCCACACTGGCACCACCTCTATTAAAAGACATATGGCAACCCCATTAATTTTAAGTTTGCAGAGAAGGTTAGCAAAAAGATAAGAAGCTCTGTTAAACCGGAGAAAAGAAGGGCAATAGCTGGGGTGCAAGGAGCCATAAAACATTTGACCAGATAGGTACAAATCCTGAGGAGGAAACATTGATGTTTAGGAGGTTCTAGTTTCACTATTAGAATATCTCAGGAGTACAGATCAAATCAGGACAGGAAACTTAGTTAGGTGCAGACTACACAACTGGCAGGCATTTGAAGAAATCAAATGACCATGGGATGATCCCAGAAAAGCTCTGTTGTTATTGCATGCCTTGCTATTGGTTCCCTGCCTTTGCAGGCCTTTCTCTGCCTGGCACTGACTCCAGCTACAAAAGCTGCGGCTGATAAACAGACGCTTGAGCTCGGGTGTTGTGGCTGTTGTCTTTATCTTTATAGCTTTACTTTAGATCTTGATGTGTTTTATGTGGAAATTGTTCGGTTTGGTTGCACATTTTTTAAATGTTTTATCTATGATTCATTTTGTTATGTTGCAGTTGTTTATTCCTTTTCATGCTGTAAGTTGCCTTGAGCATGGTTTGAACTGTGGATATGCAGAAAGCAAATAAAATTATGTATGTATGCTATTTCTTGAATTTGAGAGGCAGGCTAGGTGTGTGTGGAGGAGAGGGGCTCAGGTGTTTGATTAACAGGAACAACCATTTCATTTCATTTATCAATAACAAACAATTTATTAATGTATTTTTCTGATATGACTGTACTTCATTGGTATTATTTATATTCTCTTTATGGAAGCTACCATGCGTGGGCTTGGACCCCAAAAATAGTTAGCAAGCAAGCAAACAAACAAACAAACAAACAAAAATCATTTAAAGCCTTTTACGTAACGGTACTGCCTAGGTTAAAATGGTTTTTAGACATTCCCGAAGCATATGTTAATTTATGGTTTGTTCAGTGCATCACTGTTATTAAGCACATTCCAGCTAAAGTCAAGCACTTTTAAACCCCACTTATTTCAATAGGAGGGACTGAAGCACATGCTCAACTCATCCTTTCAACTCTGTGGAACTCAGTTTTTTGGTTTTTTTTACTTTGGCTGAATTATACCCATTATGCTTTATTGAAGTGTTTTACTACAGCTGAGCAAAAGCTCCTCCAGTGCTAAGTAGAGTGGGAGGTGTACCTCCCATGTCTTATTTATAATTTCCCTGTTAATACAACTCAGTATGGTGTTCACTTTCTTCACAGTCGTGTGGCATTGCTAAACCATATCCAGCTTGCCATCAGCTATGATCCCAGGTCATTTCCCACATTATTATTTGCTAGTGAGACATTTCCTTCATGCGAAAGGCTGGGCTACATAAATACCAAGCCGGAATTAAGATTGCCGGAAGAAATATCAACAACCTCAGATATGCAGATGACACAACCTTGATGGCAGAAAGTGAGGAGGAATTAAAGAACCTTTTAATGAGGGGGAAAGAGGAGAGTGCAAAATATGGTCTGAAGCTCAACATCAAAAAAACTAAGATCATGGCCACTGGTCCCATCACCTCCTGGCAAATAGAAGGGGAAGAAATGGAGGCAGTGAGAGATTTTACTTTCTTGGGTTTCATGATCACGGCAGATGGTGACAGCAGTCATGAAATTAAAATTCTTGGGAGAAAAGCAATGACAAACCTAGACAGCATCTTAAAAAGCAGAGACATCACCTTGCCGACAAAGGTCCATGGTTAAAGCCATGGTTTTCCCAGTAGTGATGTATGGAAGTGAGAGCTGGACCATAAAGAAGGCTGATCACCAAAGAATTGGTGCTTTTGAATTATGGTGCTGGAGGAGACTCTTGAGAGTCCCATGGACTGCAAGAAGACCAAACCTATCCATTCTGAAGGAAATCAGCCCTGAGCGCTCACTGGAAGAACAGATCCTGAAGCTGAGACTCCAATACTTTGGCCACCTCATGAGAAGAGAAGACTCCCTGGAAAAGAGCCTGGTGTTGGGAAAGATTGAGGGCACAAGGAGAAGGGGATGACAGAGGACGAGATGGTTGGACAGTGTTATAGAAGCGACCAACAGGGAAAATAAATACAACCCAGGTGGTTAAGAAAACCCAACAGAGACTCCATCTCCTCAGAGTATTGTGGAAGAATGATGTCAATCGACATCCGATGATCTCTTTCTACCGGTCAACAATAGAAAGTGTCCTTTTATACTGCATCACAGTGTGGTATGCTGGTTTGACATCATCTGATAGGAAGTGCCTACAGAGGGTGTTGAAGACAGCACAAGATATTATGGGCTGTCCCGTGAATCCACTAGTTGAAATAGCGAGAAATCTCAGGGATGATTCACACCCTGGCCAACACTTTCTTAATCTCCTGTCCTCAGGCAGAAGATATAGAAGCATGATTAGTTGCTCCAACAGGGTAAAGAATAGCTTCTGTCTGTGGGCTGTTAGGCTGCTGAATGAAAAGATAACAACAGGACAACTGACTTTCGGGTTTGGTGGGTGTGCATCAGTAAATGAGGGGAATTAAGACTAAGAGAACTGAGTGGGGGGTGCTCGTGTAATCTCACTGTACACAAGTTGTACAAGTGACAATAAAGTATTTCAATTTCAATTATTTCAACATGAGTTTGACCAAACTGTGGGAGGCAATGGAAGACAGGAGTGCCTGGCGTGCTCTGGTCCATGGGGTCACAAAGAGTTGGACACGACTAAATGACTAAACGACAACAAAGTGAGACATTTCCTAATCATTAATTGTGTTTTTGGTCATTCCTACTAAAGAGGGACGCGGGTGGCACTGTGGGTTAAACCACAGAGCCTAGGACTTGCCGATCAGAAGGTCGGCGGTTCGAATCCCCGCCCCGGGGTGAGCTCCCGTTGCTCAGTCCCTGCTCCTACCAACCTAGCAGTTCGAAAGCATGTCACAGTGCAAGTAGATAAATAGGTACTGCTCCGGCAGGAAGGTAAATGGTGTTTCCATGTGCTGCTCTGGTTCTCCAGAAGCGGCTTAGTCATGCTGGCCACATAACCCGGAAGCTGTATGCTGGCTCCCTCAGCCAATGAAGCGAGATAAGCGCTGCAACCCCAGAGTCGGTCACAATTGGACCTAATGGTCAGGGGTCCCTTTACCTTTACTAAAGTTCAGCGCCTGGCTACTATCCTTATTAAATTGCAATATATATATATATATATATATATTATTTAGAATGTTTATTCTATCATCCTAAGTCTCAACATTCCTCCCTAGCTGATTTCATTTGTAGATTTCTGAGGTGCATTTTCTATGTAATTTATTAAATAGCACTGAACAGGATATTTTGGTACCCAACTTGCTGCACAATCCTAAGCACCTGCTGAATCATTTACAGATACTCTCTCCTGATCCACCAATTACTGCTGCTGTGAATTTCCACTTTGTTTACCTTAAGCATTACACAGAATTATATTCCAATGCCATTTGGCTCTATGTTTTTCTCTGTTCCAATGTATATGTGCACATATATATACCTGCTAACCTAGGGTAACACCACGCGTCTGATAATGTGGTCATGAATCCTTAAAGGTAAAGGGATCCCTGACTGTTAAGTCCAGTTGCGGGTGACTCTGGGGTTGTGTGCTCATCTCATGTTATTGGATGAGGATGCCGGCATTTGTCTGCAGACAACTTGCAGGTCATGTGGCCAGCATGACTAAGCCGCTTCTGGCGAAACCAGAGCAGTGCATGGAAACGCCGTTTACCTTCCCGCTGGAGTGGTACTTATTTATCTACTTGCACTTTGACATGCTTTTGAACTGCTAGGTTGGCAGGAGCAGGGACTGAGCAACGGGAGCTCACCTCGTCGCGGGGATTCGAACCGCCGACCTTCTGATTGGCAAGTCCTAGGCTCTGTGGTTTAGACCACAGTGCCTCCCGCGTCCTTAGCCCACAATAAATCTATAAACCTTTAAGGTGCCACTTAATTCTCAGTTGTTGTTTTCTGTACATTCAGTATTTCTTTCAGATGTTGATGACAAAACGGATGGCATAAGCCATGTGATTCTTCCCTTTCTAACCTGTGTTAAACACTTTAAAGTCACATTTATTTTAATGAAAGACAGAAAACTCTGCATATATTTATGCTATGAGCACACAGTAAGCTTTTCTGAAAAGCAAATTAAACCAATCATCCAGCTAGTAAATCTTGTCATAACTATGTCAAGCTCATCTCGAAAAGTTTAAAGACCTTGAGGTTAAATCATAATTGCTATGGAGATGCCACCTAGCCTTTAAGATGGATATCTCCTAAGTGATTTTTGTGCCACCTAGCTGGGATTTGACAGTCTAGCTTCAACTCTAGATGATAGGGAATGTAAATTTCTACTTATTATATAATGAACATGTACAAGTATATGGGCCCTTTTATATATACACACTAAACTCAGCCCATTTTAGTCAACCATATTGTTAAACTTTTTTTTTTTAGAAACCCACCAAAATTGTTGAGCCTTTTTGGGGAAACCTCACCCAAAAATAGTGATTTTAAGCTTTTTGAGCTATTTGCACTGCCTTTTCCATCACACTGCATTGCCATACATCCAAGTTTCCCCTGACATTCCCCCCAACACCATTTTTACACCCGAAAACCAGGACATGTCAGGAATTTTCCTGATGTATGGGAAGCCTATTTTTCACCAGTTTTTTATATTTTAGATAACAGTAGATGGGATGAATGTGAGATGTCTCATGTTGGCTCTTTTGTTGTGTAGTCGTTTAGTCATCTCCGACTCTTTGTGACCCCATCAACCAGAGCACGCCAGGCACTCCTGCCTTCCACTGCCTCCCGCAGTTTGGTCAAACTCATGTTGGTAGCTTCAAGAACACTGTCCCACCATCTCGCCCTCTGTCGTCCCCTTCTCCTTGTTCCCCCCATCTTGTTCCCCCCACCAACATCAGGTCTTTTCCAGGGAGTCTTCTCTTCTCATGACGTGGCCAAAGTATTGGAGCCTCAGCTTCAGCTGCAATTGTTGGCTCAAAACAACAGGTCTATTTTCCATTACATTTGTTTATGAAGTTTCCTTAATGAACTCATACAATTCTAGCCTATGTGAAGGGACATGGAAATTAGACTTGATTTCACAGACTTTTACAATGTATACTGTAAATATAAGCTAGGATAAATTTGTGGAACCAATTGTCTACTATGCATCGGTGAAACCTGAAAGTGATTCTCTTTTTGGGAGGATGTGATGTGTACCTCAAGTGATAAAATAGTAAATCTATACCATTGACACTCAAAAGCAGGGGTAGGCAACCTAAGGCCCGGGGGCTAGATGCGGCCCATTCACCTTCTCAATCCATCCCACAGACGGTCTGGGAATCAGCATGTTTTTACATGAGTAGAATGTGTCCTTTTATTTAAAATGCACCGATGGGTTATTTGTGGGGCACAGGAATTCATTCATTTTTTTTCTTCAAAATATAGTCCGGCCCACCACATGGTCTGAGGGGCGGTGGACAGGTCCACAGCTGAAAAAGATTGCTGACCCCTGCTCAAAAGCAACACTAGAGGTGAAATCACCAGGCAACTATGGTAGTGAATGCCACTTTCCAATCATGTAAAGAATGAAAAATGAAAGGGAAATTGGGGGATTTGGGTAAGAATGAAAAAATTATAAACCAGTCCTGGTTGAGACTACTAATTGCAACGTTCATGGGTTTCACGTTTTCCAGTTGTGCAAACAGTTCAGTGAAATTAAACAAAACAGTTATATTAAATAATGTGGAAGAGTTGTGCATGATACAGCCAAGTAATCTGGCTGAAAGAAAAGCCATTTGAACTTTTTATCAATAGAAATGTGTACATCAATACCAATTTCCCCACCAGTAAGATAGGTAATATTTACTTTTGCCCATATAAGTGAATGGCTTCTACTGAATTATACAGGAGTAATTTAAAGAACTGCATATGGCAACACTGTTTTAAAAAGAGGCACAATCTGCTGTTTTTGATGTTGGAGGGTCACTGGAGTCTTGAATAGAAACAATATATCTAATTACAGTCAGTTTACTTCTTCATTACCCACAACACCTTTAGCTACTGGTCTTGACAACAGTCACCTTACTTTCTCCCTAATTGTGAATGGCTACTGAGCTTTACAGACAGAGTATACGGAGCTGCTGCTGCTGCTTCCTTGGCAATCACTCATAGCCGAGTAAGATTGTCTTCCATAAACACGGTTTTAACAATGAATCTGTAAGTGACTGTGGAGGCCAATTCTGTATCCGCACGTCCTTCCACAATGGGGACATTTATACTACATTTTTTTAGATTTGCCTTGAGACGGTCTTTAAACCTCTTTTGTTGACCACCAGCGTTACGCTTTCCATTTTTAAGTTTGGAATAGAGTAGTTGCTTTGGAAGACGATCATCAGGCATCTGCACAACATGACCAGTCCAACAAAGTTGATGGTAAAGAATCATTTCTGTATCACTGAGATACGTGCAAACTATAAGTCCCAGCCATACTATAGTATTCCCATGTATCAGAGTGTGTGACAAATTCCTGTTCTGGCCGGTACCCATATTTGGAGAGGATAGGAATCTTGAACGACAAACAAGAAGAATGAATAAACTTAGTTCCCTTTACTTTGACATCTCATGCTAAAGCAATCTCAGTGTTAGTTAGACATTTGTTTCATATTATAATGTCTCAGACAAATACACATTTTTGACATTTTTCTGATCAAGTCTTACTCCAGACAGAAGTTCAGATGGAAATCTATCTGGAGTCTGCCATCAATGGGCATTACATAAACTAAGAGATCAAAACACTCAATTCTACTCACAAATGTACATCACATAATTTGGGTTAAAAGATACTGTGCCACTGACTGAAATGTGGTTGCTGCATATGCGGCAATACATATTGATGAAGAGAGACATCAGGGGCAATAACTGAACAACTTTATTGCAGACAATCATTCTGCTTCCTGAAGAAAAATGAATAAATGCAGTTAAAAGCACATATACTTAAAGTGACCACACAGTAATGTAGTCTTAAAATTCTGTTAGCTGAAAGCTTAGAAGAAAGATTCATTGCTTTCCACCTACAGACTTTGGTACAATTAAGGTTCTGGAATAGATAGACCATTGGTCTCACCCAGAAAGTTCCATGTAAACTTTAAAAAAGAAAGTACATTTAACACAGAATGTACATCCTTAGACATCACTGATTCAAATTAAGCATGTGTTGCAGCTGCCAAGAAGAAATGTAAGACAATAAAGTTCACCTGGGAGAAAACATAAAAGGGATCCCAGATAATATAAATTAAATTAAGAGTAGAAGAAAAATTGGAAACGGCAACATTTAGACCAAAGACCTAAAAGTCCCTGCTTTGGTCCCAGGTTTCAGCACCAGTAGCTTCCGTTTAGCTGAGATTCCTGCATTGAAGAGGGTTGGAGTAGATAACCCATGGTTAACAATTCTATTTATGAAATATTTCTAGAAGGGTGAACCAATAGAGGGGGAAAACTGAATAATATTATAATTTTAGACTATCTAACTGTGAAGATACACAGAATGAAAGGGTTTAAGATCAGTGAGGAAGAGGAGGATTGGTTTGAGAAGATTTTGAATTATTTGAGTAGGTTTGAACAATTTGGGGCAATTAAAATGTTAAAAGTTAAATAAACCTTGTGGAGGGAAGAGTGTTAACGTATATAAAATTGTACATATGGTTGATTTGAATATGTTTTTATTAATTATGTATACCCAATGTATCAGCCGCCTGGGGGGTTTCACTGTTTGTGTTTGGTTGTTGGTAAAAAAAAAAAAAAAATAATAATTCTTTTTTAAAAAAAATGAAATATTTCTAGAAATGAAAACAAAAATGCTCAGATCACTTATAGTAGGTGTATGAGGGCTGTTTTGCACATAAGATGGGTTTGTCATTAAAGGTGGCAGTGAACCCTGAGCAAACTCTGTTCCTTTATGAATGTATGGGGCCTACCGTATTTTTCGCTCTATAAGACGCACCAGACCACAAGACGCACCTAGTTTTTGGAGGAGGAAAACAATAAAAAAAAAAACATTTTGAATCTCAGAAGCCAGAACAGCAAGAGGGATCACTGCGCAGTGAAAGCAGCAATCCCTCTTGCTGTTCTGGCTTCTGGGATAGCTGCGCAGCCTGAATTCGCTCCATAAGACGCACACATTTCCCCTTACTTTTTAGGAGGAGAAAAGTGAGTCTTTCTTATAGAGCAAAAAATACGGTACTTCATATGCAGTAAACTCTCCCATGGAGAGAAATTCTTCATGATGGTATAAAATGTCCCTCTCTAGCTGCATGACCCCATCGACATACTATTTCCATCTCTGCAGCTACAGCCACAGGACTGCTGTATGTTGTTTATAACTGGAAAAAATTTTGGTCCGCAGGGCCTGTAAGACAGAGTTGTTCTGCCAGGCCTTTGGTCAGGGCTCAGCCTGACTCCCCTTCCCTTTCTGGACAAGAACGAGTGCAAAAGAGGCCTCCCAGCATTCTCACAGGTCCATATAAGATCAGTGTCCACATCTGGGCCTGATGAGCATTTACTGTTCCCAACCCAAAGCCATCTAATTCAGATTTTAATTTTATCCTGACTTGTTTTTAAGAGGTGATTTATTGTTTGATTTTATATCAATGTTTGTATTTGATGTTAGCCGCCTGGTCTCAGCTGGGGAGGGCGGGATACAAATAAAAGTTTATTCTTATTATTGTTATTGTTACCATTTGATTTTATCAGTATTTTTAATATACGTTTTATGCAACCTGGAGGCTTTGAGGCTTCGCTGACTAAGCAGCATACAAATCCTCTTAAATAATAATGTTTAAATATTACATTTATACAGTGGTTACATACACTTCAGGTTACAGACTCCACTAACCCAGAAATAGTACCTCAGGTTAAGAACTTTGCTTCAGGATAAGAACAGAAATCGTGCTCCGACGGCGCGGCAGCAGCAGGAGGCCCCATTAGCTAAAGTGGTGCTTCAGGTTAAGAACAGTTTCAGGTTAAGAACGGACCTCCGGAATGAATTAAGTACTTAACCCAAGGTACCACTGTACCTCACCTTTCCTGCAAGGAGCTTGAGACGGCACGCATGGCAGTCTTCCACCCTATTTTATTTTATTCCATCAAATTTAAACACCGCTTGGTTGTTGTTGTTGTTTAAAAAAAAACATTCAAAGTTGTTCACAGAGAGATAAAACAATAAGATCAATTTTTTAAAAATTGCAGTTTTACAACCCTATGATATAGGTTAAGGCAAGAGAAGGCGACTAGCCTGTCAACCATTGAGCTTCTAGGTCAAATGGAACTGTGGGCTTCAAATCCCTAGTCTAGCTAACCACAGTACACCACACTGGAGCTCTTGGGGACCTTGGCATACACGAACTAGGCTTCTCTGCAAGACACAGATGCTTGCAAGGCCTCTCCTCCTCCCAGAGGGGAGGGGTTGTGAGCGGGAGGAGCGTATTGCTTCTGCTGCCGCAGCCAAGCCTTCCAGCCAACCAATAGGGCCAGCTGGTGGGCGGGGCTAGCCCCTTGGGTGGCGGTTAGGCATTGGAATATGTGTGCTGTGTTGGAGGATTGGGTATGCGCCATCATCTACCCCTCCTCTTTTGGGTATTCCGTTAAAGCAATCCGGCGGTCGTGGATCCTGTCCAATGCCCTGCTGCTGGCTAGGGCCATGGCACGACCCCGGTGACGTCATGGGGAAGCTTCCAGTTGCATTTGTATCAACAAGCTCCTCCCATTGGTTGTTAACCCTGATATGACTCCCGGCTGTGCAGGGTGGAGTCTGGTATTGCTGTTTCATCCAATGCCTAAGCCAATACTACTCACATGCTGTAACCAATAAAGGTAAAGGTAAAGGGACCCCTGACCATTAGGACCACTCGTGACCAACTCTAGGGTTGCGGCGCTCATCTCACTTTATTGGCCGAGGGAGCCGGCGTACAGCTTCCGGGTCATGTGGCCAGCATGACTAAGCCACTTCTGGTGAACCAGAGAAGCGCATGGAAATGCCGTTTACCTTCCCACCGGAGTGGTACCTATTTATCTACTTGCACTTTGATGTGCTTTCGAACTGCTAGGTTGGCAGGAGCAGGGACCGAGCAATGGGAGCTCACCCCGGGGCGGGGATTCGAACCGCCGACCTTCTGATCGGCAAGCCGAAGGCTCTGTGGTTTAACCCACAGCGCCACCCACGTCCCCATAACCAATAAAAGTTGTGGCCTAATTTTGCCCATTGACCTAAAATAATGCGTCTGTGTGTCTTATTACAATCCTATGCAGGTGGAGGGCCCTCGACTCACAAACACACATTTGTTGCCACGTTTCATCTTTAGTTGTGGACCTAGGAAATGAATGCATGCAGTGACCCCAATTATCTTTGCAAATGGCTACTCTATTTCTCTAAGCTCCATTGCCTGGCTATCAGTTATCCAAATTCACTGTCATTTTAATTCACTCTATTGCCATCAACCACCAGGTTAGTCCCACTGGGCTATGCACACAGTACTCCAGCTTTTCTAACAGTTTGATTTAGGCAAAGATGGTGAGTCGTCCCCCCTTAATTTGTTTGTAGTGGCACTCCATAAATTACGCTGCAAAACAAGATCGCAACCTGAAAATACCTCCTTCACTTTCTAGGCTCTGATACATTTGATTTCAGGTCTAAAACTTGAACATCTAAATTTGAATGCCGTTCTGATAAAACTTCGTTATCAAAGGCAGTTCTGTGCAAAATGCAACTCTCTGAAACAAACTGCAAGCATTTGCAACAGAGTTAAAAAACAAAACAAAAGCGATACTTGCCAAATGTTTCTTCTGGTACCTGGAGCTGACTTTATGTAACCCTTTCTCATCTAACAAAGGCTGGGTGGGGGGAGTATTGATACTGTATCTTAATTGCACTGATCTCTGCAACATTTTAATTAAAAATAAATAGTTTCCTGTATCAAAAACAAGAACAAGTGAACAAGTTCTGCATGCCTTTGGTATACTTAACAGTTTATTCCCTATAGGGTAGATCTGACCCCCTGTGGAGCAGCAAGAAGACTGCATGGAACTGCCAAGCTGAGTCTCCATCTGGGAAATGACCACCACTAGAGGAATAATAATAATAATAATTATTATTATTATTATTATTATTATTATTATTATTATTATTATTTATTATTATTTATACCCCACCCATCTGGCTGGGTTTCCCCAGCCACTCTGGGCGGCTTCCAACAAAACACTAAAATATAATAACCTATTAAACATTAAAAGCTTCCCTAAACAGGGCTGCCTTCAGATGTCTTCTCTTTGACATCTGGTGGGAGGGCATTCCACAGGGCGGGCGCCACTACCAAGAAGGCCCTCTGCCTGGTTCCCTGTAACTTGGCTTCTCGCAGTGAGGGAACCACCAGAAGGCCCTCGAAGCTGGACCTCAGAGTCCGGGCAGAATGATGGGGGTGGAGACGCTCCTTCAGGTATACTGGACTGAGGCCGTTTAGGGCTTTAAAGGTCAACACCAACACTTTGAATTGTGCTCGGAAACGTACTGGGAGCCAATGTAGGTCTTTCAAGACCGGTGTTATATGGTCTCGGCAGCTGCTCCAAGTCACCTGTCTAGCTGCTGCATTCTGGGTCACCTTCAAAGAGCACATTGCAGTAGTCCAAGCGAGAGATAACTAGAGCACCACTCTGGCGAGACAGTCTGCGGGCAGGAAGGGTCTCAGCCTGCGTACCAGATGGACCTGGTAGACAGCTGCCCTGGACTCAGAATTGACCTGTGCCTCCATGGACAGCTGTGAGTCCAAAATGACTCCCAGGCTGCGCACCTAGTCCTTCAGGGGCACAGTTACCCCATTCAGGACCAGGGAGTCCTCCACACCCGCCCACCTCCTGTCCCCCCAAAACAGTACATCTGTCTTGTCAGGATTCAACCTCAATCTGTTAGCCGCCATCCATCCTCCAACCGCCTCCAGACAGGAACAGGTTTAGAGTCTAAACTCATTCTTCTAACGGTGGTTATCCTGTGAGATAAGCAGCCGGCCACTGCTGAGCATTTTTTTTTTAGTAGGTCTCCTCTGCCTGTAATAGTTGTGTATGGTAGGCAGGCAGAAGTTCAACCAGTGTAGAGGCATTTCCCCATTACTATACCCTCTGCTGAGGATACTGAAAGAGTTGCCTGTCAGGGTTTCTGAATGTCTCATACATGCCTCATACAGCACCAACAAGCCTAGGGAAGAGGCTGCTTCTGGGGAACATGAAGATTTCACAGTCCTTGAAGGGCTGCCATATTATTGGTGCAGCAAGGCTTATGTGTTCCTTTAAACACAGGGATGAGGAACCTGTGGCCCTCCAGAGATTGCTGGATTACAGCGTCCATCAACCCTGACCATTGGTCTTGCTGCTTGCCAGTGGCCGGCCCACCCATGAGGCAAGGTGAGGCACCTGCCTCAAAGGGCAGGATCCACAGGGGCAGCAGATCTGAGGCAGATATTTACTCCTCCCTCTTTGTTCCTGAGGTAGATCTTCATTCACCCCATGGTCCCTGGAGAGGAGAGGGGGCGCCTCAGGTACCTTCTTGGATACCATGTATTTTGCTTGCTAACCTTCTTGGATACGACTTCTTTAAAAAGAAGTAGTAAAAGAAGAAAAAGTAGCCCATCTTCAGGTGGGCTGAAGATGCTCTTAAATTGCTAAATAATTCCCTACTCAGCCATGAAACGCCTCCTCCTCTGGGGAGGGGGGGGTTGAATATGCTTTGTCAGCTTTTGGAGAAAGCAGGATTCAACCCAAACACATGGCTCTCATCCCTGCCCATTCACGTATATTTGGACGCAAGTCCCCTTGATTGTGTCAGCCCTTGGGATTGGTTCTGAGGATCACAGTTCTAGGCACAAGTATGGCAGACAATCCTGCGTTGCGTTGCGTTGCGCAAGGAGCGCATTTGCACCCTTCTGGAGCCCACGAACCACGGGCACGCGCGTTCTCCTGCCGTCCTCACACCTTTCACACGCGATTTGTGAGTCCTCCTTTTTTTCCCTCGGGCTGCCCTTTAGGATTAAGCTGCGCTCTCCGCCTCTTAGCCCTTCGTGCGCCAGTGGGGAAAAGCAGATGCGCAGACAGTTTGGTGGCTCCATTTAGTAAAGCCAAGATGCAATTATGCAAAAGACCTTGGTCGCGCAGCTTCCGCGGAGATCAAGAGACCACCGCGCAGGAATGCGCTGGCGCCCTGTCGCCGGTTCGGGGGCCGAGCTGGTGGGGGAAAGAGGCGCCTCGGGGCCATTTGTTGACTACGGGTTTTATACGCGCTCTGCTGAAGGATCGCGCACGGTGCACCCCCTCCAGCCCAGCCCAGCCCTTTCTCCTCCTTTGGAGGTCTGATCCTCTTTCACACCCTGACACATGTCCCTTTTCTCTCTGCTCCCTACCCCCACCCCCCACCCCTCCCCTCGTACCCAGCTAAGCCTTTCAGGTGGAGGCTGAATTAGCAGCCGGAGGGAGGCGAGACTGATGCCTTTTTGTCGCTGCGCTTCGGCGCTGGCTCTGCGAGTGACCCTCTCCTCTCACTCCACCCGGTGCCTCTGAAGTTAGCTGCCTTCCCTTCTGGGCTGGGGTTTAGAGACTCCGGGAGGCAGCTGCTGCTGGTACCTGCGAGATAGAATCACGTTTCCCCTCGCATTTTTTTCCCCACCCGCCTCTAATCCCATTAGCACACCTGAAATAATAGCCTCGGTGGGTGACAAAACGCCGCCTCTTTTTTCCCTTGGTTTTGCCGCTTAGCGGAATAAAAGAGAGGGTTTCTCATTTGGGCTGCCTGGGTGTTTTGTCTTGTTTTTCTATGCAGAGGGGAGGGCTCGGGCAACGGATCAAAGGCCTTGGCGCTGAGCACCCTTTTTTTGGAAGGAAAGTGGCACTGAAATCATTGATGCTTCCACGCAGCGGTGTTTCCTATTGATATGTAAAGGGGGGGAGAGGTGGGTGGGAATCCTGCCACCATCTCTTCTGCCTTTGCATAGTAGAAACCAAAATCTTCTTTGCCTATATATATATATATATATATATATATATATATCAGTCACATCAGTCTTAGGCAGCTGATTTCAGAGTAACATGTCTCAGGAAATGTGCTTAGATGACCTCAGCTTTGTATCCTCATCTTAAACATGTTTACTCAGAAGTAAGTCTCCCACTGAGTTCAGGACTTAATTGCATGCTATATATTTAATGGTTATTTGCTTCAGTCAACATCACTTTGACCTGCTTTCCTAGTGATTGCTAAAGAGAGTTTTATACAGAATCATAAGGACCAATTTATATAATATGAATCCCTTTCCCCCTTAGTTTTTAAAAATGATTAAGGAACATTACATTTTAGAAGGTTTTGGGAAAGTCCCCTCCCCTAAATTATTATAATGTACCAAGGAATATGAATTCATTGAGCCTTTCTCTTTTAGGTCATATCTGTTACATATCAAAGACATCTGAAACTGCTGCTTAAATTTAAGGAAGATTTTTCATCCTCTTTTGTGCATGAGAAATCGATGGGGCTGACTCCTGTTGCTACATAGGAAATAATATAATTGTGAACATTATTTTAATCGCTCCTTCAGTACATTAGTTTAAGTCATACTGTTCTATATCAAAACCAACCACATTACAGTATAGGAGGATATTTATGGTGCATGATGTTCCAGAATTCACTCAAGCTATTGGGGGGGGGATTCATATAAAAATGTTTTGGATGTACACTGCCAAGAGTCATGGGCTGGTGTTTTATTTTGATGCAATAGAGAGCCTCAATTTAAAAAACAACTTTTGCGTTGTTTTTCTTCTTCGTTATCAGATGAGGTCTCTGCAAAAGCGCTCGGTATGTCTGCAGCCCCTTTTCACCTCTGATTTACTAAGGAAAACATTTCATGCTTGTAAAAACCCACTTAAAAGACTCAGTCCTCCAGCCTCTTCGCCGGCAGCGTCCGAAGGTGTAGCGCCACCAAACAGCGCCCATAGGCGCACCTCAGGGCCAAACTGAAACTATACCTCTCTACTCAGAAGTAAGTTCCATTGTTCTCAATGGGACTCGCTCCCAGGTGTATTAGGACTGCAGACTTTCAACCGAACACGTTTTCATCCCTCGTAACCTGATAAGACACCACTATTCCTCTCCCACACGAAACCACATACAGTAGTTTACTTTCCCAGCGCCTCTACCTTCTCATAATAATTTGCTTCAAACCCAAATTATATCTAGTTTTTTTACTTCAGCTAATTTACTGCGCGACTAACATTTTTATAGACTGGATTAAGAGGCGATCTCTAACTCTTGCCATTGAAACACTTCTAGCAATAAAGTATTCGCTTATTTAATTCATTAAAACTACGCTTCTTTTCCTTTATTCGCCTTTCTTTGCCTTAAAGTTTCGCGCACAAACTCAAACAGCAGCGGCACATTAATAAACTTTATTGTTACAGTGAATTAATTCCTGGCACGGTATTGTACTGCTTAGGTACTGCAACTTATTGAGTACCAAGAATGTAACTTGGTCAACTCCGAAATGTGAAATTTGCCGTGTCCCGTCCCACTCCACGCACTCGTATATTCTGGCTGAGAGATCACTTTTATCCCAAACGAAAGTTTTCTTGACAGTGGCTGTAGTTTTTCCAACGTCCAGTAGACGGCATAAACGTTCAAGCCTTCAAATACCAGGCGACCGAGCAGGTTTTGTTTCAAATAATTAAGCAAGCTGACTTTTTTAATTCAGCGAGTGTTTCGGTTGCTTTTGTTTTTGTATGAAGCAAGTAGTATATTCACATAAATTACGATGGTCATATTTTTTTGTAAAAAAAGGCAGACTCTAAATCAGGTGACAAAACCGACCCATATTCATAACTCGAATTAAATATAAGCAAATTATCCCACTGCCCTTCCCTCAAACCTGCTGAAGAGCATCGTATAAAGGACTGATTTATAGATCTTTAGTATTACAACTATAGTATGTACACCTGAAATTCTTTTGAGGCGTTTTCTGTAGTTTGGGAGAACTAAACTCCTGTATCTGAAATTTAAATCATAACAACAAGCTCAATGTTCAAATGATTTTCCACTGCACGCCAACAAGTTACAGCAGCTCTTTCGGAACTATAACCGTGAAGTGACCGGGAAGAGTTTGTGCGTGTTTTAGATGCATAAACCAGGCAAACTTATGTCTAGACCTCCCCTCCACTTTCTTGTTATGTGCAACTCCGCAAAATCACACGTTTAAGTTTCTGAAAGGCTTCCATTTTGACTTCACGCCACGCTCCTTGCTCACGCAGGAGTTTTTCGTGACAAAAGTCGAGGGTAGTAACTCATTTCCCAGTTAATTTTAGTTTTTAACAAATTTATAGCGGTGTTTAGAAAGTTTTAAGGCAACCGTAAATTTTATTAGGAATATTTTATTAAGCCCTCCATTTAATTAATAAAAGACCTCTATAACTCTGAAAATGTCAGAGCTGGTAATTATGTTAAACAGTCTAGCTGCCTTTCTCTCCCTCTCCTTCTCCCCCCCCCCCACCCCGCGCCTAAAGAGATTCAGGCATTTTAAAGACTTGAAAAGAAAAGGCCACTATGCAAAGTCCTGCTTTCTCCTCCTCCTCCTCTTCCTCCTTCTTCTTCACCTCTTTCTTTTTTTCTTTTCTGCAGAATGCGTTTTAGGCCTCTCATTCTCCATCCAGACTGTTTACTGAATACAGTGACTTGGCTATTTTGTCTTTGCCTGTTCGGTAGTACAACCTGACCTCTGGTTGACTCCTGAACTGGACCAGGCGCCCTTTGTTTTCAGAAGTCAGAATCCAGTAAACAAATCTTCTCCAACTCCAAGCGCCCCAGTCCATGGCTCGCACATGGCCACTTGATTCATCTTCACTTAATCCCCCCCTCAGTTAACCTCCTTTTATTATCACCTTCTCAGGTTTTGCCCTTTAATGGATCTTTAAATAGTTTTCTTTTTCGCTCGCTCACAGACATTCATTAAGCGTTTGACTTCTTTTTGCTTTTTGGTCAGGTCACTCCGATCACTTCAAACTCTTATCTGTAGCATTCCTTCATTATCTCTGCCACATTTAAAATCTGTTTTCTTTTGTTTGTTTTTCCTTATATCATGCCCTAAAACCTAAATACTGATGGATGAGGGGCGACCAGGGAGGAAAAACACACTTGTGCTGCTGGTGTTAGTATAATGACATCAGGCTAGTGTGTAACAACAGCCTGTAAAGTTAGTTTGTTTTGGTGAATATTTAGTAATGTATGATGTCATGGATCGTCATATTAAAACTAGAGACTTGTACTGGGGAAGATGGAAGGCTGGGACTTTCTGTTTAAGGTCGTAGGCGCAAGAGACTGGTAGTTTACACTAGTGTAATCCGTCGGAAATAAATGTGTCTACTCCAGAATAAATGGTTAATAATTTACACCCTATCTGGGGTACACGTCTCATTCTTTTTCTTAAACTTGACATTTTAGGCAGTGTTACTTGAGAGCGAGCCCCATTGAACTCATCAGGATTTACGTTCGAGTAAACACGCATGAACTCGGGCTGCCCAAAGTTCTGTTAAAAGTATGTGCCCTGTTTTTAGAAATCACTATAGAAAAGTCTACCCTGACCCCGAAACATCTTGGTGTGATTCGCCATTGAAACTTTTGAGAACTTTGCTTCTCGTTCGTATGCGAGGCCTGCAGAGGTGTAGAGAGCCAGAATATAACCTCCGAGGAACTGAAACCAAATGGGCCGAACAGTCACGTCCTTCTAAAAGCAGTAGTGTCTTGGAAAGAAAACAATAAAAGTTGTAACCAGTTTTCTGGGGGGTTTTTTAGTTTGTTTTAAAGCTCGCTGCTCCCTTTTCGTCCCCTTTGCAGAGTTTTCTAAAAGAGTAAAGAGGCGACCGCAGCGAGACTGTATATTTCAGAGTCCTAGCACCGATAGGAAGTCAGTAATACAGTGAATTCAGATCCCAGGTTTTGGGTTGAATCGGGTCAGTGTTGGGGAGCGGGCGGGCGGCGGTTATAGTTGCATTTCCTAAAAAGGCCATCTAGTTGTGAAGTGTGGGCCGTTGTAGTCAAAAGCACAAAAGCCAGGGCTGCCTCGGACAGTTTACGGAGAGAGTGAGGAACTGTGCGTTTACTTTTTCCTTTTAATAGATGATTAATTGCCGCCCGCTTAGTCTTTTTATGACCAGTATATTGCAACTCGATACGGCCACGGTGCAATTTCTCACAGCAAGTTCCCGCTGTAATAACTGTTTGCTAATTGTTAAAAAAAAAAAACCTTATCCAGAAGGAGCTTTGCGCAAACAATTTGTACTACTGTAATTACACTGTAAAAGTGTTTCAGCCTCGATTGGGCTGAATTAATCTCAGAAAGGCTTGGGAATGACACTGGGTACAAGATGAATAGCTCCCTTCCTTTCCCTTTCTCCCTTCTAAAGAAGCATTGCACGGCTAGGAATGCTTTCCTAACAGAAACTTGGGAAGCCCGGGGGTCTCGCTTCTGTTATAGAGAAGCGCACAGGAGAGTGAGAGGTCATGGTCCAACTGGGGTTTAAAGTGGGCAAAATTGCCTTACCTGGGAAGCTTTAATTTTTCCACCAGCCCCCGCCGCTGGTGCGTTAGGCTGAGGTATCTCACCGCGAGGTGGTGAGCCCAAAAATGGTGTGTTTGTGTGTGTTTGGAGTTGGTGTGTTTCTGAAAGTAGTTTGAAACCGCCTAACACAGATGTACCAGGGGAACAATATTAGCTACTATGCAGCAGATTGCTCGTTCTCTCTTTCCTTTCTGTGTTTTTTCTTAAATAGAAGAATGCTTCTCCCCTCAGGTGAACTCGGTTCTTGGAAATATGAGCGTGGAGCGATTACTCCGCCACTCTTCGGCCACATCCATAAGGCTGCTTGGATACTTGGTATGACTGTACAGCTGTTGGATTTTGCGCTTTATTCCCCCACTCGTTGGGCTGATCTGATAGATGTCAGGCCTTTTCTTTCCCTTAATACTCAACTTTTTATTATCTCCATCAGCCAACAACAGGTATCCGTCTCTAAAGAACAGGGGCCGGAAAAATAACAGACCATTGTACGGGGAATTGTGGAAAAAAGAGACCCCTTATTATTGTGAATCTTCGCCTTCAACTCCCAGAAGCGTCTGTGCACCGTCCCATTTCTGTTTGAAAAAGCAAATTTAAAATCAACCCCTCCCGTCCTTTAGAAATACATGGTTTTTGGCCCAAAAAAACTTAATAGCAACACGCAGGAGACAGAAAGCGAGGCTGTGCTGTTGGAAGCAGCAGCAAAATATTTCTGTTAACGTTTCACTTAAGAGTCTTCTTTGGCCAGAACCAAACCTTATGTGATTTATTTCTGTTGAAATATATTGGTAGAGCATGTGAGAAGAAAACCATAACATTGCCACGGTGCTAGATCAGAGTGGACAGAAATTCTTCATTCGAGGAATGAATTGGAACAACAATAACAAACTTTTTTTTTTTTAATCTGGAACACTTCATGATACCTCTGCTGCCTATAAAAGGTACCAAACTGCAGCTTTTACTGTCACGTGTGAACAGGATGCTGCGCTCAGGAAGACGCCTGGAGATGCGATCCCCGATCCACCTCACCTCTTGTCTTTCTGGAATCACTCGGTGCAGGGGGAAGACACCAAGAAAAAACATTATACCCGGACAAAGTGACAGAAGTGTAAACGAGCTCACAAAGCCCACTCCAAAAGAGAAGAGAGAGCACTGGATCTCACATTTTACCCCTTTTTAAAGAGGCAAACCAAGAAAAACCAAGATAAAGCCTTTTTCCACCCGCCCTCTCTGTTTAATAGTAGCGGCGGTCGTATTCCCCTTTTGGATTAAACCCCAACACAGGGCAAGGCAAAAGAGCAATCTTTCTGAACTTTGCAACTTCGGTTCTCTGTGAAGTGGCTTTTGGGGGATGAGGCGCTCCCCGCAGATCGAAGCTCCCTGCTGATCGATTATTTGATAATTGATTTCTCCCAAAAAACCAATCCATGCCTGGCTTTTCGAGAAAAGGTCCTGATTGGATTACAGCTGCTCCACTGCCGCCTGCGGCGGGGGAGATTCCCCCTTCTATGAGTTTTTCAAAAGGAATGGAGGGGAGTCGGTGGGGGCGGGGAAACCCTGCCTGGCGGAGATCTCGGCTCTGGGGGGGGAAAGATGTAGCAGTTTGGAGACAACTCCTGGCGCAAACGCCTCGCCTCGGACGGCGGAGGTGCAATTCCAGCAAAGCAGGCTGGTTTGCTCCCCTAATAGGGGTTTCTTCTCCCTTAACTCCGCTTCCTTTTGTATTGGCTTGCGAGAGGGAGAAAGGGGGACGCGTAAAAGTCCTGCAATTCCAAGCGCCAGGCAGTGGCTCCCTTTTACAGAGCGAAGAGTAAACAGAAATTAATCACTTTATTTCTAGACAAAGGAAATGGCCACTAGCCTCGGAGGTTGCTAAGAGTGTAGTGAGGGGTCGCTGCTGCATGTGCCCTAGATGTGACACGGGGGCGGGGAGTAGGCGATCTGGTGCACCAGACACAGCCCCCCCCCCCGTCTCGTGTGTGCGGGGTGTGTGGGTGGGTGTGAGAGAGAGATGTTTTCAGAACTGACCTCGGTCCCATTTGATGAACCTAAGCAGAACCGCAGTCACAGAAGCAGATTCACTACAAGAAAGAAAGAAAGAAAGAAAGAAAGAAAGAAAGAAAGAGGGAGGGATTGGATAGGAAAGGTGGAAAAAGCCCTAAACGTTGACGAGGCAGAGGAGAAGAAGATAGAGAAATTCCGTGCAAAAGAAAACACACACACACACACACACACACACACACACAACCTTCAACGCCACGTTGGGGTGTGTTTAAAGAGAAACCACCCAACGCCACAAAGCCCATTTTCTCTTGACTTTCGCCCCTGTTAGTGATTCAGAAGGTAGCAAAGGAGAAGCTGGAAGTGAGGGGAGGGGGTAGTCTTCCGACGAGCGGGAGGAACCGCGCTCCAAGGCAAGCGTCCAAAACATTCGTGAATCTTTTCAAACATCAGGCAAGGTCTGCCACTTGAGGCTTAAAGGGAGGTTGTTTTAATGCACGTGTTAATAATAGGTGTCCTCGTTTTAACTTCTGCTGAGAAAACGTAGAGGAGGAGGCATCTTTCCAGCACGCATTTATGTTGAGCAGGACTCCAGAGAAGTCCTCCATCCTCCAGTTAACTTTTTCATTTCCACGAGGACGCTGTGCCAGGACCCCAGGAGGAAAGTACTGCGAAGGCCTAGTGGAAAATGCATTGGAGACTGGACCCAAGACCAAAGAAACAAAATCAGAAAAAACAACCCCCCCCCCCCCCAAAACCAAACCAAACCAAACCGCAGGGAAAACTTCTTTCACTTTTTTTTTTTTAAAGACGCGGCCTTCCCGGTCCCTTATGTTTCGCCATCTTCCTCCCCAAGTGACAGAGTGGATCTTCTGTACGCCTTGGTTCCCACTCTCCTCGCACCCACCCCAGCACACGAAGTTGCTCCCCCCCCCCTTTAAACTGCACTGCGAAGGACTGGCCTTCAAGCTGACCCTTTTCTTTTCCCTCCTGTCTATTATGCAGTACGACGATTTACCCCACTACGGTGGGATGGATGGAGTGGGGATCCCGAGCACCATGTACGGGGACCCCCATGCCGCCAGATCCATGCAGCCCGTCCACCACATGAATCACGGTCCTCCGCTTCACTCCCATCAATACCCGCACACAGCTCACACCAACGCCATGCCCCCAAGCATGGGCTCCTCCGTCAATGACGCTTTAAAGAGAGATAAAGATGCCATTTATGGGTAGGTACAGCTAGCATCAGGTTCATTAGCTTAAGACGTGCTCGTTCCCCGTTCTTCCCCTCCCTGAAGAAAGCCACCGTTTACTCGAGACCGTAGGTAAATAATCCGGGGCAGCCGAGGCTTTGCATGAGGATGACGGAGCAAGGGTGGCGGCGGGTGGATTTCGGTGCCTCTCCTTGCCAATCGGTCTCGGATGGACAAATAAAGACCCTCTCAGAGCGAGATTTTGAAGGATAAATGCAAAGAGGTTGACCCACTTTACACTATCATTCTAAACACCGCAACACACCTCGCCTAAACCCATGACTTGTTATAGGTAGAGAGGGAAAGAAGGAATGAAGATAGAGAGAAAGGAACTGTGGTGGCAGTAGACATAAAAACAGAGGGAGCTGATTGCAAGTAAAATCTTTTCAGGAATAGTTGAGAAATAATGAATATTTCCTTTGCCCCCGCCCCCCATCTACGTTAAAGTAAAACGTTTTAAAATCTAACAAACCTTTAAATAATGTTTCATTATAATGAGAACTTCAAGGCTGACTGCAAAGTTGCAACCCCACGTCTCTCTATAGCATTTGAAGCCTCTCCAACGTGGGAACCTTAAAAGTAGGGGGGTGGGGGAGCTTGATCTGTCTCACAAATATGACTTAAAAGGAATGATCACCAATTCAGTTTCAATTCGGAGTGTGAAGGACAAGGTGTAAAATAAAGGAGGACATAACGTTGCTGTGGCAAAATGTTTAAAACGTGAGATTTCATCAATCCCACAAGGTAATTTATTATAGTGCAGTAGCCAGGCAGTGTGTGTGTGAGAGAGAGAGAGCGCAAGAGGGATTGGAAAGGGATAGTCTAGGCCAACTGGAGAGGAAGGGCTGGTGTCACACATTTTAGCGGTTAGAGATGGGTGACTTTTAAGGGGAAGTGTGTCCCCCCACCCTACCCTCCACGCCTGCACCCCCACCCGTTCCAAGTCTGGTTGGCAATTTAGCTGAGCTGCGTAACTTCGCAGCCCACTCCAAATAATAAAAAAAACAGAGTCCTCACTCCACCTTAGTGTACATGGGACTCCATTCGGTCTCCCCCACAACTAAACCTACAAAAGAAGATTTTTTGCGGGGGGGGGGGAGATATATTTCAAAATGGCAACTAGACCCGAGGTTGGTTTGAACTTTAGCTAACGTTAACAAGCTCTCTGACCAAGTTTGCTTCAAAACAGCCATCCTGGAGATCTCTATGGCTCAGGCCCTTGGGATCCAGGTCTGGAGAGTAGCAAAGTGAGCAGTGATTGGAGAAGTGGGTGTAAAAAGCCGGGGGGGGTGTTTGCCGGTGGCTGAGGAGACCTGCTGTTGTAAACTTCATTTGGGGCGCTCCTCTTGAATTTGCTCTAATTGCTGTGTCGTCTTGTGTGTTGCTTTGGTGACTCTTGTATTTTTCTTTCAGACACCCCCTCTTCCCCCTCTTAGCACTGATTTTTGAGAAATGTGAATTAGCGACATGCACTCCCCGGGAACCCGGGGTGGCGGGCGGCGATGTTTGCTCCTCAGAGTCTTTCAACGAAGACATAGCAGTGTTTGCCAAACAGGTCAGAAAACAAGTCTCAATGCAAATCTCTTGCACTTTCCCTCCTGTACTGTTCCAAATGTCTGATGATGACGAGAGTAATAGCAGCAGCAGCAGCAGTAGTAACAGCACTAATAAAGTGACAAAGCTAGAATGCATTGGAACTGTTATCCCTTGTCACACACGCCCCCTCCCCGGAATGGATCGCAAGCCTCTGGCCTCAGGTTCCTCCCCACATTGACTTGGGGGCGAGCCTCGGAGGTTTTCTGCCCTCTGCCCGCCACCTTGCAAAGGAGCCTGCTTCAGGCTTTTGGACCAAGGCGCAGCTGACGCTCGAAAGCCTCTGCTTGGCGTGGCGAAAGTACTGCTGGCTTCAGCCCCGGAAAGTATTCCCGGTGCCTGCGCTTCGCTTCCCTAAGCGGGTGCCTTCCTAATCCAGCACTCGGGGGCTTTGCACGAAAGATTGCATAATGGACCCCACGGGTGCTGTGTTCAGGAAGAATCCTAGCGATGCGACTCCCCCCCATCCACTCCCCCTCTTGCTTTTTGGGAACCTCTCAGTGCAGAGAAGGGAGCGAGCCCCCTTTTCATGCTATCCAGGAAAAGAAGGATATTTCCCAGGGATATTGACAGACGTGAAGACGAGTTCACATAGACATAGCCTACTCCAAAACAGAAAAGAAAGCAGCATTTCATAGCTTTAAAAAAGCCCAACAGAAAGCCCCCCTCTCTCTTTTCTCCTTGCACGAAGGGTGGGCGACACTTTCTATTATTATTCTTTCCCTTTTGGATTAAATCCTAACACAGGACGAGGGATCACTTTCTAAACTGATCAACTTCGGTTCTCTGTAAAAGAAGCCGAAGTGGCTTTTTGGGGAGGAGGCGCTCCCGGCAGATCGAAGCTCCCTGCTGATCGATTATTTGATAATTGATTTCCCCCTCGACCAATGCACGCCCGGCTTTCGAAAAGACGATCCTGATTGGACTACAGCTCCTCCACTGCTGCCTTCTGAGATTTGGGTGAGCTCATTCTCTATCCTACGGCGGGGGAGATTCCCCCCCCCCTTCTGTAGGGTTTTCGAAGCTTGGGAAGGGAATGGAGGGGAGTCGGTGGGGGCGGGGAAACCCTGCCTGGCGGAGATCTCGGCTCTGGGGGGGAAAGATGTAGCAGTTTGGAGACAACTCCTGGCGCAAACGCCTCGCCTCGGACGGCGGAGGTGCAATTCCAGCAAAGCAGGCTGGTTTGCTCCCCTAATAGGGGTTTCTTCTCCCTTAACTCCGCTTCCTTTTGTATTGGCTTGCGAGAGGGAGAAAGGGGGACGCGTAAAAGTCCTGCAGTTCCAAGGCGCCAGGCAGTGGCTCCCTTTTACAGAGCGAAGAGTAAACAGAAATTAATCACTTTATTTCTAGACAAAGGAAATGGCCACTAGCCTCGGAGGTTGCTAAGAGTGTAGTGAGGGGTCGCTGCTGGATTGTGCACCAGACACAGCCGTGTGTGTGTTTGTGTGTGTGTGTTTTCGTCTTGCCTCCAGAACTGACCTCGGTCCCTTTTGGTTTGCCAAAACAGATAAGACGACCAGCGTCTCTTAAGTCACAAAAACAGATCACTAACCTGCCTGGGAACTAATACAGAGAAAAGAAAGGAAAGGAAAGGGGTGGTGTGGAAGGGGGGGGGGCTGCAAAACGTCGGCGTTAAGCGGGAGAGGGAAAGGAGGATTCGCGCACAAAAGAAAACACCCACCCAGACACACACACACACACACATCTCCAAGGAAGGCCGCACTGGGCTGGATGTAGAGAAACCCCCCCCCAGCCTCGGCAAGCGGAGCCAGCCCTTTCCCCCTCGTCTTTCCCCCGGTCTGAGCGAGTCGGGCGGCAGCGAAGGCGAATCTGGAAGGGAAGGGGAGCTGCTGGTGGTGGGAATCTTCCGACGAGCAGGGCAGGAGGAACCGCGCGCTCCCAGGCTCCAGTCATTGTTCGCCCCTCTCCGCCAGCGCGCTCGCCTCCGTGTGTGTGTGTGTGTGTGTGTGTGTTTTGTTAATGGGGAAGCCTCTGCTCGCCGCTCTTCCCAGCCGCTCTTCCTTGCCTTGCGGCTCACCCAACCCACCCCTGCGCTGCGAGCCTAGTTGATGCAGCCCGCTGCATTGTGTAAGACGCGACCTGTTATGGCCACCACTACTTCCGGGTTCCAGCATTCTGGTCCAATTCCACCTCTCCGCCTGGGTGCAACGCACACTTTACACACGCACGGGAGACTTGCAGCAGGCAGCATCGATCGTGGCTCCTTTAAGACAAACTCAGACAGCCGCCTTTTCTTTCTTTTTTTTTTCTTTTTCCTTTTCTTTCTTTCTTTCTTTTTTTAAAAAAGCTTCTCTTCCTCTAGGCTTCTCCAGTTGCACGGAGGGAAGAGAGAAAATCTGATTAGGAATTAGGACTGAATCAAGCGAGGGAGAAAGAGAAAGGGGAAGAGGAGGAGGAAGAGGAGGAGGAGGAGAGAAAGAAAGCTTTTAGAGCTCATATGCTTTTGATGTTAACATTTGAGGTGTCTTGACCACTGGAAGCACACACGGAGGATTCTCATCATTCATTCACCACCTTTGACAACCTCTCCTTTGATTGACAGCTGGAGTGGCAAAAAGTCATGCGAGTTAGTAGTTGGGTTTGAGAGGCACTTTTTATTTTTTATTTTTATTTTTATTTTCCCAAAAAAACCCACAAAACTGATTTGGGGGAAAGGATATTTTGCTTTCTCCCCGTCGCTGTCTTGGAAACCAAAAGGGAAGAGTGTGAGCGACGCGGGAAAAGGAAGGAAGGAAGGAAGGAAGGAAGGAAAAGAAGAGGAAAGAGACGCTTCTTCTTTTCTTTTTTCTTTTTTTAAATGCTGAATGATCGCGCCGCTTCTCTGAGGTCCCTCCGGCTGAAGACTCTGGTCGGCTGCTCAAGCTACTGGCGACTTTAAAGGATTCTTTTTCCCTTTATTTTGGGGGGTGGGTGGGTGGGGGAGAGCACGTTTTGTTTCTTTTCACGCTGGCCTTAAAGAGGATATATTAGAAGTTGAAAGGGAAGGGGTGCGAAGCAGGCCGATGGCGCAAAGGGTATGTATTATTATTTTTAATTCGTGATTTCCGAGTAACATAACATTGAAACGTGGATCTTAGAGACACTGCGAGGAGGGGGGGGAGTTTTGTATACTCTTAGAAACACACGACGGAGCGTGTAAAGTCTATTACTGTTTTGAAAGGAGCATGCTTTTTTAACTGTGCATGTCCAACATACAGGCAGGTATGAGATGCCCTGGAGACCTTGTTCCCATTTATTCGTGATATTAATTCATACCACAGGCCACCTACTAGAAGGAGACGCTGACTACACAAGCAGCCTCGAAACTGAATGCAGTTCCTTTTAATATTCAGTTTCTGTGTCTCTCAAAGTAATCAAGGTACTAAATAATATGCCTTTGGACCTTTTGGATATGGTAATAATATCTTTACAATTAATAAAGAACTTATTTAAAATAACATTACTGTAAATGGAGGGGGGGCAATCAGAGCAGTCCATACATTCCAACCAAGATGTTGTTTGGTACATATTTTCATACGTAATGATGAGTCCAAATAACAGTTACACGCACTTGTGTTCCTAACATTACTATTTATTATTTATTTTATTAAATGGACACCATCACTCCGCCGAAAAAGTTTACCAGTTTAGGAAGACTGTTGATAGTGACAAGAATAATGCAACCAAGAGGGCATTTAAAAGGAAATTTAACCTTTCGAATACATTTTCTGGCACACTTTTGGCAATGCCCCTCTCACACCACAGTTGGAAAAAGAAAGTTAGTCCACTGATCCTTTTGCATTTACTTTTTCAGTTTAAGCAGCTGGAAAGACTCCCCCCCAATTCTCCACACCCTCATTTGTCCTTAATTAATTAGATATTGAAATGGCAGAGTGACCTCCCCCCCTCCCACCTCACTAACACAGCTCCCCCCCCCCAGGAACAAAAAATCTTGTTTTTGGGGCACCTGGTTCTAAAGAGGAAATACTAAGCTGAGCTTCCCAGAATAAATGCTAAGAAAACCAGTCGATGGATTTTTGAAAGAGGTCAGAGCTGGAGAATCCTAAACAAACTATTAAATGAATTCCTCCCTCCCTTAAAGAAAACCCTGGTTTTAGCTTTGTCACACAAACACCTGAAGCCTGATTTTTGTGTATGTGACTTCTCAAAAGCGGTAAACTTTAGGACAGGATAAGCTCGGATGAATTAATTCTTTAAAATACTCTCTGTCAGTTGTGTAAAAGACTAACTTTTGTCCCACCGCCCCACCCCCATCCCTGAAAACACAGCCCCAAAGAAACTTGCTTGAAATAGTGATTCTAAATGGGCTATTTCTATTTTTGTGCTCCTGTACCTTCCTGAATCTTTTCAAACATCAGGGAAGGTCTGCCACTTGAGGCTTCTGGCAGGCACAACCGATGCCCACAGGGAAATCTCACAAAAAATAAAGGGAGGTTGTTTTAATGCACGTGTTAATAATAGGTGTCCTCGTTTTAACTTCTGCTGAGAAAACGTAGCAGAGGAGGCATCTTTCCAGCATGCATTTATGTTGAGCAGGACTCCAGAGAAGTCCTCCATCCTCCAGTTAACTTTTTCATTTCCACGAGGACGCTGTGCCAGGACCCCAGGAGGAAAGTACTTGCGAAGGCCTAGTGGAAAATGCATTGGAGACTGGACCCAAGACCAAAGAAACAAAATCAGAAAAAAACAACACCCCCCCCCCAAACCAAACCAAACCAAACCGCAGGGAAAACTTCTTTCACTTTTTTTTTTTAAAAGACGCGGCCTTCCGGGTCCCTTATGTTTCGCCATCTTCCTCCCCAAGTGACAGAGTGGATCTTCTGTACGCCTTGGTTCCCACTCTCCTCGCACCCACCCCAGCACACGAAGTTGCTCCCCCCCCCTTTAAACTGCACTGCGAAGGACTGGCCTTCAAGCTGACCCTTTTCTTTTCCCTCCTGTCTATTATGCAGTACGACGATTTACCCCACTACGGTGGGATGGATGGAGTGGGGATCCCGAGCACCATGTACGGGGACCCCCATGCCGCCAGATCCATGCAGCCCGTCCACCACATGAATCACGGTCCTCCGCTTCACTCCCATCAATACCCGCACACAGCTCACACCAACGCCATGCCCCCAAGCATGGGCTCCTCCGTCAATGACGCTTTAAAGAGAGATAAAGATGCCATTTATGGGTAGGTACAGCTAGCATCAGGTTCATTAGCTTAAGACGTGCTCGTTCCCCGTTCTTCCCCTCCCTGAAGAAAGCCACCGTTTACTCGAGACCGTAGGTAAATAATCCGGGGCAGCCGAGGCTTTGCATGGGGATGACGGAGCAGGGGTGGCGGCGGGTGGATTTCGGTGCCTCTCCTTGCCAATCGGTCTCGGATGGACAAATAAACACCCTCTCAGAGCGAGATTTTGAAGGATAAATGCAAAGAGGTTGAGCCACTTTACAACAAAACATTGACCACTATATTTCTCCCCAGACCTTCAACTAAAAGCCTAGACGCGATATAGGAATTGAATAAAAATGAAGAAAATTGTATATATAGATCTTTTTGTAATTCCAAAGTTATATATCGCAGGGGCGTGGTTGAGAATGTCATTTGGTTATTTTGACCTCTTTAGAAGGAAGGAAGGGAAGGAAGGAAGGACATAAATGTTGTGATAGTAAAAATAAAGCTGGGGTTTGATTGAAAGTAAAATATTTGCAAGAATATTTGAGAAATAAAGAATACTTTTGCCCCTTTTTACGTTAAAATAAAATCTTTTTAAAAGCCAATAAACAAAACCCCTTTTAACTCTAGTGTGTTATTTAAAAGGAGAGCGTCACGGGTGGCTTCAGAATTGCAATCCCACGCCTCTCGGCAGCATTTGAAGCCTCTCCAATGCGCGAACTTTAAAAAAATAGTTTTCTATGTAGTGGGGCTTGATTTGTTTCACCAGTATGACTTCAAATGAGTTGGCAGCATTTCGGTTACAATTGATCATTCAAATATTTCAGAGGGAATAACTGGAACCCCCCCCCCCCCGATTATTATTTTACCTACTGACAACCATGAAACTTCACCGTGATAGTGGCGTTTTCTTTAAGTTGTGAACCCCACTAAAAGGTTGAAAGCGAGGTGAAAAGGAGCGTTAGGCAGGGGGTGTAGAAGGCGGGTGACGTTGCTGTGGTAAACGACTGCATTGACGATAATAAAATGTTTAAAACGTGAGATTTCATCAATCCCACAATGTTATTTCTTATTGTGCACTAACCAGGCAGTGTCTGAGAGAGAGCGAGAAAGCGAGAGGGAGATTGGAAAGGGATAGTCTAGGCCAACTGGAGAGGAAGGGCTGGTGTCACACATTTTAGCGGTTAGAGATGGGTGACTTTTAAGGGGATGTGTGTCGCCCACCCTACCCTCCACGCCTGCACCCCCACCCGTTCCAAGTCTGGTTGGCAATTTAGCTGAGCTGCGTAACTTCGCAGCCCACTCCAAATTATAAATAAAAACAGAGTCCCCACTCCACCTTAGTGTACATGGGACCCCATTAGGTCTTCCCCCACAACTAAACCTACAAAAGAAGAGTCGGTGGTGGGTGTGTTTTTTTTGCGGGGGGAGGAGATATTTCAAAATGGCAACTAGACCCGAGGTTGGTTTGAACTTTAGCTAACGTTAACAAGCTCTCTGACCAAGTTTGCTTCAAAACGGCCATCCTGGAGATCTCTATGGCTCAGGCCCTTGGGATCCAGGTCTGGAGAGTAGCAAAGTGAGCAGTGATTGGAGAAGTGGGTGTAAAAAGCCGGGGGGGGGGTGTTTGCCGGTGGCTGAGGAGACCTGCTGTTGTAAACTTCATTTGGGGCGCTCCTCTTGAATTTGCTCTAATTGCTGTGTCGTCTTGTGTGCTGCTTTGGTGACTCTTGTATTTTTCTTTCAGACACCCCCTCTTCCCCCTCTTAGCACTGATTTTTGAGAAATGTGAATTAGCGACATGCACTCCCCGGGAACCCGGGGTGGCGGGCGGCGATGTTTGCTCCTCAGAGTCTTTCAACGAAGACATAGCAGTGTTTGCCAAACAGGTCAGAAAACAAGTCTCAATGCAAATCTCTTGCACTTTCCCTCCTGTACTGTTCCAAATGTCTGATGATGACGAGAGTAATAGCAGCAGCAGCAGCAGTAGTAATAGCACTAATAAAGTGACAAAGCTAGAATGCATTGGAACTGTTATCCCTTGTCACACACGCCCCCTCCCCGGAATGGATCGCAAGCCTCTGGCCTCAGGTTCCTCCCCACATTGACTTGGGGGCGAGCCTCGGAGGTTTTCTGCCCTCTGCCCGCCACCTTGCAAAGGAGCCTGCTTCAGGCTTGTGGACCAAGGCGCAGCTGACGCTCGAAAGCCTCTGCTTGGCGTGGCGAAAGTACTGCTGGCTTCAGCCCCCGAAAGTATTCCCGGTGCCTGCGCTTCGCTTCCCTAAGCGGGTGCCTTCCTAATCCAGCACTCGGGGGCTTTGCACGAAAGATTGCATAATGGACCCCACTATGTAACGAAGCTAGGAAAGATAATGACGCCTTTGCCTCGTCTCCTTTCGTATTTCAAACCTCTTTTTATTTCTTCTTTTTAAAAAACCCGTCCTGAACTTCCCACGGTGTATGTAGATCCGAGCAGAGAAACCCTTATTTTCTTCTAATCCTGAACTGGATAACTTGGTAAGAGTTCGAATACATATTTGGTATTATATTATCTGATTTCTGGAGATACAGTTGTCATTTTAAAGTTCTTTGGAAAACGTCTCATTAGGAAGTTTATAGTTTGAATTTTGTGTAACCGGAAGCGCAGGTCAACCGCGCAGCAACAACACGCGATCCAGTCATAAGAACTGGGGTTGGGTAGTCGAGGGCGCTTGTTTAGCGTCCAAGACATGCTGCCGTTTATTTAAATGTGATTATCTCATTGTTTTGGAAAGGTCGAAATAGCTCACCTCTGTTTGTGAAACAGTTTTATAGCTATTATGGGTTGCGAGGGATTGAGCCAAACTCTCACCTTAGATGATAGATAGATAGATAGATAGAGGCGATCTTTAAAAATTAGACATGCGGTATTGGGAACAACTCCTTCTCCCTTCCCCAAGTCTGCCAGGCTCTTTATCCAGAAGTATTACAATATAGAGAATATACTTTAAAAAAATAAAATAAAATAAATGTTTGTGATCCGTGTAAATTAGCTGCTTGGTTAAAATGGTAGTAATTTTTTTAAAAAAAACAACAAACAAACTTGAGATCTCTCCATGTTAAACAACATACAAAAGCCATTGCTATTAACTTTTAGTGTTGCCATAAATCAAAACACACACGTACATATATGTGCGTTACATTCACACACATCTACTTTGATAGTAGAAATGAAAGCCAGCTATGGAGACACAGAGACTCACGTTGTTTTGTATCTTTGCAGATGATCCAAGCCATACAAGTATTAAGGTTTCATCTGTTGGAATTAGAGAAGGTAATATTCTCTCTCTCTCTCTCTCTCTCTCTCTCTCTCTCTCTCTCTCTCTCTCTCTCTCTCTCTCCTCTCCCTCTTCCTCCCTCCCTCCCTCCCAATAATGTTTCACGAAGTTGAAGCTTCGGCAGAATTTGCATAAATGTCTTTCTTTCTGGTAATTAGTGTCAAGACCAATCATGCCGTCCATTTCTCTTCGCAGTTTAATTACAATTTCAGCCACAAAATATCTGGATCACGAACTCGCTGGCTGTGTATCCCTTTTTACTACCTTTGTACAAATTGTTGCGCATTCTCTCTACGTTTGATAATGTTTGGAACACTGATACCTCTTCTGCCTGGTTCCTGTGGGTAGTTAGGTCAAAGCACTTCGTTTGGTTTGTAGTTAGTTCTGTAGTGTATTTTTTTTAAGAGCCATCTGCAGGGTCACACGCAGGGCATAGATTGTCCTGTCACGTTGTGCAGAAACAAGCCAGAGTTGCTAGATGCCTCAGTTTCTGTTTCTCTTGAACTGGGCAATTCTCCTTCCCCCACCCACCCCTAAGACGAAGAGACCTGAGCAATCCCAGTTTGCTCCTTAAATTTCTGCGTAACAATAATAAATTCGGTTCTGGGTGCAAGTATATTTCAAGGCAGCGCCAGAATCGAAGCATTTCGGGGAGCTATATTTCAGTGGACCTGTGCATGTCATTGATAGCTGGAGAATTTACCCCTTGCCCTAAAAATAAACATCTATGAGAGATTTATTAATACATGGGGAAGTGGGGAGGGATGCAGGCATTCCTGGCATTTTATCTAACAGGAACAAGTGGATTGGTTTCGTTCTACAAGAAATAGGCTAAAATAGGCCCATTCACATTAGGTTACAGTGCCTCCAAATTTAAGGTCATGGATGTGTATAATGTTTTTCACCAGAGTGCATTCAACTCTGCTTACAAGTGGAGGAGGGGACCCTTTGTGTCCCCAACCTCCTTCGGAAAGGGTTTGCGATGATATAACTGGGTGAAATTAAATAGTTTACCTTAAATGTCACCCATGCAGGTCACCTCGCTAATGGTCACAGCTCCGAGAGCAGATGAATTTAACACGGGTGTTGAATACGTTGTAGGCTGTGAATCATCTTGTCACTGTCAATTTTCTGGGATATCTCTATTTTGCTAGAAAAGAAAGTTATTCTTAATTCTGGATGCGTCTCGAGGGGATAATTGCAGCGTGTTTCCCCCTGTTTGGAACTTTTGATGTCAGGAACGGGGAGGGGGAGGGGGAGTGATTGCTCTTGTCAATTTCACTTAACATGCGCTTGACTATATTTTGGTTTTGTTGCTTCTGTCATAATGTAGGTACACGAATTGTGTGACAATTTCTGCCACCGGTATATTAGCTGTTTGAAAGGAAAAATGCCTATCGATCTGGTGATAGACGATAGAGAAGGCGGATCAAAATCCGACAGCGAAGACATAACGAGATCAGCAAATCTAACAGATCAGGTATGATCATCTCCAGTCTTGTAACAACCGCTCAAATCTGTATGCAGATAGCTCACTGGGTCACAACGCCCCTTTTTATTATTTGCATATGATTAAGCCCCTTTTAGATAAATTTCCATCGAAATGAAAATTTTTGAATAATGCGGCCATTATTGTTTCATTAAGGCTTGCTCTCGGATTCGACCTGGCAAAATGAGCTTGTAAAAGCATCGCCTGCAAACTTGACCTGTTCCTTGTCGCTTTTAATTTTTGTCTTTATTTTATTTACTCCCTTTTTAATGATAATAGAAGTGTTTAGGCCTGAATCGTAGGCTTTCCGGTAAAGTAATGATTTGGGGGTGGAGGTGGGGGTGAAGAGAAGGGGGGTGGGGGAAATCCGAGATAGGTGGTCCGGGGAAAGAAGGCAGAGAGGGTTTGAAATCTAGCAAATGCTGGCTATTTTCTTTCTCTCTCTACGGTTCATTAGCCTGTCTTGTCAGTTCTTCTTGGCCCGAACGCTTTTAGACCTCAGTGAACATTGCCTTGTGCCGAGCTTGACGGCTGCAAAGGGCGTCGGGTTTTATTTGACTTAACCGAGAAAATAAATAATAAAAGCACGATTCCTTTTATTTTATTTTATTTTAAATAATCGTGTGCGCGCTCCAAATTGCCTGCATGCATTCGACACGCCTTATATGGGATATTCGCCATCAGTTGCAAGGGTAGGCCCAGTCCCGCCGCATGCCAGTGTGATTTAAAGTGGTAATTTCGCCATGGCCACATGCGCTTCCTCGGAATGTGCTCTGCTTTCTGCTTCTTCTCTTAAGGAAAACGAAAGTGCCGTTTTGGATTAATACGGGATGTGATACTAACTAATCGATGCTCCTTAACACAGCAATTAGCGACCATCGGGGTCTCGGTTCGCGGAAGGTGGCAGGGTGGTTAATGGTTGTTGTTGAGTTGCAGAAGCCGTTTCTACTTTACGACCTGATACGTCGGAGGGTCCCAGGGACAATCGGGCCGCGGCTCTGTAGGCTTCCTTTTGTTAAAAAGAAAAGAGAGCCAGGCGCCGCCGAGCCGGCTTGGGTCTCCTGGAAGCAGCTCTTGGGATCCCCAAGGAGGCACCGTCGGGTTGACTTAGCGCGTTCTTTCCTTGATCCGCTTTGGCGAGAGGCGCACCGCGCTGGCGCGTGGGGATGCGCTCTCTTTGGTGGCGCGCCTTGCTTAGGCGCGATGAGGCATGGCGAGCAGAGGCTGTCCGGAGTAAGAGGAGCGCGCGCGTGCTGAGCCCTGGACTTCCCAGAAGCTCATGGACAAAATGTTAATATTAATATAGGGAACATGTTGCATGGAGCCTCTGCTGGCAGAGTCAGCAGCGCCTTTCCCCTGTGTCCTCTCCTAAGTGGGCGTGTAGCTCGTACTCTGCTGGTCTCCTGGCACGACGGAGGCGAGATGGTCCCTGTTTGGGGAGATGGCTCTCCTTTCTGCCTCCGCCGGAGCCCCTGCCTGGACGCCGAGCACCCGGGAGCTGTTACAATCCAGCCCTGGATGAGGAAAAGCTCGGGGAGCTGCTCTTGAATAACAATTGTAATCCAACAAGTCTAACTAGAAAATGGGTTTCTAAAAGCTCTGGAGCGCTTGGTACATAAAGCTATTTGAGCAAATTACAAGAATCGCTCAGGGGCACGAATGAAATCAACACTTTAATTGCCTCCAAAATGAAGATTTATACCCCATTTTCCAAACGAACCATTATTTTATTAAAGTGAAAGCTGACGAAGTGAACTTATGTGGGTTTGTGTTTGTTTGTCTTTTGGTTTCTGTTTTCTTTTTAAGAAAAGAAGGGGGGGTTGATATTATTGATACGCTGAGACCCTTATCTTCAGCTGTTTCCGCATCCTTCCCTTTCTTTCCCGTCGCAAAAACGACGATCTAAATATCCAGCCCATTATAACTTTAGGGTTGGGAAGGGGTAGAGGGGCGCCGGGAGCCGAAGGTTCTCCCGTTTTAAACTTTTGATACTTGTCTTGTCGCTATTAGGTGAGATTGGCCCGCAGTTTATTGCGTTTCCAGTGACTTGAGACTGAGAAGTTGGACTGGGGTCGAGGTGGTCTATTCAGTTTATACAGAGAGAGAGAGCGCGCCTCTCGTGCTCCTCACAGTTTATAAAAAATCGCGCGGGGTCGTGGCTCCCGATCCTTCGTTTTTGACTTTAGCACAAGCTCCAAGGAAGCTTGGCTTCAAGTTCAGTGGAGAAGTTACAGGTCTTTTCCTGCGCGCGCGCGCTGGCTGCGCCGAGCTGGGCGCGCACGCCGCCCCGTCTGTTAGCCGAGCCGCTTGCAGCCCGTGTTGCAGAGGCTGCCGTGGGCGCTTCTCCGGGGAGATGTGCTGCGCCGCTTCCTCCTCTCGCCTGCTCAGAAGCGACGGCTAAGAGGAGCGCAGGGGCTCGACCTGTTTGCAGCCGCGTTGCGCGCTCTGTTGCAGGCTGCGCCGCGCATGCAGATCCTCTCCAGGTGCTGCGCCAGCCGCGGTGCCACGTTAGTTGTCTCGGGAGCTGTGCTGGGTTTCTTTCTCCGCCTTTGCTCGGCCCTCGACGGCAGAGCCCTGAGCAGCCGGGAGCGAGATGCCGCTCCTCCTCTCTCTTGCCGGGCTGGGCTCGGTGGGGCGGGGAGGGGAAGCCTCCCTTCCCTTAGCTGCGCCCACCCCGTCGGAGAGAAGAGGGTGGCTCTGTCTATGCCGAAGCACCCAGCCTCCCGCGACGGAAAGCCGGCGGAGCGAGCGCGCAGACGCCCCCTTCCGGCGATCCGATTTGTGCTCCAGTTGCGCGAAGCGCAGCCCGGAGAAAAGCGGCGACATTTAAACCTCCACCCAACGCTCTGATCAAGTGGCTTAGCGTGGGGGGTGCAGGGGGGGGCGGCGCAACATCTGGGGGTTAGGGTTAGGGGGCGCAAATCCACGGGTTAAGGGGCGCAAATTACTTGCCTTGCCCCGGGTGCTGACAACCCACGCTAAGCCACTGCTCTGATCTGAGCTGATCCGGAGGATCGCGCAGAGCCTAACGTGCTGGTGTGGCAGCTGGGATTAGGGGAGCTGGGCTGGAGAAACGGGGGCGCTGCCGGCCGAGCCCTGGTGGGATGCTGGTAATCGGGTTGCGCACGTTGGAGAGCGAATGGATCGGCGGCAGAGCGAGCCAGAAGGGATTAGGGAATGGTGTTTGTGGGAAAGGAAACCCACAGTGGGGAGAGCACAGGGGTTTTGTTGACCCCGTGCCGCGTGTGTGGATTCGAGACGTGAACAGATTTGCACAAAAAGTGCGTGCGCTTTATGACACCTGCTTTTGCAGGTAGGGAGGATGGCTCCAAAACAAACCAGAGGTCACACCCAACTAGTAATATGCCGTGACAGACAGAATGTCAAAGGCGAAGCTTTCCCCATATTTGTAGCTCCGTATTAGAGAAGGTCTAAGCTGTTTAATTTTTGCCTGTCCCGCAGTGCTAAAGGCCAGGGGCCCCGCTCTTCTCCAAGGCCAGCCTGAAACCATGCAAAGAAATCAAGTTTCAGGATCCAGTTCTGTTACCACAGGCCTTTCATCAGCTAATCTGAAACTGGCAGTGCAAGCATGGTGTTTCAGATGGAGTCAAGAGGGACTGAAGATTTACAGCAATTCTGTGCAGATGCTTATGCTTGGATAAATTCAGTGTTTAAATTGTTGAAAAGTAAGCAGTGTGTTCATTAGTTGCAGTTGTTTACTAATATCTCATAATAACTACTGTTTTTTTATAGGGGAAAAAACTTTTTTGAGCAAAAAGGGTTTGAAATCAGCACCCAGCCGTGAAGCTCACTGGTTAACTCTGAGCCACTCACTCACTCTTGGCCCAACCTACTTCGCAGGGCTGTTGTGGGCATAAAAAGGAAAGGGGGGAAATAAGGAACACCACAGTTGAACTCTTTGGAGGAAAGGTGCTTAGACCACCACCAGCAACTCACCCGCATGGATGGGAAAGCAACTAATAAGCGTTCCCTGCATATTGCTGCCACAGTCAACTCAACCAACATTCCCCCTCCTTTAGCTGCTGCATTTCCCTAGGAAAAAAAACCCACAGCATTTTTAATTGTGAAGCACATGTCTTCACCCCATCATTCCACTGCTACATTCTTGACATGTTAGAATAAAAACAACAGCAACACAACATTTGGATGATGTGAGATATATTAAAAATTAACATCTGCAACTGCATAAATGCAGTACTGCATAGTATTCACAGGCAACAAAGAGGTGATGAGACACTAGAAACATATTTGATGTCAGAGAAACAGGCATGCGTTGATTGCTGTAAAATTTAAAAACTGGAATGTAGCAAACAAAAACAGTTTGCCATATACATTTTTAATAATGATAATAATCCGAACACATGCAGCCTCACATTTTAAACTCCCCTAAATCACCATTGTTGTTGCTTACTTCCTGCCTTGGGCCAGTCACCATCTCTCAGCTGAACCTACCTCACATGGTTGTTGTGAGGCTATAGAAAGTTGTACAAAATAGCTGTAAAGGGGGACATGCTGCTTGTATTATATACATCACATTTTGGTTCCTTTAATAACCATCTATGTAGTATTGTGTAAGGGGGATGTTTGTTTCTGCCACTCTGCTCCTGCAAGTTAGTAGAGCCCCAAAGCTCCAGCCAACCTTAATCTGACTTGGTTATGGTGGGTGTTATTCAACTAAAATTTAATCATGGTAAACCCACTGAAATTAAGTTAGGTTCATTGATTTCAATGGGTCTACTCTGAATAAAACTTAATTGAATACCACCCTGTGTATTTATATGCATAAATCACTAAGTTTGCTCCTTGGTTGGTGTGCAGAGTGTCTCACTATTAATCTTTTTCTGCCAAGAAAGCCAAGGCTGTAATCCTTGCAAGCCCCATTAAACCCAAAGAGACTTACTTCTGAGTAGACATGTAGACCATTGTATTGTAAGTTAACTATACAATGAATTCTTAAAGGCTTGTCTGGACTTCCCTCCTGCAAGATACGCCTATGTATGTTTGCAAAGTTTTCACATTTGGCACTTGCCTTTTGGGGAGGGAGTATTTATCATTTACCTGCACTTACTATTCCCTAGAAAATAACTTCTAGAAAGTGCCTGATCTTAAAGCTACTGAGATTCCAAGCAACAGAAAAGGAGGCAAAAGTTGGAAAGAAAAAGGCAGGGGCTTTGCGAACTGTGCTTTAGGACCCAGTGGATTGCAACCTATCTTCTGGGGTTCAGGCAAGTCAAACAAAGCTAAGTTCACTCATGGGCTAGAAACCCGTAAAGGTGCGACCAGCTCTGCTGCTTTATCTCACGAAAATTGCTTGATTTCCTAAGTTTATTCAGGAGTCTCCTAGGCTCATGGTTTCAAAGGAAAGTTCAGTGCAGGCTGGACTCTGCTGCCTGGTGCACAAGGACTCCTAGCAGCTGAAAGAGAGCAAAAGTGGTCAGCTGCAGTTCTTTTCCAGGGAGATGTTCGCCATTCCTGTCCGAAATGTGCAACCCCTTCCCACATGCCCCTCCTTGAAAACACACAGCCCCCCACCCCAAAAATCCCGGGAACTGTAGTCTGCCAAGGGAAGGGCGCCCGGAGTTCTATAGGGAGGAATGTGGTTTGAATTATTTTATTTTTTAGGTGGTGTGGCGAGGTAGGCAGCCGAGCGGCCCTGTCGCCAGGTGTCGGTGGGCAGGTGTCGCGGCGGCTTCGGCGGCCAGGGCTTCGGGGGGAAGGAAAGAGGGCTGTGAGGCCCAGGGTGCGGAGAGGCCGAAAATGGCGGGCTGAGGAGGCGAGAGGGCGGCTGGCAGCAGCTCCATTCCGGGGATCCCCTCACGGCCTGCGAAATGGCGAGGCGCGCTGGCCCGGCTAGTGTGCGCGTTGTGTGTTTGTGCTTCGCCCCTCTCGGCTCCGAGGGAGAAGAGTGCGAGAAAGCGAGCGCGCCGAGGCCGCCCTGCCGCTTCCCCCCTCGGCCTCCCGCTGAGGTTTAGTCCGGCCCTGACGCCGTGTCCGAGAGGAAGACAATGGGCCCAAGTGGGCAGGGAGGATGGGAAAGCCGCGCGGCGGCCGAGGGGAGAAAAAGCAGCAGCCCCGGGCGGTTGTGTCTCCTCTCGGCCTGCGCCCGCCCAGCGGGAGGAGCGGGGCAGGAGAGCCGGCCAGAGGAGGAAGCAGCTCGCTTTGAGGCGCCTGCTGCCATCGCCGGCCACGGCCTATTCAGGGGGGAAGGCGACCTCCCTTCCCGCCGCCCCCAGCCCCACCAACGCCGCGTCCCTCAGGGAGCCCTCGGCCAAGTCGGCCGCTGTGTTTGAGAAAAAAACACCACACCGATATATTAACAGCAAATACTATAAAACACGCAGAAAGCTTTTTTTGGGGGGGCGGCGGCACTTTTTTCCTGCCCTAAGAAGCCCCACCAGGCCTCGAAGGGTGTGTGGCGGGAAGATTCATGCCCCTCACAATCCTATTTATTATAAAGTACTTAGGTGCTCCGCGCTAAAAGCCGAGCACTGCTAGGGTGTTGTTTCATTCTCCTTTTCCAATGTGTTTCTTATCGATAGGAAGATCGGGGTGGCGCCAGCAAGTTTTTATTCGGGAAGTTTTAGCCCAGAGGGGTAGGGAAAAAAAAAAGGTTTCGAGAACCTTTCGAGAGTTACAGAGGCCGAATTTGCCACTGAGGAATATTCTTCTTTTTTGGGCACCGGGGGCTTGGTTGAGCACCGAAGCTGAGGGAAATAGCTGTTGTGTGTGTGTGTGTTGGGGTGGTGCTTTGAGGAAGACTTTGACATTCAGTTCCAAAGTTGCAGCTTGAGGAGAATCCCCTTCCCAGGGGCTTAAAACGGCTGCTGTGAACTCCCTAAAAAATAAAATAAAATAAAGAATTGAATTTCAGTTGAAATCAGTGGGCCCAAGTATGAGGGAATCTCAGTCGGTAGAGCATTGCAGGGGTTGCAATGGTCCTTTCCAACTCTTCAATTCTATGCTTAGGGCTGGTCCTGATGAGGGTGAGCTGTACTGAGATGACAGGGTTGGGTTTTATTTCTCTGGACTTGACATGCCTGTTGCTTTTAAGCAGGTAGGGAGGCTGGCTGGTTCGCTTTGGGATCCGATGGAACCAAATAATTTAACCACTTCTAATTTAACCACTCATCTGGTCTGAAGCTTGTTTTCTACTGCTGAGAAACAAGGCTGACTATTAGTTTTAGTGCTGCGCAGTTACGGGCTTGTGTCATAGTTTTATTCGTCTTTCTTTGCTCAGAAATGATGTTAAAGGTAAGATCAATTGACTGAAGAGGTACTTGTTTCTAAATAAGTGCGTTTGACATAGGACTTAACAAGTAAATATCCATGGGACAGAAGTAGCAGCTAATTAAAATTCAGGTGAGGAGTATGATTAGTTCTTTAATGTTTAAACCACAGAGCACAGATTATACTGGTATAGTTGCTGCTCTGTAACAATTTTGAATTAAGTCTCATATTCTTTACACAGCCGTTGGTGTGATAAAGTGTATGTAGATTTCAAAAATTATGAGCATTTCTGGATAAATAGTACAGTTATGCTTCAGTTCTAAATATGTTTATCTGGAACTTTCAGTAAAGTGCGTATACTTGTGGCATAGATGCCTGTAAACACTTTACTTAGTGGCAATTCAATAATACTTACTTCCATGTAACATTTAGAATTTTAAGTATTCTGAACTAATATAAATGCACATCAACTCAGATGTGAGCCACCTTGAGTTATTTGGGACTTATTCCCAGGTAAATGTGTTCAAGATTGCAGCTGTAGTGTGCAATACAATTTTAAAAATTGTGTTAAGTTTTGAAAATCGGGTAACAGTATTTAAAAAAACACCTACTTTTCTCCTTATTTTACCAGATGTGTGCACTTGCATGTTATTACATCAAGTCTGGGCATCACATGGAAAATTGTGAGCCTCAGTCTTTCAGGTTTTTTTTTTTAATTTTTACAATCAGTTGGTGTATAGATTTTGTTAAATAAGTAAGGCTGCAGTCTTAGGCACACTTATGAAGTTGATTTGGTTACAGTGGTATTTACTTCTGAATAAATATGCCTAGCATTGCTCTGCAGGGCTGTAATCCTTTCAGCCTAGCCTTAGACTAAAAAATAAAAACCTGCATCTCTGTAAAAATGGTTGGGATAGCCTGTAAGTTCATTTATTTGGAGGTAAATTCTATTGGCACCATAGCGACTCTAAATACAGGCAGACGCTTAGGAAGTGCCAGCCACCACATGAATGTTACCACTTGGTAAACTAGTTGTCTGCAGTGTCCTTTTAGTTCTCTGCAGTCACCTTTTAGATGAATGAATGAATGATGTGTGGTAAAACTCTCCTTACCATTTGATAGGATGCTACAGAGCACTACCTGCAAGTAGTTCTATGCGCACCATGATAACTTGCAACTTGGAATGTGATAATCTGTATTTTCACACTAACTGAATAACTTGTGTTTTGGGTTAGGGTGTCAAACACAATTGTTCTCACAGAAACGACCTGGTCGTACATTGTTAGTTACAGGTTTTAGGGCAGAGATGGCTCATATTTTTTGGCCCCTGGGATGAATTCACCCTTTCAGCACCAGTGACCAAAGTGGATTCGGAGTCCACAGTCTTGAACACACACACACACACACACACACACACAAACACAGCACACCTTGCCTGCTCAGTGAATGATTGATCTCATGTGGTGCAGGGGGAAGGTTTAATCCACATTAGATCCAGTGCTGTGTATAACACTGGTATTTTTTTCCCTTTTGCTACTGCCAACATTGGTGGTGTCTTGGGCCAGAAAAAAGCAGGGGGGCTGATCTGGCCCCTGGGCTGGCTGTAGAGCCAGCATCAGACTTCATGGGACACTTGGCACAGTGCCGTTGATGTGCTCTAGTCCAACAAAACACACACATGCATGCCAGCCCCAGTGCGGGAACCCAGACAGGATTTTAGTTGGTGATGCCACTTTTGAATAAGCACACTTCTCATTTGTGGTGACCATTCCACCATCTTCATTTACCCCTAATGCAATGCCTCTGGAGCTCCACATGAATAGAAGTGAGTATTGTAACAGATGGGTTTGGCTGGTGGGGGGGCCCTTCTGAACCCCTGGGGGCCTTGGTTGGGGCCTGATTTGACTGATGGTTGGGGCCATGCCCAGCTTTAGGCCACCCCTGTTTTAGTATTTCAGAATACATTTTTTTAAAAAAGAATAGTAGTATGCTGCCACGCCCTTAGGACACCAACTGTATTACGGTAATCAAAAATGCAGTTTTATCAGTTATGTGAACTGCAGTGAGAATGTGGTAAACACATGTATAGGACATACAGGCCACTCCCCATTTGTGCGTGTTTGAGACGTACACGATTGCTGATGCATGTGCCATTTTTGGCTCCAGAAGAAGGGAGAACAGGGCGGGGGCAAAACGGGGCAGCACAGTGGGCTTACCTGCGTCCCACCGACGCATGCAGTGCCTCAGAAGGCAACCCCCTTGCAAATGTGGAGTTGCCTATAGATGCATACAGACCTTTGTGGAGATAAACTTTGTGTCGATGGGACTGTACAGTTACAGCATTAGGCTTGCAACTTGACGTTCAATGCCATGGTAACATGTTTAAAAATAAAAATAAATAAGTTGCATTACATGAAGTTCATGCAATAATAAAACCATTAGTTCTACAGACTAATCCCATGAATAGTTATTTAGAAGTAAGTTCTGTTGAGTTTCTGTGGGCTGCTATGGACTAACTACTTGCCAGGAATATGTTTTATAATGGTTTCCTGCATAACATTGGAGAATGAACAAAAATTAGAGCTCGCTAGTGTGTTATTTTATATATAAAAAGGACTCTCCACATTTCAATTGAGGTATTGTTTTGTACTGCAGACTGAAATGCATTTATTTATTTTTTGAAAAAAAGAATTGGTATTGGAATTGTGTAGGCTTTAAGGTAGAGCTGTTGGCTTGTTGTTGGTAGAGAAATGTATGCAATACTATACAACTCCATACTAAAAAATAACAAGGTAAAGGTAAAGGTACCCCTGCCCGTATGGGCCAGTCTTGACAGACTCTGGGGTTGTGCGCCCATCTCACTTAAGAGGCCAGGGGCCAGCGCTGTCCGGAGACACTTCCGGGTCACGTGGCCAGCGTGACATCGCTGCTCTGGCGAGCCAGAGCCGCACACGGAAACGCCGTTTACCTTCCCGCTGGTAAGCGGTCCCTATTTATCTACTTGCACCCGGAGGTGCTTTCGAACTGCTAGGTTGGCAGGCGCTGGGACCAAGCAGCGGGAGCGCACCCCGCCGCAGGGATTCGAACCGCCGACCTTTCGATCGGCAAGTCCTAGGCGCTGAGGCTTTAACCCACAGCGCCACCTGCGTCCCAAAAATAACAAAGCATGTCTCTAAATCACTGAGGAGTATCAGTTTTGGAAGTAATCCAAATATGTCAACCACTGCCATGGGACTTTTTGCTGTTAAGTTACTTCATCTTGCTCTCAGGTGCCACTGGGTGAACTGTAAAAGATTATGACACTTCCCTTTCCATAATGTGTATGCAGGTAGCTTTTATAGACTCGCCTTTTAAAGAAAGTGCAATATAAAAAAAAAAATACTAGCACAAATCCAAATAAAGTATGTTAGCATGCAAGCAATTTATTGGGGCAACAGTATTTTTCTTATATAAAATAAACTTGAACAAATATAAAATAGTAATGTTTGACAGAATTATCATTTAATCTTCATATGCATGCCAATTATGTATACAGAAATATAAATGCAAACTGGCAAACAGCCAGATTCCTATAGGGGCTAGCAAAGAAACGATTAAAAAAAAAAAGAACATGAAATAAGACTTCTTGTGAGGAGGTCTATAATTCAACATTATTTGATTCCACTGTCAGGGAAATTGTTGAAGGGATAGGAAACTGATACTAGACTAGAGTCTCAGTCATTTTTGTTACAGTCTTAAATGTTTGCAACCTTGATATGTTAGATGGCCCTAGATGGGCTGTGGGATGTTGATGTATTTGTGATAAAGCAGCCCTTGCATTTAGGTTGACATAGTTCATTTAAAAAGCAGGGTAGGGGCTTGGAACACACACACACTTTACAGTATGTTTACATTATGGATGAATAATACCTAGTTTTCTTTCAGGTAGTAGGTTACTGAAAAACAAAAACAAAGGGTCTTTCACCTTACTCATTTTGTGTCAGTTTTTTTCTCACTGAAATTTGTAGGACATAGTACGGTTTAATTTGAATATTAATGTTTACTGTTTAGCCTGCGTTCCTAAGCATAGTTGGTTGAATGTAGGTCTGTTGATTGATGATAGAAATGTATAGGTAAACACTTTGTGAGGCTGGGGTGTCAGCCCAAGTATTTCATCTTAATAAGATAGAGGATTGGGTTCAAAACCAGTGGGGTTTCTAGGTAAACTTGCAGAATTCATTGTGTTGCAGAATTATAAAACAAAAAGCTTATCAGTGATTTGAATGCATTGATTATGAGTTACGGTGTACAAGTTACACAGGTAATGTGTCTGGTGCACTTTTGTGCACGTTTATTAGGAATTAAGTTTTGCTGTAGTCAATGGGGCTTATTCCCAAGTATTTTGGCTTTTAGTCCTAACAGTGCAATCCAGTACAATTTTTCTTGGGAGTAAGCCCCATTGAGTCTCATTGTACTTGCTCCTAGGTTATGTGACTATGGAATTGTAGCTTCAAAGAATTAAATGACAATCATATATTAAAAGCTCCTGTTCCAGAAAAATGTAGATGAGTTGAGGTATAATCATCAGTTGTATTTAACACATAACTTTTTCACAAGCTTGGACCTTTTGGTAAAGTTGCAATTGTACAAATATTTTGGATTTAATTTTAATCCCCATGTTAGCGTTACTGCATTAGATTTTATTTAAATTCTGAAGTTGCCACTTGAAAACAAGTTATTTAACAATAAACAACATTTTTATTTGTATGTTTGTGATAATATATGAGTCATTATAAATGCAAAACAGATAAAAGCATTCTAGGATTGTACAGAAAAAATATAGCAAAACGGGGATTGTTGTGAAATTCTTTTTTTTTAAAAGAGAAAATACTGTTTTATTTTATTAACATTTGTTGCTTTGACTTTTGGGGAGAATTGTTGTTCTCAGTGTTGTGATTATTTGCTGTATGTAAGTGGCGTTGTCATATGAAACATTTGTTGGCATATTACAGTGTCTGGGACAATTCAATTCACATTAGACATGATAGCACAACAGTGAGAAATCTTCTGAACGTAAGACTTTGTCTGTAGTAAATCCTAATGAGTAGTTATAATGGGACTATGACAGCAAAACTAAGCGTGAAAGTAAATTTATGTGCAACTATGTGAGTATGCATGACTGGAAGGGTCTGGAAAAATTGTGTGTGCAGTAGCGTTCTTATGCCTGCAATTTTTGAGTGGTCTTTCGCCATTTGTTAGAATATAACAATATTTTGTTCTTCTTAAGTGCTGTGGAAATAATTATTTAACTTTCATAGTTGTGAGGGAGAAAACATTTCAGGTCTAAACCAAACACATTACTACTTAGCAAATTTGGAGCTTTTAAAATCAAGCTGCAATGCAAAATGTAGGTACTTGTTCGAAGGAAGTCTCAATGAGTGGTATTCAACTAAGTTTTCCTTAGAGTAGACCTGTTGAAATTAATGGCCTTAATTTAGTCATGTTCATTAATTCCAACAAGTCTACTCTGAGTAAAACTTAACCTTTGCAGGCTCTACTTTTCAGTGAATGAAGTATGTGAGTCAGATATTCATGAAAGCATATTTTGTGAGTGTTCCTCCCCTCCAAATGAACGTGTTTAGGGATAGCAAGCACGTACCGTGTGTGTGTGTGCAAAGTTCAGCTAAATATCACTTCACACATGCCCTTTTTGTGTGAATGCATATGCTCATATGCTTTATTGAAATAACTAGTGAAAGCAGTTAAAATAAAATGTCATGTATTTTAAAATTTTTATAGCTGTGTGTTTAATGCTTTGATTATGTGTTCTTATCTGCCTTATTTATTTATTTATTACCCGCCCTCCCCCTAAGTTCCCAGGGTGGGTTACAACATTAAAAGACAATATTAAAAAGAGGTTAAAAAACCTCCCTCGCCACAAAAAGTGGGCAGACTTGTGTGTCTTGAGTGTCTGGTTCTAGGGTTCCAGACTCAAACTTTTTTTTTTAGTGATATGGAATGATACTTGCTTTAAAAAGAAAATAAATCAAAACAAATCTGTAAAAATACCATACGGATTTTTGTTGATTAGCCCAGTAACAGTTTAAAGGCTTGTATTTATTCATTTGAATATATTTTCTTCAAGATAGCTACAGTATAGCCATTCTGTACTCAGCTGAATAAAGCTAATACCTGCCTCTTTTTCACTTTTTCTCATTACTTATATATGTACAAAATGAAAGAAAGCCAGACAATTCTGTGCTTTGTAGTAATACCAAGGGAGTATCTCTTTTTATTATTATCTCAAGTACTGTATGTTAAACTAGACTTTTTTTTTAAATTGCCCCTGCCCACTTCCTCTCCTCTTAACACTCTCTTTCTGTGCATTAGATAATACAGTACTCTGAAGTTCATTGTGATAACTGAGAATAATTAAATTATTTTCAATAAGCTCCATATGAAACAATATTTTAACCAGGAAAGTAACTCAGGGCTGTAATAGCATGCCTTTTGTTTCCCAAGGTATGCCAGCCTGTTTAACTTCTTGTGCCTCTCCTACTTCAGCTACTTAATTTAGAGCTGATACATAGGCTTGAAATGCGTGCCTTTCTATAGAGGGAAGCAGATAAATGCAGAAAATTTAGGTGAAACTAAAGCTCTTGCAGTGCATTCAGGCTTCTTTTCTTAATTTAGTTGAGATCACTGGAAAATCTCATTATGATCTATCATGTCTAGTTAGGGTCTGGCATCTGTTAGTGTGTCGTGTGTGAATTCTTGACATGTTAGATCTGTATCAGCTTCTTCAGACTCAACATGTCAAGTCTTGTTTGTTGGTTGTTTGGAGGTTATTTTATTTATTTTGGTTTTGGAGAGATATGTTTATGAAGTCAAGATCCAGAATGTTATTCATCTACATGCTTTACATATTATCCTAAACAAGCCTCCAATTCGAAACAGACTTACTCTTGAGTAAGTCTCATTAAAGACAGTAAATCAGTAAAATATGCTAACATGCCTTTTTTTTTTTTTTTGCTTCACCTTCTATTCCATTTTCAAATTTGTAACCTTTGCAACCCAACATATTAATTCTAAACTCATTACTTGAAAGTAAGTCTGGCTTATTTGAATGGAATTTGAAGTAAAGGTTTTACAAATACATCCTCAATTGGCTTATGTCAAAGTACTTCAGCTGTAACTGGGTTATGGGTCAGCTCATCCTAGTCCCGGTGACATGTACTTGGAAGCAAGTCTAATTAATTGCTGTGGAATTATTTCCTATTTTGTTGATTTAGGATTCCAGCCTTCCTCAAGAAAAACTCTGAGTAAAGTGATTTCGGGATTGTTGCCTATGTAGCCCTATTTGAGAGATCAGTATACACTTTAGTCACTATAAATTTACTTTTCTGGATGGATTTGACATCATAAAGTAGTCTTTCTCAATGCTTCATTTCATGTTAAGACTGCAGCTGAGTATCTTAGCTCAGCCAAATGTTAAAAGACTTTTCAGAAAGTGTTAAGTTTGGATTTTAGAGTTGATAGTATGGTTTACCATTTTAACCTATGTTTTAGTATGGTTTTGAGCATAAATATTTATGTGCAGCTGTTCTATGGATCAATTTTACGAATGCTACAAATTAGCAGTTTTTAGAATATTGCACTTGATATTAGCAAGATATATTGAGTATGCTATGGTTGTTTGGTGATATTTACTTGCATCTGTCTGCAGGAACAGACATACACTTGAATAATGGGGCTTCTCTTGCCTTCCCCTGCCACCCTGCAACCACACACAAGCCCTCAAAATCTGCTCTGGAATTTTGGGAAACCTTCTGAAGCAGATTAGGAGTTGGGAGGCTGCAGGAGGAGGAGGAGGGGGAAATCTTGTTGAGTGAGTGAACAGCCAATTGTGCTATGTTGCATTTCAAGTAATTTAGTGCATTGCTTTAAAAGGTAATATTATCCTGGTTTTCAGTGTCATTTTGCAGGGTGGGTGTGTCTCTATACCGTAGGGTTGCCATATGTCCAGAATATCCTGGACATAGCCGGATTCGGCCATCAGAAACAGTGTCCGGGTGGAAATTGCTAAAACCTACTATACCAAGAATAAATGGCCAGTGTATTCTTTGTTTTATGAATAGGTTTTGCATTCAACAGTATTTCCAGAAGACATATGTCATAAAATTGTTCTGGAAAAGAAATTTTGTAAAAAGGTTACTGTAGTGAAAGTTGTCCAGGATGTAGGTCCTTGCATTTGTGCCACAAAAAGGCATTTCACTAACATCATAGCAATCCTTAACTTGAGTTAAACGGAGGCACAAAGTACAAATATTAAAAACCAAGGTATTAAGTAGTTTGTGAAAACTGTTTTTCTAACTCAGTACTTTCAGAATTAACATGGTATTTAACACTAGACATAATCATTGCCAGTAACTAGGTTATAGAATTATATATTTCTAAGATATATGTTCATTGCCTACAGTTTGTTGTTATACAGCCTGTTGTGAGTCCTTTGAGAGCGTCAGGAAGCTTGTAGATGGAGATGATCCAGTTGACAATGTTAAGTACTTTTAAACTCTAAACAACCTTGGATGCTTTAGCAAAACGGACGGTGTCTAAATACAACAAATAAAGAAATAATATAATAATCAGAAGTCAGAAACGGAAGAAGGAAGCAACTCATTCTCATTGATTATTAATATTATTTATATTATCCACTGAATGTGGCCCCTAGTGCATTGTCAGTTGACTCTTAGATTTGAAAGTTTGCCTTGTGCATGCCATTGTTCTCTTTAATTTGTCAGAAAAATCTGAAATTGAAAAAAACCACAACTTTTAGTAACTAATGAAAACACTGAAATAAAACATACACATTTGGCATTGAAAGATGCTTGTCTAAATAGAAACAATTTACATTGGTTCTACATGATGGCTAGGCTTTCCAAAGTAGGGAAATAAGCCACTGAGCCTATATTTCTACATTGACTTTTCATTCAAGCTTGTTGTACAGAAGATAACATCCATATATTTTCTCATTTTAGAGATTGTGGTGTATCACTGAGAAGGAGAGTCTCTATAAATGCATATTGGACTCAAGCCATTTTGTGCTTTGTAGGTTAAAATCAACACCTTGAATTGTGCCAAGAACATTCACTGAAACCAGTTAGTACATTGCAGTGTGGCCTATCCTGCTCTTGGTCACTTACCCTGTTAAGAGGCATATTAAGAGGTATATTCTTCTTGCAGTTTTCAGTCAGGGGCAGCTAAATATAGAGAACACTGTAGCAGTCCAGTGTTATTGTTGTTGTTGTTGTTGTTGTTGTTGTTGTTGTTGTTATTATTATTTATACCCCTACCCATCTGGTTGGGTTTCCCCAGCCACTCTGGGTGGTTTCCAACAGAATATTAAAATACAGTAGTCTATTAAACATTAAAAGCTTCCCTAAACAGCTGCCTTCAGATGTCTTCTCTTTGACATCTGGTGGGAGGGCGTTCCACAGGGCGGGTGTCACTGCTAAGAAGGCCCTCTGCCTGGTTCCCCTGTAATTTGGCTTCTTGCAGCGAGAGAACCGCCAGAAGGCCCTCGGCATTGGACCTGAGTGTCTGGGCAGAACGATGGGGGTGGAGAAGCTCCTTCAGGTATACTGGGCTGAGGCTGTTTAGGGCTTTAAAGGTCAGCACCAACACTATTAATTGTGCTTGGAAATGTACTGGGAGCCAGTGTAGGTTTTTCAAGACCGGTGTTATGTGGTCTCAGCGGCTGCTCCCAGTCACCAGTCTAGCAGCTGCATTCTGGATTAGTTGTAGTTTCTGGGTCACCTTCAAAGGTAGTCCCACATAGAGTGCATTGCAGTAGTTGAAACGAGAGATAACTAGAGCATGCACCACTCTGGCGAGACAGTCTGTGGGTAGGTAGGGTCTCAGCCTGTGTACCAGATGGAGCTGATAAACAGCTGCCCTGGAGACAGAATTGACCTGCGCCTCCATGGACAGCTGTGAGTCCAGAATGACTCCCAGACTGCGCACCTGGTCCTTCAGGGGCACAGTTACCCCATTCAGGACTAGGGAGACCTCCACACCTGCCTGCCTCCTGTCCCCCCAAAATAGTACTTCTGTCTTGTGATTGTGACATGAGACAATCATCCAAATAAGTTCCATTTTGATCAGTGAGAATTGTTTTCAGGGGTATTCAAGCTTCTGTAGGTCAAGATACAAGTCAGGTAGAAATATCTCTTATGGCTTGAAACAGGAAGGCACCTGTATCTAGCAGGGACCAGAACATATCATACTATCCTTACCTAATCCTTGTAATAAATAGGAAAGACGACTTGGGATAACTTGAACAAAATTCCAAAGAGCAGGTACCTTTTGATTTGCATGCTTGCAATGACATAAACAACATTTTCTACTGTACTTCTGTACAACATATATTAACTGTGACCTGTAGCATGTCACTTACTAATAACATATAAGTATTTCAACCTCTGCATGCACTTCCTGCATCAGAGGTAGAAAGTGTGAGTTTCATAGTATATGCAAGTACCTGATTCTTCTTCGTCTTCTATTATGACCTATAACCACAATGCCACTGTGAGAAGACACTGTGGAAATCTAAACCTTCCATAAGTTGCACCTTGTTAAAAGTATATTTATGATGAAAATTAAGTCTAATTTTATTTATGTATGTAGACATTTACTTGTTAAAACATCTGTAACATTACAAATGGCTTACTGATACTTTTCAGGCAAACATCCATGTATTAAATCCTAACCCTCTTACCTGGAAGTAAGTCCTAATAGGATATATGAGTGTGCATGGCTAGGATTGTGCTGTAATTTATATTCTGTACCTCGTCTTTCTTCCAAGAAGTTCAGAACAGTACTTTGATCTTGTAATTTCTCAACTTACCTGTCTGTCAGACTAAATAGCCTATTTATTCAACAGACGAGGATAAATTTGGACTTGGGTTTGCCCAAATCCAAACCCACCACACATCCCATTATATATTGTCAGGAATTCAAAGTAATGAACAGCACATGGTGTTCTTAAGTGGTCTCTTATCCAGACACTGACAAGGTTTAGACTGGCTTAGAGATGCTACTACATTAGATAACTCTAGGCTATTCATAGCTGCAATTTTGTTCATCTCTGTACGTGGAGAATTAGCATGAGACTTCTATAAATCCAGAACAACCAGGTTTTTAAACATCTGCTGTTTTCTCTCTTGTAAATGGTTAAAAGCCACAAGCAGCCTCCTTTCTGCACTACAGTAGTAAGTGTTGGCACACCCTTAAGTGAATATAACATGATCAGTAAATGTTCTCAACCATGATTTTATGAGCAACCCTGATCCTATATATTAATGAATGATACTTTGCTGATAGGTCCACCCCCCCCCCCAATATAGGCATGTGTCGGTGATGACAGTGGTGTAGAAGTAGGGCAGCAATCTAATTGGTCTATCCCTTTTTGAGCTTGGCATGTAATGAAGGGAGAGTGGTGTTAATGAATTATTTATACATTTGCTTTCTATATTTGCCAATACTCTGTGTCGGTGTATAGGGCGTACGTCTTGGTCTTTCACAAGCCATGTAAAATATTGCTGAGCTGGTGGTGAGAGTGCAGGATATAAGGACTGTGGTCCCTTAGTGTCTGCATCTGATCCTATAAGCATCATAAATTGGGGCCTAGGGAAGTGCTAGAGTAAATGTCCTTGAAAAATCCTAGTGTGCTTTTAACATACTGTATATACATTTGTTGGTACTTTCCCCATTCCTGTCTACCTGACGGGAGAAGCTTTATTTGCTAAATTTTTGTGATTCTTCTGTTAAAGGGTCAGTTCAATTTTGACAACCCTTTGTGGAACATCTATTCTGTGACACTGCGTTGAAACGGTGCACAGCTAAAGCTGAGCTGGTGATCGGTGACAACACCCTCACGCCATTACAATAAGTCCAGTTTTGAAATGAAGTTGGTGTTTATAATAGTGGCAGTACATGCCACTCTTTACAGCATAGTGCTTTTGATGGACAGCTGCCAATGTGGACCATTAACTGGTAACTGTTGCCAGGTGTGGCAGTGATTAAGGATAATTATACTATCAATCTTTTATATGCACACATTTTTGTTCAGTAGTTGTACATCTAGTATGAAGAGGATGCTCTTATTCCCAGAGGTGAGCAGTAAAACAGTTTGCACGATTGCCCGTAAAGAACACACAGGCATGCTATATTCATTCCCAGCGCCTTGTTCCTTCACATGCAGGACTTTGTTCATTGCTTGTGAACCCAGTGGAAAAAAATATTACTGATTTATGTAGGTGCTATGGAACACACAGAGTGTGAGTGTATTACTGACCAGCAATGGAACTGAAGTGGTTGTGGGGTGTTAAAACACCACAGCTGCAGAGTGGGAATGAAGGCTGGCTTTTTTCTTTGGCATTTGATTTTATTTATTTCAAGAAAAAGAGAAAGGCGAATCACACATGCTCTTGGACAAGGCTTTCCACATTCCATTTAAACTTGGAAATCACTGACCAGATGTAAAAAAAAAGTTTTAAAAAAGTGGGTGAGGGCATTCAAAGGTGTGTGTGTGTGTGTGTGTGTGTGTGTGTTTTGGAGATTTGCGGGGTTTTGCTTTTTGTTTTATTACAAAGGAAGTCTTATGCTGACTGTGTAAAGGAAATGGAAAAATGTAACTTTCCAGTGCAATTGGTGGCTTCCTACTGTGTGCTAGTCTGAGGTGGCAAGATGTTAATGACTCTGTTCCACTGGGAGCTTTTCTGCTCTAGGGATTCTATCCAGAAGTGAGGAGCCTAATGCTTTATTTGGATCAGTGCAAACACCTAGTTCAGAGACAAGCTAAGCTGTGACTTGCATCAGCGTGGCTTACCACAGCCTAAGCGGTGATGGTGTTAAGTCACTGCAATTCCTCTTCAGTATACACCAGTATTATGGTAGATTTTTGGTGATGGTCACCAGCAGCTTTATGAGAAAGGCTATCAGTTTTTAGGTCAGATGTTAATGATACCCATACTCTAGGGACCCAAATCTAGAACAAAACTAAGATGCCTTAGCAGATTTTATAATTTAAAATTTGTTGTCCAACTTATTAATTAATCATTTGCTGTACTCTTATTGTGCGAGAGAGGGAGAGAGAGATGATGCACAGAGAGGCATAAAGCTTTTAGGATAGATTTCATAATCTTAATACTGGTGATGTGTTTCTTGTGTTGGCTTGCCCTTATTATTTCAATAAAAAGACTCATGCTGGTCTTTCTCGTTTAAGTCTCCTGAAATGCTGTGTGTGTGCTTAAAAAGGAAGAAATAGGGGGAAAGAATAAGGGTGATATTCAACTAAGTTCTCTAACTTAGTCATGTTCATTAATTTCAGTGGGTCTACTCTGAGTAAAACGTAATTGAATATCATATTAAGAAAACAGTATTTGACTCTTTCTGTATTAACGATACCATGACAGTATGTTTATTTCCCCCCCAAAACCAAGTCAGGCAGAAGGTCTGTTTCATAGGACAGCAGTGTGTTCTTTTGAACCTGAAGCTACTAATGATGGCAACTTTAATTGTACAAAAAGCAAGGTCAGTTTCTCTTCTTGGATGAGAGCTGCCCCTGCCAGGTCTTTTCATTCCCCCTCACTTTTCATTAATAAGGCACACTCTTGAGCTTTGACGCTTGAAATCAGGAACACCTGTTTGGGGCTGTGATGAAATAGACTAGGTGTCAGGCTTTTAAAAGGGATCACATTCTTCTACCAACTTTGCTGCATATGTGTTAGTCACCGATCAGACAGTACTTGAATTGGAGGTCCTCTCCAGATGTCCTGAATAATGATGATTTGTGCTCATGATGCTATTTGGAGGGGGAGGGGATGTCACACGTTACCACACTTTCAACACTGTACTTACAAAAACACGGCTTCCTTTCCAGTCAGTGTGCCCATCCCATAACTTGCTGAAATCCTGTAACATTTTACACCACAAATGTTCTGGTTTATTGTTGTCCAGTTTTTGTTGTGGTATAATATTGGGGAAGTATTGCAGAACAAACTAAAAGAGAATAAATCCATCATTCATGTCGAGACCATGTTGCAGAACATGCCTGCAATAAAACAGCAGCCTGAAGCAGTGTGACTCTCTTTTCTTTGGCTCTACAAACTACTCAACCAGAGGTGTAGCAGAGCACAAAGTCGATGGTGCTCACAATGTCTGTGTATTTTGGATTTCTAAACTGGCTTGTTATCAGGGAAAGGTTTACATAAGAGGAGGGGCTAGGCTAGTTTATTTATTTTTTTGGTAATTGTCAGCGAGAAATTCAGTTAGTACTAGAAGTTAGGAAACAGTAAAGTAAATGTCTTTTCTATTCATCCTATGCCTCTATACAGTATAATAATGTGCTTGATTTTAGCATATATGTAAAAATGGGACAAATTGGAGAGACAGGAAATTGAATAATATGGACATAATCTTCAGAATTATAATAATAATTAATAATTTTATTATTTGTATAAAACAATAACGTTGTACAAATAATAAAATTATTTGTATAAAATCCTGCCAGTTGTGCTTAAGTCTCATCTAGCTGGCCCTGTATGCACAACATGGAATTTGTGGCCTAGCATGCACAAATATAAGCTGCACACATGTGAAAGGGCTTCCATGGATATAACATTGGCAAATATGGAAAAATATATATGCTTATGTCACATTGGAATAACTGAAATTTAACCACACATGAACTTTTTAAAATAAAGCCTAAGTATGCTTAATTTGTTAGGGGTTCTATTTATGGGGTGGTTGGACTGCATTGACTTCAGTCTAATTTATGTTCCCAAAACCATTGTTAGAATTGCAGCCTGGAATTCTGACCCAGAAACCTTTACTGAAAAAAATAACTTCACTTTTAAAGTATAAAACAGTCTTTCTTTTGATTTTTTCCAGTGACTTAATTATAGACGTATAATTTCAGTAGTCATCCTTCTTGCATGTTGTGAATATTAAACTGCTGTCCTTCATACAAATTTGATATAAAATAATGATTACCGGTATGTTGGAGATTTCAGCATAACATAGGCACACAATTTCTGTTTCATGTACAGTCTGCTATACTAATGAATTTAAAACTAGTACTTTATTCTGTAGTTAAACTTGGAGATTGGTTTTCTGTTTTGTAGCTGGTTATTATTGTGTACAAAAGGATAGAGGGCTGATTTCTGTGTTACAGTAATAGGTGTAATATCCTCTGGTATACCAATTACCTCTTACGTGTTTTAATTGGCATGTAAGGATTAAACCTTTAATGGAAATTTCAGAGTATTCACACATTCGTCAATTCCTTGGTGAAACATTTAGTATTATTATTGCAGACTTTTGTTCATTTACTGTGACACAGGATTCTGTCTGTACGGCCTAGAGGCTAAGCAATGGATTCTGGGAGGTTAAGATGTCCTGATCCTCCCCCCCCCCCCCCGCAAAAAAGGGATCTCAGCCACTTTTTGGAGAGGCTGTTTAGATGCTCATGAGAATGGCCCATCATATCCTACACCTGCAGGATAAAATTGGGTATTATGTAAATAAATCTATATGTGCAATAAAAACCTATATATATTAACAGAAGCTGATGTTTTACAAAGAAGGTACTTTTCTTGTCTTCAAGAGAGCATTCTATTTGGAGTACACACCTCCCCATTAAAATTTTGGGCTAGCATCCTAAGAGCTACTTAGGTGTCTCCAATATCTTGGATGTCCTTGGTGGTGTTACTGACTTTCCCCCCTTTGAACAGCAGACCCCCACAACAGACTGCAAACTGCTTTTGAAAGTCTCCACATTTTCAGAAGCAACTTGCTATGTGACATTGGGCACTTATGTTGAAGAAATACACGTTGAAAGTTGTGAATTCAGCATGGCTGTGTAGTTCTTTGGATCCATGCTCGTGTTTGGACATTTTCCTGTGCCACTTAACAAATTCATATATGCACCACAGCCTAAATGTTCAATCAGTATTAGCATCTTATTTCTGATGCATATATAGAAGAGAAAGCCAGCCAGAAGTTCTAGTAGTGTTTCCTATGGCAAAGTGTTAAAGCCACAAATGCAGTTTTAATAGAAAAAACAATTTCCTCTTATGGAATTAGTTAAGGTCTGAGGATTTATATACATTCACACAAAATATATGCATATTAAAAATTATATTTACTATCCATCTTTTCCACATGTGGAAGCCAGGTGGTCCTTGACTCTTCAGCACACAGTGAACAGGAGGTTGGCAAATGAAAGATGAGTTAGGGAAACAAAGGGGATAAGTCAACACTGCTAATTTCCCTTCTCACGAATTCCCCCTTGCTTCTCACCCTTCTTGCCTCTGAGCCTCACTGGTGGGCTTTGCCCCAGGGCTCATAAAAATACCCAGTTGCTTAAAACATTGACTGCCACCTGTGACTGTTACAATGGTTTAAGTAGCTACAAAGGTAAATACCATGTAAAATGCCATTATAAAATGCCAGTGCCAGTTAATGTTGCAAATACAATGGTACAGTAATGCAGAATGTTTGCATGAAACCTATGTGTGGAACTATCCACCTAGAGAATGTGGGACAGAATGACAAAATAGCTTCTCAGCCTCTGTTTCTCCTGGAGAGCTCCATTGCAAGGGAGCATCAGCATCATTTGTTGAGTGTTTACAACCTCCTCAGTGCTTTGCAAAGATGCAAGTAGATACTGAAATTCTAAAAAATACAAGGCACAATAGGGAAGGGGAGAGATGAGCACAGGAGGATCACCATGAATTGTACGAAGGATAAACTAAGGAAATACTGGAGTTTATGGACTGAAAAGTGCAGCCCCAAGAACCTGTAATGGGATCAGTGGATTTAAGCTTGTTCATAAATGATTTGGGGTTTAATGCTGGATAGTAAGATGGCCGCATTTGCTGATGAGACCAAATTGTTTAGAGTGGTAAAAACAAAAAGGGGTTGTCAGGTGCTTCAAAAGGAACTGTCCGAAGTGTGCAAATGAACATTGACATGTCAAATGTGATATGGTGTAAGCAAATGTAAGGTTATAAAGATTGGGATGAAACAACCCCCACCCCCAAGCTTCTCATATAGGTTAATGGAATCTGAACTGGCAGTGGCAGGCCAGGAAAGAAATATTGAGCTTATGGTGGATAGTGAGGGGGAAATGTCTACCCAGTGTGTGGATGCAATGAAAGGGGTCATAAAAGGAGGTATTTAAGATAAAACTGCACTATCATAAAGACTTTATACTAATATATGAGTGCACTAGGACCCCTGGTTGCCACACCTTATAAAGGATATTGTAGAACTGGCATAAATAAAGATAACAATAACCTTAAAATCTTCAGTGTATCAAAATTTCAAAGAGAGTGAATAGTTGGTGGACCAAGTACTGTAATAAAAGTACAACGACACCGCTGCAAATGGAGATCTGGGGAAAGGAATAGATGATGCATACAACATAGCAAAACATGGTGATCCTATATAGACTTAGGGAGATTAAAATTAATGGTAAGAGAAGTATGTCTGGGAATAACAGGAAATCATGAAAGATCAGATACACCTGATGCCTGTTAGACAAATATTCGGCTGGTTATTTCTTTGTAATTGGTTAAATTCAGCCCTCTGAATTGTTCTCTGACCCACCACTCTTTCTGTGGTTATAGCTCCCATGCTTTTCTACCCACGTTCCCCATACATATGCCATCTTCTATCTGACTTCTATTTTCTTAATTGCCTTGCCAACTGACTCTTCCCACCCCCATTACCTTCCTCGACTCTAGGATCTATTCAACTTTAAAGCCTTGCTTCTTTCCTAACATCCCTTCTTCCTTGCTAGTAATGCTCAGACCCTCCTACTCCTGTGGGATGTTTTCATCCACGCATGCTGAGCATTCCCCTTTCAGGGCAGGTACATTGATAGTCCATGAATGTCCTTTCCCCCTCCCTGCTTTGTTTGAACATTCCATGAAATCTCTGCAGCTCAGCCAGTGGCTGGCTGGGTAGTTTGCCTGCAGCAGGAAACAGCCAGTTTTTAGTCCACTAGTGCTAAGGAGTGTGGAATTTCTACCTACACTGCTGTCACTTACATATTGTATTCTCTTTCCACTGTGTTCTGTTGGGGAAGGGGATAGGATTAAAACAGTTGTTTGCTTGGTGTGGGATTCCTATGAAAATTCAAATGAGTGCAACACATCTGTGTCATATATCAGTATTCCTATATGTCTAACAAAAGAATGGGAGTTTTGTTCCTTCAGTGATTTACTGCTCCCCCAACAAAGGAAGGGGAGGGGGACAACTTCTCCTTATCCAAGCCCTTTCACACATTTAGCTGTCAGCCTGAATGTGAGCTGGCAAGAAGTTGGTGCTATCCTTTGACATTAACAGGATGCATTTTCTTGCCAAACTGCTACAGCATTAGGACAGTATGGGTGCCACATTTCTTAACGAAAGGGTGAAGTGAGGAGAGAGTGGATGTACCATACTGCATTGTAATAAAATTGTTACAGAAAGAAGCCCTTACTTCTTTCTGTAACAATTAGGGCTCCTGACATGAAGGTGTCATGTTGAAAGCGAGGGATCCCTTGAAAAACACCCCCATCCGCCACAACTCTGGTTGTCCATCTGACCTTGTCTTGCCTTGTATCTTTGAATTGTTCTTTTTGTGTGGCAACAGTCACACTCTTACTTAGTTGCAGATGTGCCTCTGAGGCGGATCTCATTTGGAGAGCTGTCATTCATTTTAGTCTCACTTACTTTCATTCCACACTGGGTTTTGTTTGCTCAGTGCTTCTATATTGCTGAAAATTGGTTGTGTCGATAATAAACATTATGTGACTGCAATTTTATAGAGAGACTTTTACACAAGAAGGAAAGAAGTTCATGACATTTCAAGTTTCTGCTGTACATAATTTTTGAATGACCTTATTTTTATGTTCTCTATTTTGGGGTTGTTTGGAGCTTCTTAAATGGCCATCCTGGCCGGTTTAGTTGGCACGTATCGCTTGTTTGCTACTGTTTTTGTGGTTCAGAACTTTTAAGACCTATGGCTGTGAGGAGCCAGAAACAAAAGAGTTATTCCTAGACTATTGTGTGAGCTGTGTGTTTAGCCCTGGCTGATCTATCAAGGAGATGTGAACTGCTGGCAGATTTGACCAAGTATCTGTTTCAAATGGTTGATACAATTGAAAATTCTATACTAATTCCTCCACATGTGATGACATTATTAGTGAGGTCTCCAGATTTTGAAAGGTAATATATTATAATTTGACACAAACTCTTCAGTGCTGCAGCAGTAATAGTATTTTTACATTCTTACTGCAGTAGAGGACAATTCCTATGCTTTGAATGGGTGTAATAGTCTGTGGCATTAAGTTGCAAAGGTTTTTCATATGCTGTTTGTGATTCTGTTTCCCTAAACATAGATACCGTTAGTCCAAGTAGTTGCCTTTTCATGTGATATTGTGTTAGAAGACAACTGAAAGAGTCATCAATATATTATGCCATCCTTGACTGACAAGAGTGTAGTAGAGTGGTAAAAAGACTCGCCTACCAATTAGAAATTACATAGTTTGAATCTTGCCTTGACCATGAATTCACAAGATGGCTTAATCAAGCCACTTTCTTAACCTTCGCTCCCCACCCTCCTCTCTCCCTCCCAATGACTGATAGCTTTTACAGGGTGGCTGCACAGTAGAATGAGCAGTAGAAATGACACCTGTGAACAGCTAGTTGCAAAAATAAGATAAAGTTAGTATTTTCTACCAAATAGCAATACTGTACATGATGAAATTATATTAGCATTTGAGGCTAACTAAGAGGCCCCTTTGATACAGTTTTACACAGGGATGGGGGGTAGGTGGAGTGGGAGCAGTGTCAGTATAATGTGAAACTATGAAACAGTTGGATTTTTAATTTTATTTTTGTATTTAGTAGCTCTACAGATAGACTCAACAGAAGGGGTAGAATCATTCTTAAACATTCATAACATTGTATAGGCCAATAATGGAAGCTGTTGCTATGCCAGTGTTGTGAACAAATCCTGGATGTTGCATTAGTGCAGCAGTGTGTGTTGGGAACAATCATGATGGTCAGATGTGACATAGTAAGAGCACATTAAGCCATTATGTGGTGCAGAAATGGTCTGTGATGGGGCATTTCGAGGCTAGGGACAGGAATGTGTTCTCTTAAAAGTCCTTTGAGTCTTCGCAGGATCTGCTTCATGAGTGCAGCTCTCCATATCCGATGTATTGTGTGTGATAACTTTTTATTATGGAGTTGCATGGGCTTGTCTGTTCTCTAAACAAAAAAATGTCTGTATCTACATTAGCACAAGAGTGCACTGTTGGCACCTATGGAGAGATATATGTTCAGGAAGTTGGCACCCACAGACCTGCTATGGAATAATATAGGACACGTAAGGAAACTAAGGCACAGACATTACATTGTTTGACTTGTGTCAGGTCTGGTTGATCAAATCAGGTGAAAGAAGCTGGGAATTCCTGTTCATTTGGGCAGTGTCATGCCAGAAACTTGTTTGGAATTTGTAAAATATATTTTGAATATTGTGCTATTGGAAATTTTTAGGGCTGTTTTTAGGACAAGTTTTTATAGCATATGAGTTTAAAAAACAAAACAAAAACCGGGACATATTTCTCCAAATTACTAGCTTGTTGAACTGAAATTTTCCATATATTTTAAAGAGAAAGGAAGTGAAACCTGATTCTTATATTTTGCATGAAAGTATAAGGAACCATTGGCTTGAAAATGTATGGAAGGGAGGACCCAGGTAATAGGGTAATTTTCAATGGCTTCTTGTTCTCCATTTTCAAATATATTGTAAGGTATATTTACCAGTAAGGGGGGGAGAGCTATCTTTTAATATTCCATTTCAAAATAAATAAAAGTATCTTTGCAAACATTTGTATATTAGGTATAGGGTATCTGTGCTGAAACACAGTAATGAGGAATCTGCTCTTATTCGCCAATGTTACTTGATTCTAAGAAATAACAACCAACTACAAATCTGAGAGAAAGTTCCTAGTTTAGTTTAGTGATCTCTTGAGAAGCACTGTTAAAAATAGGTACTTTTCCTTTTTTAAAAAGCAGCACCAATGTTAACACTCCTAACTTTTAGAAGTCTATTAATTCTCAACAGGTTATAAAAATATCAGTTCAGTAGGCATTGATATTAACTATGGCCCCTGAATACGGAAATGTAAACATAAGAGATGCACAAAATTTTGATAAACTGAGGTGGAATCCAACATTTCTTGCATGAGTGACTGTATAATGTGGCAATAGCTGTGAGAAAAGAAGAGCCCAGCATCTAAGACCCAACACAATGGAAATGCAATGAATCGGAATGCCTCACAGATCATAGCGGAATCAGAATTTCCAGCAAGGAAAATCTTTTCATGGTGAATTAAGTGGTGGAGGAAGAAAAATGGTGATTGAAAAAAGGTAGGCACAGATCAGAAGCAGTGGGCTCAAGGCTCACTGCTGAAGATTTAAGAACCACAGCTAAAGCTATGCAGAATAGAATGTGGAAAATTGAATTTACTAAACAATTAAGCATTGAATTAATCTACATCCCGCACAGTAGAAAAGTGGGGGAGTAAACCGAATGGGGCTGAATAAATCAGTAGAGCTCATTAAAAGATAGTGAATATTTCAGGTCTGTTGTCACATAAAGGAGGACAGTCTGCCCACTGCTTATAGCAGGGCATATAATTCTGTAGCTCTCAGCCACCCTTTCCTTTAAGCAGAGTCATCTTCTAATCAGATTAATGAACATTTCTGCCGAGGTTATGGTGATGGTTCAATATTTTACCTTGTTATCTGTGGCTTTTCTATTAATTACAAGTCAGATCACTAGTCAACAATAGTAGTCAGGAGCAACATAAATAGCATGAATGCACCCTGGAGATGTAACTCTGAGGATCTGATGCATCCTGGAACTCCCATGGGCTTTTTCAACCTCCCACATGCCTTGCTAGTCTTTTCTTCAATTACAGTTAATGCAATAGTTTGCCATTTTCTCTTTCTAATTATATTTTCAAGTGGGATTTGTAGCACATAGAAAAACATCCTTTTACATGTTGAGGCACCAGGGCTTTGTGCCTGGCATTGTCTGTCCCCTGGGTGCTGTACCATTCTTTCTGCAGAGCTCTGAATAAACAAGTCCCCCTTTTAAAGCTGCAGTTGTACAAACTGAAAATTTATGCATTAACTGTTTGCATTCTGAGCATGTGTTCCAGATTACCTCTTACAGCATTCTTCTGGTATGCTGCAGAAACGTGTATTTGTAGAAGAGCATTTCTTTTCACAGTTCACACATCAATCTTTGAATCACAGGATCAATTAGCACATTTTGTTTCCCGGAGTCTGCGCAATAGTAGCATTAAAATATAACGTGGCATTTTCCCATGCCTTGTGGTGCTTTAATTGCAGCAATATAGTGGTGTTGTAATCAGTAGCGTAGAACACTTGACATGTTTTTCTTTTTTAAAAAAATATCTGTTAGAATAGCTTAATAGTGCTTTTGTTTTAATTTTTTACTCTTAAACCTAATCGTCATTTTATATTATGAGTGTGCAAATTTCATTATTAAAGAGTCATGGTTGGAGGGCAGCCACACTTGATGTGATGGGAGGCGGTCATATTTGCTTTTGTTTGTTCCATTTATATTTAAAATGGAAATAGAACACATGCATAGAATTGTAGAGTTGGAAGGGACCCCAAGGGCTATCTAGTTCAAGTGCAAGTGGCCCATATGGGGACTGAACCCGCAACATTGGTGTTTTGAGCATTGTGCTCTAACCAGCTCAGCGTATATAACACACACACACAATCCCCATATAGGCCACCTGCATATTCCTGGCATAGGCAAACTCGGCTCTCCAGATGTTTTAGGACTACAACTCCCATCATCCCTGACCACTGGTCCTGTTAGCTAGGGATGATGGGAGTTGTAGTCCCAAAACATCTGGAGAGCCGAGTTTGCCTGTGCCTGGGTTAGACGAAATGACCCTTGGGGTCCCTTCCATCTCTACAATTCTCTCTCTTGCGCGCGTGTGTGTAGACAGGGCTTTTTTCAGCTGCAGTTCACTGGAGCTCTGCAGTGGCATCTCTCAGGTGGGCCATCATTGCCACTCTCAGGTGAACATGGGAGAAGTTCATGGTGAGCTCCTGCACCTCTTTTCCTAGAAAAATAGCTGGGGTTGTGCGCTCAACCTTTTTTCCCATGCTGAACTCAAAGCACTTTTACCTTGTTCGCTTTCGATTTCAGAGCTGGACTGGGATAAAAATGGCCACAGTGTTGTAGTATTCAGAGACCAGGAGAGGATTCAGCTTCCTTACCTGGGTACCTATCATGGTATTAAATATATATACCCTGACCTTGAAAATAAACACAAGTGAATGCCTTGTCCCATCTAGTTTGACTCTTAAGATTCTGTTGGACTTCATCAGATCTAGCATATTCTGAAATATAACACTTTAATTAATGGTGCATTAATTCATATCAGCAGGCGCTTTTGATCTGAATTTTCAGACCTTTGCTGAAGAATTTTCTTTGCCATCAGGCTTATGTAGACAATTAAGAAAAATATTTTTGGTAATAGTCAGCTGGTGACCTGTTTTAATCTGCAATGTGCTCTTATTGTATTTTAATTGTCGTGAACCACTTCGATTTTTTTAAATGAAAGAATATACAAATGTGTTGTTTTTTAAAAAAATAATATTACTAGGATGATGTGCTTTGATTTGTCTCAGTTGATATTGTATTAATTCTCTGTCGGCAATACTGCAAAACAGTAAAGAACGTGCTATTATGTTGCACACACGCACACCACACACAAATTGTGTAGGATGACCAGTGAGTCACTGAGATGTTTTTAAAAGCTTACTACTAAAAGCTAATTAAAATCATTTCTGTTGATAAAGGGAGACATGGAAGGATTGTGCCATGATTGTTTTCCTTAAAAATTTAATTTACAGCCAATTTTTTCTATCTGAATGTTATTTTCAAATGCACCCAATGATAAGAAGCAACATCTGTTTTCTGCTGAATAGTACAAGAGTGCTCTGCATGGGGCTGAGTGTACACTGTTCATATGAAGCCATTGTTGCTCTGATTCCTCCCCCCTTTTTGTCTTGATGCTGGGTCCATTTGCCCATATACCATGTGGCAAACAGCTGACACATATTGACTATTAGGGATCTTAGGCCTAATTATGAGTGATGTATTTAAACGTTCCCATGTGTCTTTTGTATGCAGTTGGAGGCTTATGTAAATTGCACTGTTGTAGACCACTCCCCATTTCCTAAGAGTAGCAGATTGTTATGGTGGTTTTTTTGGGGGGGGGAAGGGTCCTGTAAAAACTAATACTAGTCTTTCCCACAACCCTATGAAATTTGCTGTTTTCTAAGGTTGCAAAGCATGCTTTACTATAAAATAACAGTGTATTTTGCCATATTATATATATATATATAGAGAGAGAGAGAGAGAGAGTGCCCGCGCACACTTGGGTTCAGGGGACAGACAAATTCACAAGCCTAAAAATGGTGTTTTTTCTGTTTTAAAAATATTTATTGTCATTCTTCAGAAACTTGCAATATTTTGCACTATGGTCTATACCTCCCTTTAAATCCATCTCAGTTAAAAGAAAAGAACTCATCCTGAAACTCACTTACAGATGGTACCTAACGCCACAGAAACTAGCGCTGATACGCTCAGGAGTCTCGCCAAAATGCTGGAGAGGATGCACCTCCCCAGGCACATACCTCTACATGTGATGGGAATGTCCCAAAATCCAAGTTTTCTGGACATCAGTCATACATGAAAAATGCAAAATAACTAAACAAGTATTAGAAGTAACCCCAGAACTGGCCCTACTCAACATCTTCCAAGATAACACTGCCTGCTCACATTATAAAGAGCTCACAACCCACCTACTCTCAGCAGCCAGAAGCATCATAGCCAGACACTGGAGAGACCTATCAGGAGTAAACATGGACCAATGGTATCAAATAGTATGGGAAACAGCCTTACTAGAAAAACTAACTAATAAATTGAAACTGACATGGGGACAAATAGAAGAAGACGTCTTCACCCTGATATGGTTCCCCTTTATCACATACATAGCCCAGCAATACAACAAGAATCTGCCAACAGCATATGAATCAATATGACTAACTTGACCCCAACCCCCCCATAAACAAATCTCACTACAGCCAACCAAAGACAACCTACCCTAGGTCACCCCCAACCTCTCTCACTACCAAGGAAATATAACAAGCGACTAGAAAGAGAACCCACACAAGTGACGCTGATACAAAACCCCACACATACACTAAGTAGAAAAATAGAAACATTCCCACCCCACCCCACCCCACCCACCACCCCCACCCTCTCCCTCTTTCCCCCTCTTTTCTTCCCAACCGTATATGGCATGCAACACTAATGCCTCACAACAAATGAAAATGATCTGTAGAAAACACAACCTGAAAAAAGAGACAATGCACATATTTTTGTAAACTAAGAAATCTTTAATAATTTTTTTTTTAAAGAAACTTGGAATATTTGTATTTTCTTCCTCTGTGTAATGTGCTTGTTTTGTTTTTAGTCATTTGCTTAATTCTCACCCAACAGCCTTCCTGGAACAGAGATCACGATGACACAGCGTCCACACGTTCAGGAGGTACACCGGGACCCTCCAGTGGGGGACACACATCACACAGCGGTGACAACAGCAGCGAACAAGGTAGGAATCATACTTTGAATCCTGGCTGATTTGCAGGGCATCATCGCTCCAATATGCTGGCATTAAATAAGTGCTTCATATATATAATAGATGTGAACACTGAGGCAGGGTCCTGGTGTTGACAGCATGTCTTCCTTCGGTGCGCAAGGATAAATGACCATCCTTAATTTTCCATCCAAGAAGGCCTTGAGCAGCAGTTGCCTATCTAGTAGAGCTTCTGGGTGGTGGTTCTTTCTAGTGGTACAGACCATGATCAAAGTTTGTGGTTTTGGTAACAAAGGCAGTTTGGGCCTAAAGCTGCATCATCTTCAAACTAGGGAACTGAACTTGGTCAATATGTGCCTTTTCATTGCCTTGCTGAGAATAGCAGTTGGCATAGTGAGGTGGAGCTGCCATGTTGGCACTGGAATGGAGCAGAGCAGAGCACTGAATGCATGGACACCCCAGCAGAGCATATCTAGTGTTTCCACCAGTGCAGCTACACAGTCCCGACCTCAGCATTGCCCTCAATGGCTATGTAGTGGTGCTTACATTAAGCTGTTTCATGATGTGTTTCATTATCATCTTCCAGTCAGGAAGTTAGTAGCCTTTCAGTTCAGTTCTATACATGTCTAATCACAAGTCCAATTGACTTCAGTAAGGTTTTCTTCTTGGTGAGAACAATAACGACAACAGTTATTATTTATATGCGGGTGACACTGTGGCCTAAACCACTGAGCCTCTTGGGCTTGCCGATCGGAAGGTCGGCGGTTCGAATACACGCGCGGGGTCAGCTCCAGTTGCTCTGTCCCAGCTCCTGCCAACCTAGCAGTTCGAAAGCATACCAGTACAAGTTGATAAATAGGTACTGCTGTAGGGGGAAGGTAAACGGCTCTGGTTTCTGTCACAGTGTCCTGTTGCACCAGAAGTGGTTTAGTCCTGCTGGCCACATGACCCGGAAAGCTGTCTGTGGACAAACACCAGCTCCTTTGGCCTGAAGTGAGATGAGTGCCGCACCCCATAGTCGACTATGTCTGGACTTAACTGTCCAGGGGTCCTTTACTTATATTCTGCCCATCTGACTGGGTTACCTCAGCCACTCTGGGCAGCTTCCAGCAAATTAAAACATCAAACACAGTATAATATCAAACCTATAAAGGGCTGCATTCAGATGTCTCCTAAAAGTCAGATAGTTGTTTATTTCCTTGCCATCTGATGGGAGGGCATTCCACAGGGCGGGCGTGACTCCTGAGTAGACCCTCTGCCAGAACAGGAATTGCAGCCTTAGTTCTTAATTCACATCAATAGTTGATGCTCAAATTACATACTGCCAAGCTTTTGGCATTGTTTTCTTTTAGAAACTACAACACAAACTAGAGTAGTCTTCAGCCTTTTTAGCTCCTGGACCCCATTTAATGTCATTTGTGCGGCATGGAATCCACATAAAAGAATTTTTTTAAAACCATGTGTGCCCATTTTTCTACTCCTGTTTTCTCCTATTCCCCCACTTTGTGCCAACATTTCCAATTGTGTATGTGGTGGACGGGGACCCGACGGACGGACAAACCCCTAAACAAAAGCCATGTTTTGCGGTATAGCCCTGAGTGCCCCAGCTTAGCTGAGAGGGTGATCCACCACTTGTTGATCTTGGTCCACCTAGAAGACAAACGGATAGGCAACAGAGGTCCCTGTAGAAGAAGAGACAGAGCTATATTTGAGTGTTTTAGTGAACTTAATTGAGGTGTGGTGCACAAAAAATATTAAACGTAGACTACATTTGTTCCAGTTATACTTGTATATCTGCTGCCCGTACTTCCCATATTCTGCTAATTTGCCAGAATGCCAAATTAATTTACAGTTTTTTTTTTAAAAACCCGCAATTAATTCACTGATGGAGAAAGAGCAGGAGCTTAGTTCTTGCTTTGTGTGTTTGTGTATAGGATGTGTGACATCAATCAGTACTGTCTTTTTTAAAAAAGACAATGTGTGAAAAACCCTAAAAATTTTTTTACATCAGCAAAGACCAACTGCAACAAATTTCATGTTAATTAAATGCAATTAAAATTTTAAAAGCACCCTTAATCTGAATATAAAGAGAATTCTTTTATTGAAGTAGACTCTGAACCTACAATAGGTATAAACTTTTAAAATGTAGTTTTATGATCCCGTTTCATTCAAGTGCTGTTGGACAACAAAGGAATCGTGTGTTCAAAAAAGGGAAGGGGGGAGGTTTAATAGGACTCATTAGAATTGCAAAATCCTACATTTAACTAGATTAGTTTTTAAACTAAAGTAGCGTTCTATTTTGTGTGTGTGTCCGCATGTAAGGATTCAGGCTTAAATTGTGACTAACATCTTCCTATGGACTTTTAAGCATTCAAACCACTTCATTGTTTAAATAAAAATTGCTGACATCACCACAAGTAAAGCCTAGTAAAAATGGGGCCTGGTATGGTAAACTCTTGAAGAGCTGAAGCAGAAACTGGCAACCTTCTGACCTCTGACTTTTACTGGAAAATGATATGCAACATAAATTTAAGGGGCCTTTTCTCTTTCAAGTATTTCTTCATATGTGTGTTGCAGTTCACAGTAGTTAAGGTGTGCTGACACTTCTGAGGTATTTCCACTAATGTTTTTTGTGGTTTGTTTGTTTGTTTGTTTTTTACATAAATGGCTGTAAAACAACAGGCTCATCATGAATAGGAACACAAGGCTAAACCTTCCCCATTTCTCTAATCAACATAAAATCCAAAGGTGGCTGCTGGAGAGGACTGTGATTTTTTATTTTTTTATTTTTGGCAGGTGGGGATGGAGATGAGAATGTGGGTTGCTTTGGGAATAAGTCCATTCTCAGAGAACTGTTGCAGGGTATCCAAAGAGGGAAGGGATCCAGCTGGAAATTTTCCTGCGTGTTTCTGCAGCTGTGCAGCACCCATTCACTTTAATGGGATTAATGCGCCAATTCATTTCCATAGAGACACTGTGACTCCTAATGAAGTAACCCCAACTCTTGGCTCATTTTTTGCTGCACCAGTTCCAGGATGGCATGGCAGAGAGGTCTGGATCAGGCCCATCACCAGTAGCTGGGCTGGCTGAGGATCCAGCAGATCCTTGGCTGGTCCAGCTCAACCCCATCTCCAGAAACACCCCATTTGCTTCCACCTTTTGGGTACTTTTGAAAATTTGTGGTTTGACATTTCAGTTTCAGTTAACTGAAATATGTATGTCATTCACACGTAAAATATTGTGTGGTAATCTTGAGCAAGGTAATAAGATGAGATTGTTTTAATTTTCCCTAGACAAAATCCACTACTGGTTTTGCTTCTTCAGAACTGATCTTGATTTTCTCACAAAGTTCTGAGCAAGTGCTGAATTCCATTCTCAACTAGTTCTGATGATAGCAGGGCTGTAGTCAGGAAAACTGACCACCCAAAAGCAAGAATCTGGATCAGGGTAGAGGGGTATAGAGGTAGGGGCAAGTGTGGTTCTCCCCAGGACTTCTTTTAGCTGGAACTCACTGGAACTCAGTTCTGGCACCTCTCAGGTGGGCATCAATGCCATTATAAGAGAACAAGGGATGTGTTTATGGTGCTTTCTGGCTTATCTCTCTCTCCCTCTCTCTCTGCCTTTTTATAGAAAAATAGCACTGGTTCTCCCGCCAACAACTGTCCTGACTGGAGTCTCTGTCCACTATTCACTAAAAATGCAAGCCATTCATTGCCTTTTATGATGAAAGGGAAAAGATATCATGAGGTAGATCTTGTCTATCCCTGAGATTTTGGCAGTGATACCAGAGTAGGTGTAGCTCCTTCTCACCAATTTATCCTGTTGGCAACCCATTGTCTTTTTTTTTAATTCATGCGCTCCATTGACTGTTTTGGAGTAAAACAGGCAAAATCCTTGCTGGAATCTGGAAGACTTTGAGGATATTTGTGGAGCTTTGCTAGTTGCATAGGCCAGTTGTTGATCCCAAATTCCTCAATGTTCGTAAAGGTAAAGGGCCCCCCGACCATTAGGTCCAGTCGTGACTGACTCGGGTTGCGGCGCTCATCTCGCTTTATTGGCCAAGGGAGCCGGCATACAGCTTCTGGGTCATGTGGCCAGCATGACTAATCCACTTCTGACGAACCAGAGCAGCGCACAGAAACGCCGTTTACCTTCCTGCCAGAGTGGTACCTATTTATCTACTTGCACTTTGATATGCTTTCGAACTGCTAGGTTGGCAGGAGCAGGGACTGAGCAACGGGAGTTCACGCCATCATGGGGATTCGAACCGCCGACCTTCTGATTGGCAAGTCCTAGGTTCTGTGGTTTAACCCACAGCACCACCCGCGTCCCTTCAATGTTCATAGAACCCCTTAATTATATAAGCAGACTTGTATATAAGTTCACCTCTTTCCTGCTGTGAATACTCCTGATAGAGCAGTTATGGTAATGCCTTCTATGGCAAGGTGTATGTTGTAAAGAGTAAGCTTTAATGACTTAGTAGAGGTTAGTCTATCTTGGCAGAAGGCTTATAAAGAAGCCTTTTAGCATTAAATAGGAGTAACGCCTTTACTAAAATAGGCTGTGTACACAATTGCTGGCTTAAAATGCAGCCAGGTTGTTCTTTTTCTCAATTTGGATCAAAGCTAGTTTGGAGAAAAACACAGCATTTTATAAGAAATGACAGGGTAGATACAGGGTAGAGATGAATGGTGGCTAATGTTGTGTGTAGACTACTTCCCACACTAATTGTGAGAGTGCACTGGATGCAGAATAAATGGAAGTGTGTACATATAACCATGGTCCCCATAAGCAATTCTTTTCATAGTATTTTTCTAGTAACTGTGAATTATCACAGTACAGAACTCATTCAGGGAGCCCATGCTGTAGCTCTACATCACAGTGTTGTGCTGTGTTTCCATCTCTGTGTTTATAATTAAGAAGACAAAATAATTAAAAGCAGGTCTAGGCTAGCTGTGTGTTCATGGAGACTGAGGTAGACTTTGTGTATATAGGAAAGTAAACTTGAAGGGAAGGGAATAAAGCAGCCATGGCAACCATGGAGTGAACTGCGGTATTCTCCCTGGTCTTTTTTGTATGGGGCGGGAATTTCATTACTTGCCCAGTCTCTGTGTAGCAAGAAAGCTTTTCCTTCTTGCATGAGTTACAGTAGTTACTTTTATGCACAATGTGTGGCATTTTGCAAACCTAACATCCAATAAAATGGGTGGTTTTTTAATTATGAAAAAGTAATATGTAATAAAAAAGTAATATGTAATAATATGCTTGGATCCAGAGTAGTCTGCGTGGAACTCACACAACAGGACTTTCCCATCTCTCCACTCACTGCAGCTCCCCAAGGTCCTCTTCTGAAACTGCATGGGATGTGGAGGGGGGAGGAAATTTACTTGGCCACAAGCATACATCTTCTGAGCAAAACATTTCCTCAAAGGACCCTTAAGTTTCTGTCTCGAGGGCTCCAGGGGCTGGAGGAACTGATTTAATCCCTTTCCCTTTCAAACCTGTGGAGGGGCTTGTATTGGGCTCAGAGAATAAACTAGACAAGCTGTGTTCATCTTCTGTCTTAAGTTGTGAGGGCACCAGTGCTTAAGCCCAAGGCACCCCACTTGCCAGGACTTCAGGACCAAAGCAAGGGGCAGAAAGCTCAGACAGCTGCCCATCCATCCATCCATCCATCCATCCATCCATCCATCCATCCTCAAAGCCAGTACAGAGAATGGATAGCCATCCAGTCTGCTTGAGCCTTGGGAGCAAGGGTGTGAGGTGAGCCGTGTGCTTTGGAAGCAAAGCGTGGAGGCAGTGGAGGTCACCAAAGCAAGCTCTTTGGGGCCACGTTCCAGCCACCATTTCACTTCCCAAGTTGGGTGCTTGCTTCCTGGCTCCAACAGAATGACTTCAGCAGCTACCTCAGAGCTTTTGTCATGGGCAGGAAGTGTGTGTGTGTGTGTGTGTGTGTGTGTGTGTGTGTGTGTGTGTGGAAAGGAAGGATAGAAGGGGGCGGTGAAATCTGCTTCTCTTGAAAAACTTTTTAGGAGTCCCCACTTCTTTGTTTCCTGCTCCCTACTTTTTGAGCAAAGGTGCCAAGTGCGATTGAATTCAGTAGGAGTGTGGGAGAAAGAGAGAGAGAGGGAGTGTGTGCTAATTAATGTTCTAATTTTGTTGTTGTTGTTTAGTCATTTAGTCGTGCCCGACTTTTTGTGACCCCATGGACTAGAGCACGCCATGTCATGGCTTTATTTGAAAATGGAATTTGTTTGTTTTTTAAAAAAAATCCTGAGCCCAGACTTTCTGTGTCCACGGCCCAGTTTTCATTGTCCTGTGATTGTGTTTCAGACAAAAGAAAAGTTGTCCTTTTAAGGTAGGAAGTGAGGTTTTCTTCTCCTGGAAACTGTATCAATACTTGCAATGTTTTCCTGCCTTTTGTAGAAGAGTTCAGGCAACCTATTGGCAAAAGGCAATTCCATTTATTATTGAAGAGAATCTCAAGGCAGTTGTTTTGAGGCTGCAAAGCTGGCTGGCAGAGCTGGATGAAGGAGCGGGGGAAGGGCCACATTATGTTCCAGATGACTGAGCAACGATTTATACACCAGCTCGCCTTTTTACATGAAGAAGAAAAGTAATAACAGCACAGACCCAGCCATTGGAAGCAGTCAGATGTCTGATGACTAATGGGATAGGTAGGAAGGAGCTCTCTGATTGGATGTCTTAATGAGCAGATTTCGCACAGAGTTTGGGCTGCAGTTCCCCTTGACCTTTACCCTTTATTGACCGAACTGACACTTCATTTTTCACATACTTCCAATTATGGCTCAGCTTAAGTGTTGCCCTCCCTCCTTTATTTCTTTCCTATGGACAACTTGAGAGTGGTTGAGGCCACAGAAGATATTTTAATTTGAGAAACTACCGTAGCAGTTCAGTTTTTTAAGATGTAATCTGAAACTGCGGTCATTTTGCAGTTTTCCCTAAAGAACATAACAGGTTTCTTTTTGTTTAGCTAATCTATAAAGATCCCCCCCAAAGAAAATAATGCAGATGTTTGCTTCAGACTGAAATATTAAGATTTTAAAACTTGCATTTAAACACACTTTCCCCTCTCTTTCTCCCCCAAAACGATGCTTTGTAGATCCAAGTAGTTTGAATGATGTGTATTTGTTCACACTGTGCTATTTCTCAAGAGACTTTTGTAGTGTGATGCCCTAAAATGTCTTTAACACTCATCAGAGACTAGAGAAAAGCAAGACATAGTTGTGGATACAGTTCTCAAGTCCTTAGACTACATGGAAGCATCATTGTTGTTCTGGCAATATTTAATGTGTAAATGGAAATTAAAAGGGTGATCCTTTTTAAGAGATGGCTGAAACTGATGGCATTTGAGTGTTTCCAAGAATAGTGTGGGAAGGATTTCTTTACTATAAGCTGTTAGGGAATATTCCATAGCAAGGCGGATCATACATAAAGGGTAGTTTTGAAGTAGTGTCTGTGTCTATGTGATATTCTTTTCCGGCCTGTTCAAGTTTGAATTTACATTTCCGCAATAATTGTAATTAATGCAAATAAGCACATTTTAAAAATAAAAAGCAGAGCTACAATAGTTTCAGCACCTGCACGAATCACTTAATTCTGGAGGTCACCTAGTGAAGTCCATCTGCATAATAATCAGGCATACTATTTATTTGATGAAATTATTGCTTGGAAATACTTGGAAATATATAACCAAATACTTACATCCAAACAGAGGTCCTTAGAAAATAGAAGTATTTATTTCAAAATGTATGAAGTGTTACCTACTTTATTATGTAGCCCTCTGGCACCGTAATAGCATGGCATATTTTTACTATAATATGGTAATAAAAAGATATGTAAAAGGCAGACAAAGGTACTGTCTTTTCAGTAAGGTGACCCCTGTTACCAAGTAACTGCTTTACTTATGAGCTTATTAAAAACTCAAAAAATGAGCTTTTCATACTTCATAGGCATTGATGTGAAAATGAGCTGTCCTGTGAGTAGTTTTCTTGATCATTTTTAGAACAATTGATTAGCCAAAGAGCTTCTGTCATTAGTTGACATTGACTGATAGCAATTTGTCACAAGCTCCGAAGGTCAGCCAGAGAGTGGAAGCTTCAGCCTGTCTTTGATTGACCTTTACTGATGCCATTATCATACGACTGGCTTGGCTAGATGTGACCCTCAATTGAAATAGACAGAGCATCAGTCAGCAGTGGGTTCTTCTCTTTTCTGATTATTTATATATTGTGTGTCTTCAGCTGCATCTAAGAGCTTTATTTTATGTTTTAAATATATTAATAGATTTGAATACTGTCTCTAAAACTGCACATTCTTCTAAATATCCAGCTACTATTTTGCTTTAAATTACCTTATAGCTGATATTGCAGTTTCTTGACATGTGTGCTGGAGTACTTTTTGGCAAAAGTTTGAAAAGTTTGAGGTGATTTATAATCTTACCTGTATTCTCGAGTTTTATTTACCCAAGGATTATCCCCCTCCCCCCAAAAAAATGTTTTAGGAATGTGTGTAGTAATAGAGCAGTTGAAGATTATGTTCTTAATCACATTTTTCTTAATGTACATTACTTTCATCAGCAGTTACATTCTCGGTGTAGTTGCATGTCTTGCACTGTATTGTGTAAATATTATCTTCATTTTTGTATGTTTAGCATAACAACAAGAATTAAATTTGTTTTTTTGTTTGTGTATATGGTTATTATTCAGACCCAAAATTGAAATGATTTTCTACAGTTCCAAAATGACTCTTTCACTTTTCAAAATCTGTACAGCAACACTAAACACTTGCTAGCTTTGTTCTTTTCTCTTCAGTTGTGGGCAGTATAGCTGTAAACTAATTAGCTTTTCCTTTCTCCCACTGCCCTTTTATGGCCTATCTGGATTCCTAAATGTAGCTAATAACTTGTTTTTCAGGTCCATCCTTATAGATTCCAAAATCATTACACAGTTTTACCAAGATTAGAAAGCCTCACCCTCAGTGGAGAATTAAATACAAATTGAGGTAGAGTCTTTATGACTGAAGTAAAAGCTGGGAGAGGGGCATGGACAATGGGCTTAATTTCCATGGTGGTTCCATGCATTTAACATAGAATTGTAGAGTGGGAAGGGACCTTGAAGGCCATCTGGTCCAACCCTCTGAAATGCATGAATCTCATTACCTGAGTTCTTATATAATTCCTCTCTTGATTGGAGTCATATTCAAAGATCATTTGCTCCAAAAGTTAAAAAATCTCAACAATGTACATGCAGTTGAACTCAATGAAATATTTATTTAAGGAAAGTAGTTTAGCAGCAGGTTGCAAATTGCTGTAAGGTCCTGGAGTGGGGAAAAACATCACATGGAAGCTAGCTTCAGTGCAGCAAAATATTTAGCTGTGTTCGGTCCTGAACCCAATTAGAGGAACAGCTCACTGGAGAAAATTGTCAAAATCGTATCACCAGATTAGGGCATTTGGTTGGTCCCAGCCATTCCTTATTAGCAAGAGTAAGTTGGTCATTAATTTGTTGTCTGCATTGACAATGGTACAAGTGGTACTGTTGATAATTTTGTAAGATTAGTCCAGTATTGTTGAAGCATTTTATGTTATACATCTTTGATCATGTATTCCAAGGTTTTTCTGCTGATGGAAGATTTGCATGCTTTCTTCTGCCACATCACTATATAAGGATAAGCAGTAGGTGGCCTTGCTGTTGCAAAGAAAGAGAAGAGTAAGACCCATATGTAGGAAAGCTTCATTCTTATGGAGACAAGGATTGGCTAGGTTGTAAAAATAGCTGCTTTGATAGAGAAACTCCAATCAACAGAGGAAAGCTTAGACTGCAGCGCATAACAGAGTACTGGGGTTCGTGGCCTTACGAAATTGGATAATGTGGAGCAAGGACAAAAGGCCACATGTTCTGATGTTGATATTAGAGTTTTATAAGAATGGCCCTTGGACTCTGTTTCATATCTACATAGCACAAACTCCCAGAAATGCTTTAGAATTAAGACAAATGGCATTCCACTTTCGCTTAGACCAGAAATTGAAGTTTTGGTGTTGCTTTGTGGAAGGAATGTTTTCAGGATTATGTGCGTCTAAAGAGCTTAGATATAACCTGCTCTCTGAATCAGAGTGTAGGACTAGCACTGGAATTGGGTTCATATCCCTAGATAGAGATGGAGGTCACTGGGTTGGTTACCTCAAGTCAGTCACTCGGGTCAGTGTAGGTAAAAGGTTGGTGTAGTGCTTTTTCTTGGGGGGCACTCAAGGTTATGCAGTACTGGCACCTCTTTTGTTGTTAAAAAAGTGTGAGACTTACTGTAACAACTTCATGGTGAGTACTGGCACCTATTTTTCCAGGAAAAAAGCACTGGGTAGGTGTGTGTTTGTGAACTACGCACACTACCTCAATTTCTTTGGAACAGTGGTAGGATTTAACTGCAGTAAATACATAATTCTGGAGGATTAAGGACCAGGCCTCTTCTATCTTGGTCCCTTTCTGGTGGAATTCCCATGACTACCAAACAGTGTGTGTGTCTCCAATTATAAAGGCCTTTCAAAAACTGATTCAAACTGTTGTTTTTTTATGTCTCCAGTTTGCCAACATCTACTGCGATTTTTAAAAACATGTTGGTTTTTTTCTATTTTGCACAGTTTTACATCAGTGGCTTTTGGCCAGCTAGGAATTACTTTTAACTCCAGAAGGCAAGTATTCTAATTAAATGAATTGCCGTATTTCTTCTTGTATGCCATCACAATCAGAATAAGTAGCAAAACTAACTGAACTAACTTGAATCCACTGCTGATGTGGGATGTGTAGACAGAAGATGAAATATTAGTGCTTTCAGCTGGTTAACCACAGGCCAAATCCAGATATGGGGTCAGTGTTCAGGTCTCATTCACATATAATGACGGCGGTTGTGTGTTGCTGAGATCTGCTTGCAGCAGTCCATTAAAGGTAAAGGGACCCCTGACCATTAGATCCAGTCATGGCCGACTCTGGGGTTGCAGCGCTCATCTCGCTTTATTGGCCGAGGGAGCTGGCATACAGCTTCCGGGTCATGGGGCCAGCATGACTAAGCCACTTCTGGTAAAACAGAGCAGCGTACGGAAACGCCGTTTACCTTCCTGCCAAAGCGGTTACCTATTTATCTACTTGCACTTTGAAGTGCTTTCAAACTGCTAGGTTGGCAGGAGCAGGGACCGAGCAACGGAAGCTCACTCCGTCGCGGGGATTCGAACTGCCGGTCTTCTGATCGGCAAGTCCTAGGCTCTGTGGTTTAACCCACATTGCCACCCGCATCCCTTTGCAGTCCATTTCTCTGGACATATTTCTCTCTTCCTGGCTCCAAAACGGAAGTAAACCAGGAATTGGGAAAAGTGATTTGAACCTAGACTGAGTATAGATCTGGAATGCTAGGAACATTCATTCCAGTTTATCAATTTTACTGCTCATGCATTACTACTCTACTCCCCACCCAGCTTTATATTTGAATGGGGCACAGATGAGGAAAAGAAACCTGTACCTGCCACATCATGTCTTATTTGACCCTAATTTCCCCAGGGTGCTGGAATGCTATGTGGTTATCTAGCTTAAAAACTGCATTGAATTTCATTGGGCCATTGCTTCTGGCTAGTGTGGGACCAGGATTCTTCTAGTACTTAAAAACCCCCAAAGCATTTGGAAGAAGAGGACACCAGAGGCTTGTGTACCATAAGCAGAGTAATCAGAGACTTTCCCAGTTAGAAGGAAATTAAAACTCAGGGCTCAGACATATCCTTAGAAAACTTGCTTTTCACTGAAGGAGAATATGGCCTACCGTACACCTCATAATTTGATGCTAACTTTCATTTTAACATGCAGTTTTATTATTCAGGCTGTAATCCTGTACCCAGCCACTCATGCATAAATCCCACTGAAGTCAGTAGGACAGTCGAGTAACTGATAGCAGATTGCAACATAAATCTTTAACCCTCATTTGTAGGCAGCTTTTTGACATGCCGTTTTTGATCAAAGTTTATTTTTGAAAAATGATGCTACTTGTACTAAAGTGATTAAAATTATCAAGAGAGCCAGGGTGTTATAGTGGTCAGAGAGTACTGGGCTCGTGCTGGGTAAAACCTATATTCAAGTCCTCTTTGAGCCACAAAGTTCACTGAGCAACCTTGGACTAGTCACTATCTCTCAGCCGAACTGAAGATAAAATGGAGATCAGGAGAACCTTTTATGTCTCATTGAAAGAATGGTGAGATAAAATGTAATAAACAAATAAGTGCAATTTTGGAATAACAATTAATAATTGTTATACGTGCTATAGTTATACAGGGTTGTAATTATCTATTTCTTCCAGCCCCCATTAGTAAAAGAGAAAAAGAAAAAACACCCTATGATTTGCCACTAACTCTCCAATTTGAAGTGTCCCCCAAACCTAGAAACTGGGTGTACTCCCATTTCCTCTTTTGTGTGTGTGGGAGGATTTTTATTTTTTTTACAAAGTAATTATAGGTTGGATTTGTTGGCCAGAAACCTGAGAACAGGCACAACTTGTCTTTTCTCACCTCCATTATCCCAGTGGTGGGAATGGTTTGATAATACTCATTCAGATTTGACAGGTGATTTCTCCTATAAATGAATGTGTTTAAATCATAATAGTTGGAACAGAATTGTTTGATTACTTGGCAGCAGCTTCTTTCTCTGTGATAGCTTTTGGATCACCTGTTTGCTGAGAGCATTTGACAGTCTTTATGTTTATTACCCAATTGAATGTCAGTAGCAATTGCAGCTAAAGATAAACAAAAATGCAAGTACTTGTTGACCTTGACTCCCCCCCACTCCACACACACACACACACACACACACACACACACACAGAGTATTGGACTTGATGACTCTATTGCTCTTTTGCTGATAAGAGCTATAAATGATAGTTTTAAGGGAAATGTTTTATTCCCAGAGGAAAATACCACATGGCTGTGGGAAACAGCATATGGTTGGTGTCCTATGATTTACATAGTTCACTTTCATTTAGGCTGTGGGAAAAGAAAGGACTTCCCTTTTTATGACTTCCGTATCTCTACAAACATGCATTCCTGTCCTGTTTGCAAAGTTTCTCTGGAAGATTATATGCAATACATAAATAAAATTGGGAGGACGGCTTTATGTTTTATTATATGCTATAAGTAAAGTATTTTCCAGGCTTCCTCATTTCAGATTTGTTTCAATAGCAGGTGCACAGATAAATGCTTTCGTTTATAATGAGAAAATACAATGTGTTTAAAACATGAGAGATAATCTTTGAGCAGCAGGTACAGTGGTACCTCGGGTTAAGTACTTAATTCGTTCCAGAGGTCCGTTCTTAACCTGAAACTGTTTTTAACCTGAAGCACCACTTTAGCTAATGGGGCCTCCTGCTGCCGCCGGAGCACGATTTCTGTTCTCATCCTGAAGCAAAGTTCTTAACCCAAGGTAATATTTCTGGGTTAGCGGAGTCTGTAACCTGAAGCGTATGTAACCTGAATCATATGTAACCCAAGGTACCACTGTATTCCTAAACTGGTTCCTCTTTGCTTGGTGGCCTGGACTTCAGCTAGCACTTGCTTGAATGCATGCAAACCCCTGGTCCTGGGAATGCAATTAACAGTGCAGTTGACTCTTCTCAGCCACTGGAGCTGGCAAAGTGGGGGAGCACTTGCAGAAGTCACTTTTTAGTGAGGTGGGGGCTTGAGGACAGGAGGCAGTGAGTAAATGGGAGGACTTGCTAGTACTTTTGGAAGGGAGGAGCGGGGGCAGATGGATCCACAAGTCTTTTCCTGAATCCTGTAAAGGCTGCACTGCTTGCAGGACAAAGGATATTTTGGCATCTGTTATCACTTGGATAGCATCCTTGTCTTTTCCAGGGCATATCTTTGTGAGTTGTTGTGTCTGGTAAGGCAGCAGTGTAGAACCTCTGGGTCATGGACCTAAGTAGGCCTGGCAGGTTTGCCCATTTGACCTACAAGACAGTTGCAGCCAAGCTATGCCTGTCTGCCGACTTCTGGAAGGTCAGCACTAGGTTTATTGTTTACTATGATAATATATATTCTGTTTTTCTACAGAAAACTGTAGAAAATGAGTACTAGGCAACTTGTCAGTGTTTGATTTGTCTTTTTATGGGTATTTACGGGATTAAAGAATATTGTTCTTGTGGCATTTCTCTTGGCTAACTTTTGAAAATGGCATTTGACTGAGATGCTGGGATAATAGGAATGCAATAACCTCTTTGGATGCTCAGGTGATCTTCATTCTACACAGCTTTTATTTACTCTTGATTTATTAAAACACTTACATTCTGCCTTTCCATTTAAATGTGAAACACACGAGGTGACACCCTTTCGACTTCATGACAAATATATTAATTTTGTCAGTCCTGCACAATTTAGTTTCCCAGCACTTCAGTTCCATATATCATTGCAGTAGCAAGAGACAAGAGCATTGGCCATGAAGCAAACGTTAAAAGGGGGGGAGGGGCTGCTATTTGAAGCAACAGGGCATTTAAGGCAAAGACCACATCAGAGGATCATAGTGTCCACATGTTGTTCATCTACCTTTCTTTTATTTGCCTTTCCCTTCTTATGATGAGAAGGTGAGCCTTGATGATATTAACATACCCTGGGCCCAGAAACTAATACAGCCCAGAAATCCAATTAATCAGTTTATTTAAAAGGAATACAGAGAATGGACTAGGGAAGAAACGAACAAGAATGCATGATCTAAACAAAAATTAAACATTGCACCAGTGTTGAACATACAATACGCACACAAATATAGCAAATTGCTTTCAGTGGTCACCTCTAGCATTGGTAGTTTCTAAAGTTGGCTGCAGGGTGGGGAATCAAGGGGATGATGAAATGTTGGTTCTTGACCCAGGTGGGCTCTGACTGGAAGGGGGCTCTTATGCAACCATTCACAACAGGGAATACTTAGGGAAAGGGTGCTTAACACCTTCTGGAAAGTTGGGAGGTGGACTGTGGGGGTATTGACTATTGCCAGAATTGTCAAGATTTGCCTCCCTTTCCTGTGAGATGACAAGCTTGTGTATTGGAGAGCAGATGTGAGCTCTCTGCTTGGATATGATAGAATATAGAGACACCAGGCTATCAGGAAAGTGAGAGGCTTGGGAAGAGAAGTCATGCAGAAGCAAATATTGTCATTTTGCAAGCATGACTAAAAATGTCCCATGGTTTACAGAAGGGAAAAAAAGGACTTCTGAAGAGGATGTGCCCTAGCTAAGACTGGAAAGGATGAACGTACAAAAGAGCCTCTCTGCAGTCTCTCCCCAGTGCACACACCCTCGACTGCTCCTAAAGCTCTCTGTGTACTTCGCTTTTATTCGTCTTGTCTCTGATATTCTCTCCACATTTTCTTGGCAGCATGTGATCATTAGGATTTTGTATCCCAGAGTGCTGCACCATACTCCGTCCTCAATGGCAATTTCCTCCTGAGGCCTCATGGGAGCTCTGGAGATCCCAACATCTCTCCCTCCAAATAAAATAAAATAAAATAAAATAAAATAAGGAAAGGAAAGGAAATAAATAATCTAAGTAACATAGTTTGAAGTTACTAAAACTATTGTGAATTGCTCCATGTCATTTAGAGTTAATCCTAATCCTAGCACTTTGGTGCTTGGAGGTGCAAAAACCAGTAGCAAAACCAGGGGTTTGTGGTTTGTAGCAACACTATAGTTGCTCAGGTCAAATGGCAAGATAAGAGTTGTGAGTGAAATTAGAACTATACTAAGCATTTTTTAATGGCCTAAATATTGTTGCAAAACAATTGTGCTAATTTTAGCTTAGAAAGAGGATGAATATAAAATTGCTAGTTTGCCATATGTTCTCTTGCTGATAATATTCAAGTATAAAATATTCTACATAGTTCTGCTGTTCCAAATAACAGAAGACCGGGAAAGAGTTAAATTTCTATTCTGGCAGTATATGAAATAATGAAGTAAAAGAAATCTCAAAAACTGGTAGTTAAAATCAGCTAAATTTTATTTGGATTTCATTGACATCCATGGGAACCAACTTGTGGCCCAATTCTCTCTCTTGGTTGTATGTAAATATTAAAATCAATTTGAATAAAAATTCATCTCTTCCAGGGAGACCAAGCAATTTTAGAATTGTGTGCAATATTCCCCTTCTGCAAGCCAGCTCTAAAATTGCATATTGATGTAGCAGAGTTGTGAAGGATAGACTTTTGCGTTTGGAATTCTTAAGGTATGTTTTTAAAAACAGGAAAAAAAACACACATGCCTTTCTACACTGCCACCGGACTTGAGTTTTTACTCCAGGGAGCGTTTGTGTATTTGTCACTGATACCACTTCACAGTGAAGAGAATGATGGATCTTCCCAATGTGGGCAGAGTGTTTGTAGATGGAACAAGCTGTGTTGCAGACTTTGGAGGGCCGAGTGGAAGCTTTGTGTTAACAACTGGCGAAAAGCTTGACCGTTAAGTGACCTAGGTCAAACAAACCCCCAACTGAAGAGTCCTGCTTTGACATGGATACCTGCTTGGTAGGGGCAGCTGAGATAAAAGCAGGGAAGGAAGACAAAGTAAGCACTGTTGATCTTGCGATTATATTAAAATTAGCAAATGGCATGACTGCTACTAACAGGACAGTAATGTGCATGCAACAGTGCATCTGTACAATATCACTTGCCCAAGTTTTGCTCAAAAGCATCATGTTGGTTTTAGCTACTGATGCAGAGACAGTATTCTAAGATGGTTTGTTGCTTAATAGTGTAATGTGATACCACTGGCAGCTCAGAAAGAGAGGTGAATAAACAGCCTAAAAGCTTCACTGATGAAAGCACTTGATAAAATAGTTTGATAGAATAAAAGATCTGGCAACAAGAGGTGACAAGCCTTCTATCGACTCCTTTCACAACTTTTTTTGTGGTTTTATGAACAAATGCATTTAGAGAAAAATAACAGCAAAATGACATGGTTGGTTCATATCACAGTAGCGCACATGCTCTTGCAAGTTAAGTTTGACAGGAAGCTCATTATGTCTATTCCTAAACAACTTCTATTACATTTTTATCTCTCCAGGTCACTGCTTGCCACAGAAAGCCTAAACCTCAATTTTCCATGTTAAACGTTTCCTGTTTCTGGATGCTAAATTTAGTTTAGCACCCACTTCCCAACACCAACCCCTGGTTATCTACCAAGAAGTTATTTTAAAAAGTTAAAGAAAAATAAAATTATTCCCTTGCTTTGTATGGGGGAACGCTTTCTTATTCTCAAGTTGACTAGCTTTCATTTATTCAAGCTCAGGCACTGTTTAATTTGGAAGTAAAATATAAGTCTGGTTTTGTTCTTTTATGATTCTGATGTTTTTGTGAGTGAAGTCTTGTAAATGCATGTTTTCAATGTACAGTGTCTCATTGTATGTGAGTTACAGGTTTACTTAAGTGCACAGCCGTACACATAGACACATGCTGCTTGTACATAAATAATGCACTATATTATAAGTAATATAAATATTTAATGCAATACTATTTTTCTCATGTTGATTAGCAAGAATGCTCTAAAATGGGTGAGAGTAAAAAAAAATCATTTCCAGTTCTACTGTTGATCAGATATAAAACCTTGGTCACGTCAGTTGACTGTCTCACAGAAGGATTTTAATTAACAAATATTCTTAAAGGATGAAAATATACTAGTATACTAATAGTACTGTGAAGAGACTTGGAGAGGCTGGTGTAAAATCTGTTAACACCTGAGATTTGTGTTTTCAGGACCCACCCTATTCCTGTGACTGTAATTTGTTTTAACCGGTTTCTAATTCTGAATTTAAAATAGTAAACCACCCTAGGCCCTGCTAGTGAAGGGTGGGCAATACATTTAAAAATAAAAAAATAACATTACTTTACCTACAAGTGCTTTTGCTAAACCGCTTTTCTTTAAATTTAGCCTGTCAACTCTTTTCTTCTTCTTCTTCTTTTTTGCTTGGAATGATCAAGCCAAAGCTAACTTCTTTTTAGGACCCATTCATTTCAAAGAAACTTAAAAGTGCTGCTTCATTGTGTGACCTATCAAATGCTCACTCTTTTAAAAACCTTCATTAAATGTAAAATAATAATTACAGTTGCTTCCACTCTGAAATAAACCTGGGTTTATGTTCAGTTATATTTAAGGACACTTCTGGTTCTCTCTTTTCCTTTTGTAGTAATAGATGTTGAAAATTAGGTAACAGGAACATAGGACTTCATGACTTTTTAACTCTCTGAAAAGACTAGATGTTGAGAGGCTGGGGCTTATTAATATCATTCTACTGCTGAGATGAAGTAATTGTATTTTGATTTCTGACTTAAAATGAAAAGTGACCCTTTCTCCCCCATCATCCCGTTAACAAACTATCACCATATTATATATTCATGAGTATTTAAATTCAAGATATGTCTGTTAGAGTTGTTCAGCATAATCCCTGATCTGGACCTTCTGTAGAAATAAATGAGCTTTCCACCCCATGACTGGATTTCAAAGCTTTAGTGCAGAACAGTTTTAAATGCTAGTTACATAAAGAACAAAATCCAAAATAACACATTGCACTTAACTAGCAGGCAATGTGGTTTAGGCCTTTATGCAGTTTAGTAAACTTTCCTCTCTTTGGTCCCAGAGAGAGAAACTAAAATTGTTCATCATTGCGGAACTTACTGGTAACTTCACCTGCTACCGTTAACCATCACTGACTTCTCAAGGTTCCTCTCTTGCTCTGAGAAAAACACTAGCCTTCTGCTTTCACCTAGAGTGGAACCTCTCACTTAATATAAACTTCTCTGCTTTGGAAATGCAGACCTTTACATAAGTTTTAACCAGTGCATACAAAAATGACATTTCATGCACATTAAACTTTTTACTTTAACAATGCCCCTTTGAGAAACTGTGAATGTGCATAATACTTAGAAATGTTTGCAGTTTTGTATATCTGCATCTACATTTCTGAAATTTGAGGCAGTGTTCTGTCCCTATCTTTGAACTGGATAGTCCTTCAGGGCTAATAATTGTGTTAGGATGCTAGCATGGCTCTGATGCAGAACGTCTGTCTCACAATGTTCTGTGTTTAGATTTCCTGGGCAGAGGTCTAGTTGTTTTTCTGAAGTCTAGAGTCTTGTTTTCTGTGTTCCTCTTCAACATGGTATTTTAAGTTTATGAATGACCCTAGGCACATGGTCAGACCATTGATTGGTTCAGCTAGCTCAGTATTACCTACACTGACTTGCAGCAGATCTCCAGGATTTCAGAAAGGGGACATTCCCAGCTCTACCTGGAGATGCCAGGGTTGGAAACTGAGGCCATTTTCATCATCATCATCATCATCATCATCATCATCAAAATTTGTATACCATCTTATACATGCAGAGCAGATGTTGTACCATGGAGCTATGGCCCATCCTCAAGAGTTCCCTCACAACCTTTCCCTCCAGGATGATGATGCTTTTAGCCCACTTACACCTCGAAGAGGAAATAGATAAGCCATCCTCTTATTGCAGTGCCCATCTGATTTGAATTAATCATCTCATGATTAGCCACATACTAATCTACCCTATGCTGTCATGTTGAGAGGTCCTTTATCATGTTACTTTTCTTGATGTGGAGGCCATTGTCCCATGCTCTTTCCAGTGCTGCTCAGGAGCCTATGGTCATATGGCAGGAATGATACTGGTGGTGTCCCCTCCTAGAAACTAGACTGAACCTTTCAGAACACTAGAATAGCAGGGAAATTGGTTCCTGTCCCCAAAATCTGAAACCTATTATAAATAACCTGGAAATGGATTGTAATTTTATAGCAATAAAAAATTAGGCATTTCCCCATTTCCTTATTTAAATTTGCATATGAGGAAATTGCCCTGGCATCTGCATTCCACATATTTATAATTCATTTATATTGAGCAGTAGGACAAAATTTGCCTATTTTGTACTTTGCAAAAGCTGTTACATAGTGTAATGAAGCTGCCCCCCCTTTCATAATGAGCTCCATAGATTAGCTCTATAGATTCTTCCTTGTTTAGGCAGTAATGCTCACTGATGAAGGTAGTTTAAGGGTTGAGGCCCAGTTCCTATGGTTCCTATGCCTTTTGCATTAATTATTACAGTGGTATCTCGGTTTACAAACTTAATCCATTCCGGAAGTCCATTCTTAAACCAAAGCCGTTCTTAAACCGAGGTGTGCTTTCCCTAATGAGGCCTCCCTCTGCCGGTGCCCTTCCACCGTTCGGCTTCCGTTCATAAACCGAGGTCAAGTTTGTTAACTGGAATACTACTTCCGGTTTTGCCGAATTCGTATACCGAATTGTTCGTAAACAGGGCTGTTCTTAAACCAAGGTACCACTGTATATGGAAATTCCATTCCTCTGTTGCCTTGTTAGCATACAGAGTTTTTGCATCACCTCAATAACGTGAGGAAGCTCCAGTCCCTTGGGACTGCCTGGGACACAGCATTACTACTGCTGAACCACAGTGGGAAGGCATGCGTCATGAACATTTCCACACTTTTTTTTGGAAGAAGTTTGCAAGACTATAAAGCAGTAGGTGTCCAGAGAAGAAGGAATGGATCCTGGTTACCAAAGCAACCAGGCTGCAGATTCCCATTTCCATTCTGTCTTCAAATCATCCTTTAAATAGAACTAGACTCGGGTGAAAATTACCATGCAGTTTTAATAAACAATGAAACCATCAGCACTGCATGGTAAGGGAGTATGATCTATGTGCACAGGCAACGGGAATATGCTTCCTTTCTTCTCTCTCTCCATTCTTTGAGAGAGCTTTATTTTTCCTCAGTAATATCATCACATAGTTAGATCTGATTGGCTATATAGCACCATGTCATCATATAGAAGCACCAAAATGACTGTGGCCATTCTTGGACCAGTGTGACCAGTAGCCCAGTACTGGCGGCTTCAGTACTGGATTACTGCAATGCGTTCTTCGTGGGGCATCCATTGTGCTTGACCTGGAACCTGCAGAATGCTGCAGCATGGTTGCTTGGTAATGGGCTGCACGAGGGCTAAGAAACTGAGACTTAGGACAGATGTGCTCCTGCAATAGGGATTCAATCTATTTTTAATGGGGTTGCACTCCCCTTGAAAAATCAGTTTTGAAGTACCAAAGCGTTCATCTAGTGCTCTGCCTAAAAGAGCCTTCAGAAGCTGCAGGTCTGCAATGCATCAAGTGTGTGTATCTGTGTGTGCGCCTATATTAAACCCATGTTATACCTTTCATGTACTGCCTGCACTGGGGCACAACGCAATGTGTTGGTGGTTGCTTTTAAAGCCCTAAATGATTTGAACCCAGGATACCTGAGGCCATACCTCCTCCACTACCATCCTGCTTATGTCCCCAAATCAGAAGCAGAGGCCCTTCTGTAAATAACGGGGCCTTCTCGGTGGCTAAACTAGTACAATGGAATGCCCCATGAAATGTGGATAGACTTCACTCTGTCTTTTGCTGGTTGGTGAAGACATTCTTCCTCTGCAATTGTTACTTTTTTAATGGATTGTGGATTGTCAATTGTTGTAAGGTGCCCTGAATAGCACAAGGGCACAAGAAGGTCAGACAGAAATAATGAATACTATGGCCTTTAAAACTGGGGTGTGTGTGTGTGTGTGTTGTTGTTTGTTATTATGTTGTGTATTGTTGTGTTTTTATATTGTAAACCAACCTGTGTTCTTCAAATGAAGGGTGGTATAGGAACAGCAACAACAATTTGTAGTAGAAATAATTCCAGTCTGGCCAACTGATACTGGTATGTGTTGGAATGGCAGGATTAGAGTAACCTCACATCACCTAAACGCCTATATTTTGCTTTGGCAATGAGGATTGGACTTCATGACAATTTTTTACTGGTGACTGTAATACAGGTGTAGTAAAATATGAATCTGAACCAGTGAATTTGCTGGTAAGAACAACAAAAATAGTTTATTTGTTATCCACAATATGCCATTTGGGTTGGAGCGGGCACTTGAAGTTCCTTCCCTAGTGCAGAGCAATTCTGCTTGGGCTCAGATGACAAGATATCCATCCCGTAAAATTATCTTGGGGGAACATTAGCAATAGGTTAAACAAATCTAAATGCTGCCCCACTCAATAAATACAAGATTGCCTAGCTATTCTGAACATACTCGGTTTCTTCTGTTGTTTTCAGAAGCTTCCAGATTAACTTTGCAATAGTAAAAACATAGCTGTTCTCACAAGCACTTAACTACAGTGCTGCCCCTTGTTCAACATGTAGTTATGATGTTAGTATATTGTATTTTCTTACATTAAGTTCTGTTTAGATGAAATATAGCTTGTTGTATTCTTATGTTTCTCACTTTGGGATTGTACAAACAATGGAGAGTAGGTTACAAAATGAATAAATAAAAATGGTGTCTTTATACATACTACACTACAGAAAAAATTGTGATGGTTCTTCTCTGTGCAATTCATGAGAAAGTGGGAATTGGCCTGGAATTTACCCCTTCTTAATTTTTTTTGGCTGAAAATGGGAACAACTAAATACTGTGTCACCCCAGTGGCTTTTCTTTCCTATCGTGCTATGAAACATAATTTATCACAGCCACAAGTTTCTCATATCAATTACTGCAAATAGAAACAAACAACCTTTACATGACACTTTGACCCTGGCTTGTTGAAGGTGACGCCTAATAAAAACAAATAAAAGTGAATGTAGAACAACCTCATTCTGTATCCGTATCCTGGTAAACTGCAAAAGAGGACACATGTGTACCTCGGTGCTAGTAGGTAGTGTGCGGGGGTCCCTGACCCCTTACCTCCCAAAACGTGTGTTATGTTGGGGAGAGGTGCAAGGGTAAGTCATGCATGCTTGATGTTGAAGAAAAGCCTGTTTTGTACTTAATACATTGGAGAAATTGTTCAAGATCAGTTCATCCATGTGAAAATATGACCTCTGTGTTACTGGCAAGGTCAGCAAGACCCAGGGTGTTCTGCAGAATGAGGGCAGGTCGCTGGAGTTAAAGCTGCCTGGGGGCAGATTTGACTTGCACACCTAATTTTCTAAGATTAGAAAAACAAACAACATGCACAGCAGAGAATGTGTTAAAACTTGTTCTTTTGAGCCAGTGGTTCTCTGCTTCCTGCTTTTCTTCTTGTTCAGGCATACTTTAAGCTTCCGATTCTTAATTGCTATTCAGTTTATTTTAATGTTAAGTGTGTTTTAATATATTCATTTCCCCCATACCCTGTTTACATAATTTTAAAGATGGGAGCCTAGAGACCAGCTATTTATATTCCCATCATCTATTTGTTTTTCTTATCTGTTGTTGGTTTTTTTTTATCACATTCTAATCTGCTGTCTGCTTCCATGTAGCCTCATTTCATTAATGTATCATGTACGTAGATTAATCTAAAAGGTATTTTAGATGTCATCCAGAAAATCTGGATAAACAACGAATGCACTTCTAACAACTAAAGATTTCTGGCATTGTATGCTGTGTGATAGGCCCTCCACAAACATTGTCTTCCATTGATTCAGAGGGACTTGGCTGAAACCTGCAGAAAGAGAAGGGGATTTTTGGATATCTGATTCACTGAACATATGTTTAGAGTTCACTCCATCAGCAGTTTTATGATCTCGTGGGATAATGCTGTTTTGTTAATATCCTCTGTTCTGTAGTTTGTTTGTTTACATACAAATAAACTTTCTTGAAACTATTCAAGTTTTGTTGCAACTTCACAGAACTCATAAAGCCATCCCCTTGTCCACTCAACTATCATCAGCTCTAATAATGCGCAAGATGGGAATAAGTTCTTGGACCGAGTCGGTGGGGTAGGGGAAGTGTGAGTTCAGCAGCAGACATAGGTTCCACGTTTGGGGGGGCATGGGTGCCAAGCCCCCCATTCTAAATCAGAGCGCCAGCCCCCCAACATCTGCGGTGGCATGTGTGTGTGGTGTAATCATGCTTTGGGGCTGGCGCACTGACATTATGTGGCCCCAGGTCCCTTCAGTCACAGAGGCAAGGTGGTGTGCGTGGCAGCAGAGGTGCGTTGGTTTTCTTCAACAGTGAAAGCTTCGTGCACAAAATAAAAAACAGAAATCCATAGGGACATGCCACAATCTCCAGATCCTATGTACAGGCCAGGGGACTTGGGAGAAGAAAGTGGTGAGTGGAGATAACATGTCATGCTTAGCTTTAGAGCAGGCAGGCGCTTCCAGCCAAGGTGCGACAGAAGAGAGCATAGCTGAGATCTTTGCAGTGAACTTGGGGACAGGGTGCTGGGTTAAAACTTGACCCCTGTTTGGGCCCTTAACACTTGATCCCTGCTTGGGCGCTGTTTGCTCATCCAAATGACAATGCGCAAGAGGAGAGCAGACCCAGGTCTCTTCTTTCCATCCTGATCTCTGCCATCCATGCATAGAGGAGAGGTCCATATGGCCGGTTGTAGGTTTTCCCTGTGATACAGAACCCAAATAACTCATGGTTGTACATAGGGGGTGAAGCCTATACATATAGCAGGGTAGCATGCTTCCTTCTTCAGGCACCCCCAAAAGTGTGGATGGGAAGGGGCTTTGGCTGGCAGGGACATGAGGGTATAATACCCAATTAAGGCTATAATCACAGATGTCTGCAGACTGGTTGCTGCTGCTCAGTGGTGAAGAAACACATTCTGCAGATGTGTTGTTTTCATTACAATTACCTTTGCATTCCCAGACTTGTTGCTGGAGCTGAACATTGGCTCCAGGGCTAAGCCCTGATGAACCCAGTTCAGATAAATTACTGGAGGATTTATCTCCTTGAAATGGCTACTGGATGTCTAAGCATGAGATTGTCACATGAAAAACACTTCTGTGTGCAGGTGGTTGATGTCTCATTTACAAGATTCTTACTTTTTATGCTCTCTATACATGTTGAGTGTTAGCAAGCCAGAACATTGTGATTCTTGTAATGCACTACCAGTGTAGTTAACGCTATGTGCTTTATGGATCTAGCACATAAGTCATTTTTAGATGTAATACTAAATGTATTGGAACACCTGTACAGGCATAAATCCATCCTCACAGTAGACCGAGTTTAAAATGCATTGGCTAGATTATTATCTGATGTGAGTTTTTCTGATACCTACTGGAGTACTCGGTTCAACAACAGGGTCCCTGTTCATCACTTGGAGTATGGCAGGTGGGGCTGAATCAGCGCATCTTGACTGCAGCACCTAGGTTGTGGAATTGCCTCCCTAAAGAGATTCTATCTGTCTTTGTCACTGTTCCGGTTTGCAGCAAAGACTTCCTCAGGAAGCCTTTGAGTTTCTCTAATGTGGACTGTGGAATTATTTTCTACTGCTTCTCCCACCGCTGCATCTATTTATTTACGTTATTTCCTACTTGTTTTATTTTATTTTCATTTTTATTAATTTATGCATTAAGTCTCCTTGAGTATTTCCCTTGGAAAGGTGGGGTATAAATATTTTAATTAATTGATTAACAGAAAAGAAATATGGTATGAATTAATTAATGCAATCTATAGTCTTATTTCATACTTACTCTGTGTTTTAGTCCCATGCTTTTAAATATTATTCAAATTTTAATTACATTAAAATCTAACTCTGGATCAGGAGATAGTTTGGCGCCTCTGAATCGTTTGATTCTGTTAACTCACATGATGCTCTAGTTAACCAAAGAAACAATCTACTCACATACATAAAACAGGTGTTAAAAAAATCTATCAAATGGTACATTTACAGAGTTGATGTAGATTAATAAACTTATAGGTGTGTGTGTGTGTATACATACACATCTAAAAACATTGTAAGAGGCTGAAGGTAAGTTTCATTTGTGGTCAGGTGGATGAGACAGTGTCTTGTTTGTATCAGTTTGTGACAGATATTGCCAAGAAGCATTTTTACACAGGTAAGGCGTCCTTTGCAAATGTCTATGCTGAGGGGAAGCTTCTATACATGGTGTACATTATTTGCAGGGGAAGACAATGGTGTTGCCTAGAGCAAAGGGAACATAGTATTGGTTTGCTGGTGATGCGAAAAGTGTAGCAACAGCTTCAAGAGAAAAACTGCATGTGTTTTTAAACTCATTTCTCTCGTTGTAACAATCAGTGTACTTTTGAAGCAGGGTAAGCTACCATCCTGTTTCCTTCAGCTTCTTTGGTTTTGATAACTAACTACATATCGCTGATAGGCTACTTGGGACTGTAAACTTTGAGTGAGTGAAAGAAAATGAGGTTGTTGAGATGTTATCATGCCCCTAAAGCAAAACTCCAGGCTGAACAATGTGACTGTATCCTCGCTGGTAGAAAGCAGGCCCCTCTTCCCACTCCTTTCCCAGGAATTTTCCTTGTCCAGGCCTGTGAGAGAAAAGGATGGAGTGTCTCAAGCACCTGTGTTGCAGGTCTCATGTTGTTAAGTCTCCCGAATCAGTACATGTTGTCAGCAGTATTCTTTACCTTTGTTCTCTCTTGGCAGAAAAAAAATTGGACACATTTGGCCCTGTGGAAGGGTTGAGCTTTATGGGCGACCACGGAATACTGTTTTGCCTCTGTGGCATGTCCTTGAAGTGCTTTGCCATGAGTACCTGCATGTGCAAAATGAATAGTTTTGTACAGTGGCTCTTTTCTCAGATGTAGGCTACAAGTGGATTGTGACTGGATGCCTAGATAGTTTTGTGTTGTGTTGTGGGATAGTTTAAGCACAAAGTTACATTGCTGAATTTGTCGTTACTCAATGCTTTTTACGCACATAAACCATTTGGAAGAGCTATGTTTTGGAGGAAAATGTTTAGGTTCTGTTCCTTTTTTACTTTTTGTTTTTAACAGCAGTGGAAAAAGTTGTCCTGCTGAATTTCTGTGTGTTCTGCTGCTGTTAAAAGCACAGGATCATGCACACTTTTGTTTTTAAAAAGTTGGTAACTTAACATTTTACATGGCCACAGCAGCTTCTTACTCTTCTCTTTTGAAATGAATCATGTATTCAAATTATGAGGTCAGTAAATTGTCTTTATAAATACTTGAGATGCTCGTGGTCTTTTCCAACTCCACAGTTCTATGATTCTTTACTCTGTATCCAAACCACAATTCAATTTCAGTATAAGCGGTACCTAATGAATTTGTCCTATTTGTGCTTTTTGGCTCATTGTTACTTGTGTTATCTCTAACAAAACTGCATTCTGAACAAATTCCATTGTTCCTATCGGGCATTCTTCTATTCTTTGTCTTGTTCTAAGAATCAGACTACATGTTGAAAGCACTTTTATTTGTCTTATAGTACTGCTTTTAAATCCACTTTATTTAGCATGTGTTGTGTAAGGATATTCCATATTAGAAAGCAGAGATGCTCTCCCCTTTAGTGTTTGATTAAAGTTGCACATATCACTCTTTTATAAAGTATTGCAGTGCATTTATTTATAAGGTTCTCTTAGCAGAAGTAAAAACTTGTTTGTTTCTCATTAAATTAATTGTTTTAAAATATTATGGGGTGGTGTTCAATGAAGTTTTATTCAAAGTAGACCAGGTGAATGCACAGAAAGAACATTACATATCACCTCAAACACAAGGCTTTTTCAATGGAGTTGGTTCAAATATTCAGCTGGTTTACACATTTAGCTTCTACTCATCAAGTGTTGACTAGCAAGTGATAGGAAATCAAACACTGCACAGATGTTTCTTAGGTTGCTGTAGTATACAACTGTACAACAGCACTTGAATGCAGATGGTTGAGTAAGAGCTTCAGTATGATATATCAGAATGCAAGCCATTCTAAAGGGCAGGTATAATGCACATGTCCTATTATCACAAGATGCATCTACAAAATTCAATATATGACTGATAATTGCGAAAAGTAATTTTCTGGCCATAGGGCATTACTGAAAGTATCTACCGCACACCCCCCCCCCCATTGGAGGGTCCACTGATCCTTGGGAGTCAGTTCGTAGAAAAGAGGGAAGCAAGATGCGCATGAGGTGGCACACAGGAGGTTAGCACTGCTTGTATGGTGGCATCTTTGGATACAAACCAGCATTCCCAAATGCTTTCACCTGGTGGTCATTTCAAATCCAAGAATTCAAATGAAATTTGGACTTTTGTGTGCATTAAAAACAACACCTGCCTTCAGTTTAGTGAGACATGCAAAAGTTTACTAGTTTCCTCCCAGTTCATCATGCTGCTTTTTATGTGCTACTGTTTTATCATGTGATGGTTCTTCATCAGTTTATAGAATTGTTGAATAATGAACAGTGTGAGCGCAAAATGTAACCTGCTGTCTACATTCTAATAGGAAGAACAAATGTATATGTACAATATTAGATGTCAGTCCTCAATTTTCCCCCAGATATAAATTTCAGCAATTAGTTTCTCATGAGCTTACTTTGATCATGTAATCATTAGTTTACAGTGAGTGAAACCAGAATCAAGAATGGTTGCCAGAAAGAATCTGAGGCTCTTTTAGTATGCAAAGAAGGAGGAGAAAAGAGACACACATAGAGCTGGGCTCAAGGGCAGATAATTTAAAGGTGCAAATGTTAATTAAATGCCAAACTTGCATTGACCTGTCTGTACTTAAGTGGTCTAATCGCCTTTTTAAAAAGTACTCCTGAATAATCAAAACATTTGAGTCAAAAAGGTTGTCTACTTAGTAGAAAACATCAAATTTATTTCTTTTTTATTTAAAAAAGCATGCCATAGAGGAAACGTAGCCATACATTTTAAAACCCTCTCTGTTTATTGAATATAAAAGAAATAAATGGGGGGGGGGGGACATACATTACCTTAAAGGACCATAAACCGAAGCTGTATGTGGTTTTTATTGTTTCATTGGAACTGAGCACAACACTCTAATCTAAAATCCAATAGTCTCTGGCCAGAGCAGATACTTTTATTGTATTAGATTCTTGAGCAAAGAATGTGCTACCGAAATGTCTTCTTCTAAGGGGCTAAAATGACCTTTAGTGTGAAAAATTGGGAGAAGAAGAGGGGGAGGAGGGGGGAAGTGAGCTTAAAGGGCTTTGGCAAGCTCTCATGACAATGGAGCATTGCAGTCCAGGGTGCATTTTAAAAGTTTCTGTAGGTATTTTGCTAATGCTGTTTGGTCCGTTTCCCCCACATACTCTCCACAAACTGCTTAAAGTGGTGGATAGAGATTCTTATCTAAAAATGGATCATTACAAGCTGAAGCCTGGAATGTGGCCTTCTGTGCCTTGTGGTCCTTGGCTCTGTAAATTCCAGTGCTTTGTCATTTTCAGGCCTGTGGTAAAGCTGAATTTTCTCCAGCAACTTTAATCTAATTTATCTCACATAATCCACTTGAGCAGCACATCTTTCAAATGGGAGCAAGTCTGGTTGCAGCCTTTGGGGGTGGGAGAAACCCCTGTGCCTGTGTTTTAGCAGGGAACAAATTGGTGGCAGCTAGCTCCATGAGAGGATGTTTGTGGCTTGAATGTAGCACTGGGGAAGTGAAGGTTTTTAAAGGAGATATATACATGTGGTAAACATTTTTCCTCATGGGCCCCAATTTTATGTTGGCTTATCCTTCCTAAGCAGTGCACAATTGGTAAAGGGACGTACGTGCTTTTGGAACATTCCTCTTCTGTTAGAACATTGCTTGCTGTGCAGTGCCTTAATGGAGCTAGCATCCTGACCCTTTCATACTTCACCACCTCCAGTCTCACACAGAGTGGATTGCATAAATATCCTGGATTTGGTCCTACTCATTTGTCTGTGGGTGTATTACACTATGTTGACAATGCTATGTGGTTTCTCTTACGTTGAGTTACTTTTTCTTTTCATGCTGATGATAGGCTTCCTTGTGTGTAGGATTATTTCCTTTATATGCTAGCTTTCTGAATGCAGTCGCTGGTAAAACTGGAGAGGTCTGTGAGATCAGTCGTTCATGCAATTATTTTAACATTGTTTGATAAGAATACAGAACCTATACAAATGTGTGTATTTCAGGCATGGGAAATGCAAAAACCTATTTTAAAATGTCATCTGCGAAAGTTGCCTTTGTATTAACTATTTCAGGACATGGGTGCAGTTGCTCTCTCAACCATTTTGTTAACAAATGAACATGACTGATAAACATAAAATGTGCTTTTGTGGAGGAGTAGAATTCTAGTGAACTTTTCAGTCTTTTACTGATGCTGTGCATGTAATTTTGGGGGGAGGGCTGAGGGTTAGAAAAGGGGTGATCAGGGGGAGGCGGAGGGGAAGTTGTAGGAAGAGAAGGGGTGGAGATTTGACCTGAATGAGAGGAACCCCTGCTGACATGGCCAGCCTGACTCATTGAATGACCTGAATACGATAAATGCTGCTTTATCCTTCCTTGAAAGGAACTAGATAGCACAGCCTAAATGCCTGGGTGTGCTTAAATAGGCAACTGGGATGTTTGAGGTGAGCATGTTTGAAATCTGAGCTGGCTGACAATCTTGAGAGTTGCCACAGGTCACCTGCAGTGCTCTATGGGGATTGGCCAGGATTCACAAGAAATCTTCTCTGGGTGAACTGTAGTACAAAATATCTTTGACTAGACCACGACCTGTAAAACATTGTAGAAATAATTCTTAAATATTATTTGAAAGGACAAGTGGCCAAACTGAAAGGTTTGACAGTTTGACATATATGCATGGTTTTGATAGCTCAGAAACTGAAATGTGGAGCCAAGACTCTCATTTTGCTTGTTAGAAGGTTTGTGGTGTGTGTGTTTTATTTTTTTTTTAAATAGTGTCTAGTTGCTGTGCAGAGTCCTATGCTCCTAGCAATTTGACAGGCAATGAGTCTGCTTCAGTGATCTCAAATCCTTTTAGACTAATTTGTGAAAGAGCAGAAAAACAGCTAGCACTCCCCCACCCACCCTTCCGTGTTCAAAAACAGAGATTCAGGTATTTTACAATCAATCGTATCAAGACATATTTATAATGTTGTGCAGTATCTAAAGAAGAAAGTAAAGGAGAGTGTCTTTCTAGGGGGGAAAGGTATTGTGTTGATTCTCCGCCTCATCAGTGACCATGACAGAGATGGTACTGAGAGCCAGATTTCTGCATTAGAATGTTGCATATGTGCAACTCAAATTCAAGCAATGTCCTTGAATAGCCAAGGGCCATTTTTAAGAGTCTCTGGCCCCTCAGTCACTGGCCTACTAGTTAATTGCCACACGGACTTCGTGACACATGGACAGATAATATGACATTTTCAGTTTCTGTCACTAGCAAACGCCACAGCGTTGCTTGCACTAGTTGCTAAGAAGCTGTCAGAAACCATTAGCAGTTGGCTAAAGTTGCCCTATGGCATTTCCTCATGGCATCAGCAAAACGAGCATAAATCACCCAGTGGAGCCTACTGCTATACTAATGAGGCTGTAAGCTTGTTTATGGACTAGCATCATTTTTATGATTATTTCCACCTTTTCAGTTTGCCTTCATTGGCGGCAGGAGAAGTCAACTTCAAGAATGAAGTCACTGCTGACATTTCACAAATGTGGTTCTTAGCTGCTACCATGTGGCTGGTCAGTGGTTCTTCAAGTTTTGTTTGGTGGTCTTTTTTAAAAAAAAATGTAGGAAGGGGGTAGCAGGAGAGGAAAAGCATTCTCAAGAGACCTTACAGAGGTGACTGTATCAAATTGCAGAGTGCATGGAAATGCTATTTAGACTTTCAGCTGGGATTTTTTTTCTTTGACAAAGAATCAAGTTTCAGGTTGTTGTTGTTTTTCAAAGTGGAAATGGTTAAACGATGTATTAAAAACTATGAAAGAAATTTCTTCTAAAGAACTCTATTTCATTAATTTGCTCTTTCTCTTATCCTCCCCTTATCTTCTGTCGGACAGGACTAGAGTTTATTGTTTTAAGCTTCTCTGAACACGCATAAGTATTTACATGGGATTGAAAGCATTTGCTTCCAATGAAAACCTTGTCTTAGATTACAGCCCAGCAGTGTAATTTCCCTCCCAGATGGGAGTAAAGTAGCTGTATTTGCCTAAAAACAGTAGGAAGAACAAACTGTGCATTAAGCCAAGGCTGTTTTTGGCTTGAGCTAATGATGTAACAGAAACCTTTTATTTGGGATAGGTCACTGCCTGTGATTGAAAGGAGGTGATCTGGCTCTTGCTTGAAAGGTTTCTCCATTGTATCTACATAAGTCTTCACTTTAAAAAAAAAAAAGAGGAGGGGGGAGATTCTGTTCCTAATGTTTCTGCTTTCATATAGCAGAAATAAACAGGAAAGGTTCTGGGGAGTGTTATACATGGAATGCAGAAAGCTTTCCCCCTCCTAATGGAGTATATAATTCAGGTGCCCTGAAGGCATGCTTTCAGGAATTCTTTTGCCTGAGGTAATGGGGAGCTAAGGCTGCTTTAAGGCCTTGATTATCTATTGATGCACAAAGCTGGAAAAAAGTCATCTCCCTTGGATTATAGTAGATATTTCCATAAATTATCAATGAATTCTCTCCTAGCCAGGCACTTGCTAAAATAATCTGCAGGAGGGGGCAGAAATGGATAGAATGTATTTATTAAAAAGAAGAATAGGCAGAAAAGCTTTGGTGAAAGACAATGTCATTAGGTTAGAAGCCCTTTACTTTTAATCAATGACTGTCTAATATATTTCTCCCCTACGCTGCCCCCTCTGTGCTTGCCTCTCCAAACTAGAGAAAGTGGATTAGTCCATGGAAATGTTAAATGCTGTTGAGTTGTTTGCTCATGTTTATTTTATGAATCATTATTTTATATGGTGAATTGCTTCTCTGAATAAAAGGCTTTCAAAGACTTTATCAGCCTAAGACATCTCAACTCTTTCTGCAACGGCTCTGTTTTTAGAAATATGAATGTTTGAGTCAAGCTTTTCATTAAATATGGAGCTCTCCATAAAGGCAGTCACAAATATTCTTTAAGAAATGCTTTAATTTTTCTGTTGTTTGTGTTGTAGACCATTGTTTCAAAAAGGATTAAAGAGCCTCTTTTTAAAAATAGCATCTTTCCAATATTTACTTAAATCATTTTTGCCTTGAGCATAGAGATGGATAGTCCCCAATTACATCAAAACATTATGCGCTCATAAAAATATGGACAGTAGAAGCTCCAGTATGACTTTCTATCCATGTGAAAAAGATGAAAGGCTAGAACCAATCATTACACAAACTTGATCTGTAAACTGCTTTTTAGGTTTCAATTGCTGTCCTTTCCTGCAGTGTTTGTGCCAATATGAATAGCATGCAATGACTACACCACAAACAAAAACAGTTTGCGCTAATTTACATTCACATATAAAGAAACTGGGTAATTTGACATACTGTTAAAAACCCTTACTTCAATCAAAAAGAAATTAGCAGGTTCAGTATGGTTAAACTGAGGCATGCTCTTGATGGCTGTACATCAAAAAATGATCCTTTGGGAGCATATTACACTGGTCCTGATCCAACTTCACTGACTGCCAGTTAGTTTCCGGGCCCAATTCAAAGTGTTGGTTTTGACCTATAAAGCCTTAAACGATTCAGAAACCCAATACCTCAAAGACCTCCTCTCTCCATGTGAACCTTCCTGGACACTGCAATCCTCATGTGAGGCCCTTCTTCACATGCTTCTTCCACAAGAGGTCTGGGCCTTTTCTTCAGCGGCTCCCTGTTTGTGGAATCTCTCCCCAGGGAAGTTTGTCTTGTACCTTCATTATATACCTTCAGGCACCAGGTGAAAAAGCTCTTCTACCAGGCCTTTGGCTGATAACATTCTATATCCTTTTCAATGTTTCTGTGGGAGAGAGTGGGCGATAATGGGAGTTATTGTTTTGTTTTTTTGTTTTTTTATAAATGTATTTTGATATTATATTTTTATGCTGTGCACTACTCTGAGATCTACTGATGAAGGGCGGTATACAAATTTAATAAATAATAAAAATAAGGATTGTTATTATGCTGATTCTCACCTTCACAGTGTTCAGTACCAAGAGTGGAATATATCATTGCTCATTATTTATTAATTAAATTTATATACCGCCCTTCATCATAAGATCTTAGGGTGGTTCACAGGTAAAAACACAAGTAAATGGCCAAAACATAAACAACAAATAATAACATCCCCCACTCCCACAAACACATTAAAAAAGCTGTAGAATATTAATCAACTAAAGGCCTGGTTGAAGAGGAACATTTTCAAATGGTACCTAAAATATATATAATGAAGGTGCCAGGCAAACCTCCTTGGGGATAGCATTCCACAAACAGGGAGCCATTACAAATAAAAGACCCGTTCTCGTGTTGCCACCCTCTGGACCTCACATGGAAGAGGCACACGATGATAACCTCACAAGGAGGAGGCACAGATGCTGAATGCAGAGTCTTGGATGGTTTATATGGAGAGAGGTATTGTGGTCCTGAGGTGTTTAAGGCTTTATAGGTCAAAACCAGCACTTTGAATTGGGCCCAGAAGCTAGCCAGCAGTCAGTGCAATCGGGCCACGTTTGGTGTTATATGCTGAAACTGTCTTGTCCCAGTGAGCAACCCAGCTGCCGAATTCTATACCAGCTGAAGCTTCCAAGCCGTCTTCAGAGGCAGCCCTATGTATAACGGGTTACCAGAGCACAGACAACAGAAGTTAGGCTATCCCTATCCAGATAGGGGCACAGCTGGGCCACCAGCCAAAGCTGATGGAAGGTACACCTCAGCCTCAAGTGACAGCAGAGGATCCCAAGCTATGTACCCGCTCCTTCAGAGGAAGTGTAACCCCATCAAGAGCAGGCAATCTCCCACCCATCTGGCCTAGGGAACCACCCAATAACAGTGCTTCAGTCTTATCTGGATTGAACTTCAGATTATTGGATCTCATCCAGTCCATTCAATCCATTACTGAGGCAAGACATGGGCCCAGCACATCCACTGCCTCACCTGCAAATGTAAAGGAGAAGCAGAGCTGTGTGTCGTCAGCATCTTGCTGACAATGTGCTCCAAATGATCCCAGTCAGTGGTTTCACGTAGAAGTTAAATAGCATAGGGGATAAAATTGAGCCCCATTGAAGGCTCCATGGGACTGAAAAACGCTCCCCAAGCAACACCCTCATGGAGCAACCATATTCTATATATTGACCAATACTGATCTGGAAATAAATAGATGACTGTGCATAAAAACCACACATGCATAATTTGCTGGTAGGGGTCACAGCTGAGCCATGGAGAGCATGCTTTGCATGTAATAAATTCCGGGATCAGTCCTGGAAAAGAGACTTGTCTGAAATCCTGCCAAGCTGCTGCCAGAGAGTAGTTTGATTTGGTATAAAGCAGCTTCATTTGATCCTACTGTCCCTCAGAATACTTAATGTAAGGCGTATTCATTTTCAGCGGAGGGTATCATTGGCATGGAAGAATGAAAACATAGGGATATTGCTGTTTGTTGCCCTCCTGTCCTGCTTGCAAGGCTTCGCATAAGCATTTGGTCTTTTTTGGGTTTTTATGTGGAACTGATGAAAAGGAATTGTACTTGCAAAGGTCAAGAACATACATGCCCTCAAGGCCAAGGGCTGAATAGTCAAATGGTTTTGGAGGCATCTAGAATATCTGAATGAATTTGGACTGATCGGAATATAGTTTACATGGTAATATTGACATTAGGCTGCTCTTGTTTTGGCTGGGGGTGCACACTATGAATTCAGTTCTTGGTTTGCTCACAAATCAAGTTTTCTTTCTTTTTTGTTTTATTTATTCACTGCATTTATATCTCACCTTTTTCTCCCTGGAACTCAAGGTGGCTTAAATAGTTCTGTTGGAGTGTAATTTCCTTCATTGTTTTTCATATTTGTATCTTTCTAGGGAGGAAAACATAAGCTTAACTTCATTTTCTAGTTAAAGAGACAAATGGCTGATGCTCTTCTATGTTTTAACCAGAACTGAATTGACATGAAATACAGTATGACATAATTTTTAGAGCTCATGTTAATATTTTAATATGTATGGTTAATAGTAAAATACCTACCCCCAAATCAGACTTTAGTCAAGATACCGCAAGTTAGCAAAAGTCAAAAATTTGATTCACTATATATTTACAGGTGACGGCTTGGACAACAGTGTAGCTTCTCCCAGCACAGGTGATGATGATGATCCAGATAAGGACAAAAAGCGACATAAAAAGCGTGGCATCTTTCCCAAAGTAGCCACAAATATCATGAGGGCATGGCTGTTCCAGCATCTAACAGTAAGTGAACTCTAGATCACATATGTGAAGTGAAACGTGAGTGGATAATTTCGTAACTGTGGTAGAAAGAAAAAGATGAAGAAAAAAAGAGAGAGAGACTTACTACCTGTCATGGGAACACATGTTCAAAATTGCTGTGAACTTTGTGATCTTGAGATTCTTTGATTTTTTTATAGTTTGCTAGAAAGAGGATGTTTAAATAGTTATTTTTGTTGTTGACCTGTTTGAAAACAGTGATCATATGCAACCATTACAAAATTAGAGGCCAGTTCTGTTTCTTTCTATGGTGGTTTCTATTACTTTCAATAACAGCTTCTGGTTTAATAGAGACATACAATTTGGCCTATCTGTAGTTGTTTCTAGGCTCATCTATGCAGCCAAATACCGTTAGTTTTAACGGAATGGCACGTGATGGCATTTGCTTTCTCCCTGGATATATAAACACAAATAGAACATCAATTATTTGCACGAATAATTGTAGTGGCAACCATCACCTTCTTCTTATGCTCCCCTTCCATGTGTTCAGTTAGTGTGTCAAGGGGAGCATGATAATGCTGGCTAGACCTGCTTCCAGTTCCATGCATCTGCCAACTTGTGCCAAATCACTATAAGTTGGACAGAAGGAAAGAATGCCCCCTGCATACCTATCAGTTCATACACAGGGCCTGTCCTCAGGGCTGGGAATCCTGACATGAGCGTGGTTCTCAGCCATGTGTACAGTTCTTGCATTGCATTCAACTAGCCGAGGTCAGGGTGGGGGCCCATGTCAGCACCAGCACCGGTTTGGGAGGCAGGATCGGTGCCTTTTACTTCCCTGCCCTTCATTCACTGTCTGAATATGTGGAAAGGAACATTTGAAAAGGACTTCTGGAGTTTTGATAATAATTACCTAGGGCACAGGGAGAGTGAATGTCTGCCTTGTACCCATAGTGTTTTCTTCTTAAGGATGCTATTGGAAGGATCTTCTCCTTAAGCAAACATGCTCTATGACCAAAGCCATTGTCACTGTAGTGTTCAGTCATGCACAGTCAGCCTTATGAGTATCATTCTACAAGTTTGGAATGTTTTCTATTAAAATATTAATAAATAAATAAAGTATACTAGGGATCAAGACTTAATAAAAATTACTTTGAAGCATCAGGTAGCATTTCTGTGAAGCAAAGCATTTCATTTTATTATAATTTATATTCGGTATTAGCCACCCTGAGCCCGGCCCTGGCCGGGGAAGGAGGGATAGAAATAAAAAATTATTATTGTTGTTATTTATTATTATTATTCTGAGTGGAGAGGTCTGATGGTAAATGGAAGTGTATCTGTTTTCCCCAATCCATTTGACATTCTCCCACCCCCCAGCACAGCCTATATGTGTGCCTTCATTTTGTCACCAGAGAGCTTCTACATGGTCAAGGTTTTTGTATATTTAGTAAGCTTTTTTTGTCTGTCCCCCTTTTGACCAGCACCCTCATCCCCAACCCAGCTTCCTTTACCACATTCAGAAGAGCTTACCACACAGCTATTGTTGTGGTTCTGCTGACTGGAAATGTCAAAAACCTTGCTTGGCAATCAGCTAGTCAAATGGGTTTTGGAATTAGGTTGCATGCAGACTAAGGCGGGTTGCTTTAGTTCCGTTGAAATCCATGAGCCAAGTTAGTTGTTACAGAATTAAGTCCCATTGACTGGTACTAAAGTGTGAGTAGCTTCATCTGAATCTATTTATAATCCACAGTTATGTCACCCCATCTGCATTGGGGAAGAATTATTTGAATAAGCTGCATTTTTGCAAACCAGGCCACTTTACATGGACTGACCAAAAACTGTAGAGTGTATTTTCTTCATCTGGTGGAACAACCATAGTGTTGAAGTCAACCATGTTATTCTGGAAAACAAGATTTCAGAATGCCTATACTGTCTATCATATGTGTAGACGTATGTCTGAAGTGGACAATTCAGACAATTCAAAATTGACTTGTGTCCTCCTTATTGTATATTTACCACAGTCCTGCGGCTGCATATACTGCATATACAAAACTGTATGTAAATAGGCCACAGCTATGTAATCTTCCCACTGCATTAAAAAGTGGGTGGGTCTTTGTATTTGCATGGTGTGACTTGCTCTTGAGGTTATAAGTCAAGGTTTGTGCCTCTACTTCTCCACATGTGTACCTACAGTATTTGCTGGAGTACAGTGTGAACTGGCCTTTTGTAAAATACATTATTACTTTATCACTTTTTAAATTAGTTCATTCTACCACAGCAAACAGTGGAAGCTTGGTAAAACATTCAGAAATGTACCACAATTTATAGCTGGTTGACTGTAGCCTTATTATTATGTACAGCACAACACAGATGATGCTTACAGGTGTGAAAAAGAGACAGCAGTGTAATCTCCTATTCCTGCCACTTTTAAAATTCTTCTCAGACTGGTGGAATTTTCATTTCCCTTTAGATCTAAATAATAATCTCAATAGCAGCAGTCGCTGATTAGCATCAAATGGACAGATAAACCAAAGTCAACATAAACAAAACCAACGAGTTGCTGTCAGATAATTCCACAAGTTTGTAAGATACAGATTTTGAGCCTTTGTTTAGTCAGTTTGCAATTAAAATGTAATAACTGACTTCATTTAAAAAGTCATCTATAATATTTATCCTTTCAAGACAACCATTTAGTGTTACTAATTTGTTCTTTTGGCAACCTAATAAGACTGAAAAATAGCAATTTCCCCAAAGCTACCATATATGCTACTAAATAAATGGCTAAATTGGGAATCTGAAGCTGGGTCTCTCATTTCCCAATCCAAAACATATGCAGTACAATGGGACCCAGGGATATCTAGCAGCAAGAATAATGTGAGCTACCAGAGTCTAGGTTACTGTTGCAGAGCTTTTGGGATACTGGGTCCAGTAACCTTCACGCCCACTGGACACAATCTAGGAACAGAAAGGAACTGAGCTCCTCAAAGGTCATAACAGATGTAGCTCAGTCCATAAAGACGTGGATTTGTCAAAGCTAATTGACAGGTAAAAGGATATTTCCTCTCCTGGGTGTTATAAAGCTGGAGCCCACAAGCTTTGCTAGGATATCCCTTCCCTTGTGTGTGAGACGACCATACACGCCACTGCTGCCGATATAGTTACTGGAATAGAAAATAGACCTTAAATGAAGACCTTGGCATAGCAAGGTGTTATGCTTGAAGAAAAGGGTCGTCATCTGTGGAGGGTTAAACATCACTTTGACAAATGATTAAGACTGAGCTGTAACTTCTACGACTGATCCAATTTAATTGCAGGCTCTACATTTAATACAGGAAGAATGAAAGGAGATGGTCTACTTACTGGCCTTCCTTTCTCAAGCTACTTCCCTGTAAATTCAGCGCATAAACACACACACACACACACACACACACACACACACCCATGTATGCTGGTATGGTTAGTGAGAGTACGAACTGACAAAAAATAATGATCTCCCACTGAAATTTACACTTTAGAGGCTAGACTAGAAAGGTACACTATTGTATGAGAGTAGTCTTATATAATCCTTTATGATGAATACACCAATCATCATTCTTTTCTTTTACATATTTATTGCACCACTGTCAACCAACTTTTGAAAGGCTTGCATTGACACTTGTAATGTTGGTTGAGTTATGAGTTGGGTTTTCACTGAAGCTAGCAAGTCCACAGATTCATTCAGACCACTTTGGATTTGCATGGTTATGTGAATCAGCCCTTCATTTTCAAAATTCTGGCCTCGGCACACATTTACAGTTGAGGGAAGGAAGTTCAACCGTCAGAGTCGGATGGTGTGCAGCCTTCTGACAGTAAAAGCCAATTTCAAAGGATGGAGGTAGAGGTTGGTAGCTAATATAATTAACTTAATCATATGTTTTAACTGCAGTGTGTAATGTATTATAGTGCTCTTTTAAATTTAAATTGTTTCTATGTAATTTTATTGTTGTGAGCTGCCCTGGGATCCCTTGGGGAGGAAGGGTGGGGTGATAAATTAGAAATAAAAAATGGAATAACCTCTGTGCATATGGCAAACTGGGGTTGCTCATTATCAGATAAGCTTTTGTAGACTATCACCTACTGCATCAGTGGCAAGTTTAATATATTTTTGTTACTTACTTTCATGCTCAATTTTCAGGAAATAATTCCTCTCTGGCGAGAAGGGTGACAAGTCTACCCTTGGTAGCATGGTAGCTGGGGTCTTTTAGTCAGCTGGAGTGACTAAAAGCTAGTTTTGCTAGGTTACAGTCAAATCATTTGTATATTTCCTCAAAAGTAAATCCACCGAGTGCCCCAGGGCTTAATTCAGAGTAAGAGTGATTAGAAATGCACCCTTTGTTTCAGAGCATGAGGTTAAAAGCATTGAGTTATGAACTGTTTTTTTGTAAAAAAAAATATATTCTTGCAGACCTAGTTTCTCATGATCAGGAGGACTATGAGCTTGAGTTAGGCCTTTCTTTTTTATAATGAAGGATACAAATGTCAGTATGTTAACAACAGTCTCTGGGTGGAATGGTTAAAAACATACCCCACTGGCACACATTGTATTTATACAGCTCTCTACTTATTTTCTGTTCTTAAAGATTGTTTAGAAAATTAGGATGAGAGGCGGAAAATTAAAAGAAGAAGTTTCTGTGTGAGATTCTTTATAGGATGTATCCCTAATGTCATTTTATGAGTGAAAAGAAAATAATACAGTACTCAGCTTTATTTACATTGCATAGTTATTTGCAAATGAAAACAGTATGGAAGTGCAAGGAATTATTACATTCATCTCAAAAACTCAGTATTCTGGCTAGTAATGCTTCAAATTGGATTATTATCTCAACGGACTACTTTCAACTATAAAAAACTTACTTATAATTATAATATTAATACCCATCAGAGGCATGGAATTAAATGACACAGACAGTAATTGCTGAGTGTATCATACTAATTATTAATGACTGACATGAAGAAAATAAATTAAGAAACAATATACTGTTTTAAAATAAACTGGTGACTTTGGTCCACAGTGACTGAGGGTGAGATTTTTTTAAAACAACAACAACTCACAAAGTGCTCACTTTCCGGTAAACCTGCAAGAGATAAGGGTTTATTGTTCCATATTTGTATAATACTGTTGTGATAATGTCCGCCAATTCCTTACGCTATTTTCAGCAGTGCGGTTTTAGTAAGTGGATGCCAGTCCGAAAAGCATGTACTGATGTGTTCACAAACTTTCAGCTTCATTTTCTTTATTAGTTAAATGTTCTAAACATCTGAGTGTCTCATTTGCTGTTGCGAAGATAATACCAATGTCACTGTAATTTTCACAAGTGATTATGGGTAGAACTGGAGGGTCCTGTTTCCCCCTGTTTAGCAGCCCTTAGTCATGCCATAAATGTTAAGCATGCCAGGAGGTTGGTGGTTGTGGGGCCTGTTGCATGATGGTCTCCTTCAGGTGATGCCATTTGCGGGAAGATATTGCTGTATAAGAAAACCAATCTGACTCTGGTCTTGTATGTTAAATTGCCCCAAGTAAACCCTCATAAATTGGATCCTTACCTCCTGTGAGTAGCATTTTACTATTGGGATACACCTGCTGGAAGAAGAGGGGGAAGGTGATTTTTGTGTGTGGTTGTTTAATCAATTCCCCAACCCCCTACTCCTCCTGAGGTTTGGGGCACCCTCTGGATGACCATGGGAGGTATAGATAGAAATATGGATCCAGAGGCTGGAGAAGCAATGGGGAATTGGTGAAAAAATGTCTCCCTCTCTGTCCAGCAAGAACCTCTGCTGGATCTCAACCCCTTCTGCACAGAGCGTTCTGCAGCTGAAAGAGGGGAAAAGTCTAAGTAAATCCCCATGTAAGTAAGTAAGTAAATAAGTAAGTAAGTAAGTAAGAAAGATTCCTTTTCCTGTCCAAGCAATGTTGTTGATAGCTTATAATAAGAGATTCAACTGACAAAGTTCGAGATGTCCCTTGGTCAGCAGTGCTTGGATTTTCAGGAGGTAAAATAAGGCAATCTTCTCTTTGGCTCCTCTTTTTCAGCACCTTGGAGAAAAGTGAGAGAAGATGGTGGATTATAAAGTAGAAAGGGGGCCTAGTAAATTCCTGTAAATCCAAGCACTCTTCAACAGTCAGAATTGAATGCAATAGCAAGTGGGGATTTTGGTGAGTTCCTCTTAAGTATCATAATGTCAGGGCTGGATTTGGCATGCTGTATCACATTGTAATGCAGGAAGATCTAGCTTTAGGCCTGTAGAAGCAATGAAATAATATAATGCCATCCGTGATCATGTGTATCTTATGTAGGAAAAATGTATAGGAGGTTGTTGTTTTTACAGGCTGAAATCTAGTGTACTGGGAACACTAGATTGTTGTGTCAAATGTTATATGTATCAGGACAGATTAATGGCAGCAAAATTAATTATTTATTCTTTACTTTACTGTCGTTGATCTCATCAATTACCCCCTTTTCTTGACAATTTTATAAATGAACGCCTCTACCAATGTCAGTAGTTTTTGCTCTTAACTTTTTTTTTAATGATCAATACTCCTCATTAAATATCTTGCAAAAGGCTATAGGAAAAATGACTTGTTTCTCCTCTTCATAATGCTTTGAAGATAGCATTTATTTATTTTAAATGTTTCTATACTGCCTGTAAATTAAGCAAATTTTCCAAAGCAGCCTGCAAAGCAAGCAAATGATAGAAATAACAGTGCCATAGATTACAATACAAACTGATAGCAGATTACTCTCTGTTTTAACTTATTTCTATCAGTTTATTTATTTTCCCCTTGTATGCCCTGTATATGACTAGCCAAGTCACATCTTTAAATCAAACGCTGCCACACCAAATCCCACCAATAATAAAGTTCAGTGAAAAATACATCCATTTCCCTCCCCTCCCCCCCATTTAAACACACAAACACAGCTGTGGGAAAATAAATTAACCAACCTGATAATGTTTGGCTTAAAACAGCAGCCATTATACTTTTACATGATTCTCTGAGAAGGGAGAATTGTTAGTGAGAAGCCCTTCCTTCCTCCTTGCCTCTCCCAGTCTGATCTCAGGAAATAATGGATTTGGAGCACTGTGCCCTCTGAGGAGTTCTGAGCACATGGAGGCCTGTAACCATTTGTGCCTTAAAATGAATTAGGGATTAATGCAGCTGCCTTAACATGGGTGAAATATGCTTCATGCTCCTCACCTCCATAATTAACTGGCAGCTGCATTTTACACTAATGGAATTATCCAGACAGTCTTCAAAGGCAGCTCCATGTTTAGTGCATCACAGTAGTCTAGCCTAGAGTTGAATCAAAGCATCTTCTTGTAGCAATGCTACATCTTGCAGATTCAACGTAATCTGAAACACCAGAATCCCATATCTAATTGGGGGGTTTATACAAATGAATTTTATTAGATATTTTATAGCACACTTATATAATCCGTCAATCACGACAGAAAAGGTATACTTCTGAAAGTGTTAACTAATACAGTTGAATAAAAGAGTGTTACTAGATTACAAGGGACACGGGTGGTGCTGTGGTTTAAACCACTGTGCCGCTTGGGCTTGCTGATCAGAAGGTTGGCGGCTCAAGGCCCCATGATCGGGTGAGCTCCCGTTGTTCAGTCCCAGCTCCTGCCAACCTAGCAGTTCAAAAGCACACAGTGCAAGTAGATAAATAGGTACTGCTCTGGTGGGAAGGTAAACAGCGTTTTCGTGCGCTGCTCTGGCTTCGCCAGAAGTGGCTTAGTCATGCTGGCCACATGGCCCGGAAAAACTGTCTGCAGAAGTGGATAAACGCCGGCTACCTCGGCATGTAAAGCGAGATGAGCGTCGCAACCCCAGAGTCGTTCGTGACTGGGCTTAAATGTCAGGGGTCCCTTTACCTTTACTAGATTACAAGAAACTTTTTTAATAGTATCAAGAGATAAATTTTAAGACTTCAAACACTTTTCTGAAAGGAAATTGGCACTATTGAAAAGAAACTGAGCGGACCAAGAATTTCTCCAAGGAAATTTCATCCAGCAATCCTATGTAGATTTAAACATTTAAAATAACATTCTAAAGAGTTTACATGAGAGCTTACTGAAAAGACAGATTATACACAAAAACTCACATAGCAGCTTAACTCTTTATGTACACTGGAATACTTTTCAAGCATTGTTCAGCCTGTTTCAAAAGCATGATGCACCCAGCTGCAATATTCAGGCAGTTAAATTATAAAAATATTTTGTCGTCTTGATCCTAGTGGCTCTAATAGCAAGTGTGTCAGTGATATTTGGTTGGATCCAAATATTCTCTTCCTCAGACAAAAGGGAACACGCTGGAGAAATGCAGTGAGGAGTACATTGCTGAAAACATTAACATCAACAAGAAGTTCTTTAAATTTGGCACTTTTAATTTAGAGAAAAGGAGAGCAAGAGATGAAGAAGTTTATAAAATTATGCAAGGTATGGAGAAAATGGATAAATAAAAGTTTTTCACCTTCTCTCATAACACTCAAACTCATGGACATCCAGTGAAATTGAATACTGAAATAATAAGGAGATATAAAAGAAAGTACTTCTTCGCAGAGTACACAATTAAATTGAAGGAACTCCTACAAGTGGCAGGGATGGCCACCAACTTGCATGGCTTCAAAAGAGGGTTCATGGAGGAGAAGGCTATCAGTGACTACTATCCATGATGGGTGAACTATGCCTCCATGGCCAGAGGCAGCAATATTTTTGAATACCAGCTCCTTGAAACTGCAGGAGGGGAGAGTAGCACTGTAAGAACAGGATGCTGGTCCAGGCTGCTGATCCATCAGGCTCCTCTTATGTTCTTAACCCTTGGATCAATTCTGGATTCGAAGCTGAGGTTGTAATTCTGTACGTGCTTACTGGGAAATAAGCCCCCTTGAGCCCAGTGAGTCTTACCTGTGAGTAAACATGTCTCTTAAGTTAATGGCATGCCAACATACACAGTTACTAGCATGACTTATAAGGGAAAAGGAGCCAAATTCTACAAAACTTTCCTGCATTAAGGATATTCTCCCCGCCTCAACAGTCTTACTTGGAGAATTTGAGCACCAGTCTGGGAATACTACAGGGAGCCACTGAAGCTTTGTTGTGGTGCACACAACTGTGAATCATGCCCCATGCTGCTGATGAATTTTTCTTTTCTTGTTTTAAAATAATTTTTATTCATTTTCCAAACAAATTTTATACAGTCAACAAATTATTTTGCACTCATTCTTCAATTTTTTACTTCCCTCAGTTTCTCTGTCAATCTTTCGTAAAATTTCTATTTGTTGACGCATTTCTAAACATGATATTGCCTTTCCCAACTCCTTTTCCTCTTACTCTCTTTTTTGCAGTATTTCTTACTATCTCACAGAGTCTCTTCAAAACCAACAAGCGTTGTTCTGTACATCACATATATTTTTCAGATATTCTGTAAATTTCCCCCAGTCCTCGATAAACTTTTGGTCTTTCTGATATCAAATCTTCCCAGTCAATTTGTCCAATTCTTCATATTCAGTCAATTTCCTTCTCCATTCTTCCACTGTTGGAATTTCTTCCTGTTTCCATCTTTGGGCCAGAAGTATCCTTGCGGCAGTCACTGCATATTGAAACAGTTTACAGTCTCTCTTATTAATTTCGTTTCCTACCATTCCTAATAGAAAGGCCTCTGGTTTTTTAACAAACGTATATTTCAACATCTTTTTCAATTCATTGTATATCATTTCCCAGAAGTCTTTCACCGTTTTACACTCCCACCACATATGATAGAGAGTACCTTCTTTTTCTTTACATTTCCAACACTTATTGCATGTTTTATACATTTTGGCCAGTTTAACTGGTGTTATATACCATCTGTAAAACATTTTCATTACATTTTCTTTCAACGCAGTACATGCCATAAATTTTAACCTTTCATTCCATAATTTCATCCAAGCTGCTGATGAATTTTTCAGCTGGTTCACTCTTGTATGCTGCACCTAAAGCCTCAAAGATGAGTGGCAGTTACATCTACTTTCTACTTGGTTGTGATACAAAAAAGAGGGTTGTAATCCAAAAAAAAGGAACACACACTTCCTGGTTTAACGTGGTTGTAATCCAGAACGGTTGTAATCCAAAACGTTTGCAAACCAAGGTACCACTGAACTGAATTTCTCAATTAACAAGCCCTAGAAAACAACTGTTTATAACAAACACTGAAATCTTCCCACTGTTGATGATGATGTGATGACTGTATTTAAAAAGTGCTTATATCTTACCTGTGCTTTTCTCAGTAGAAGGACTGCTTGGGGTAGGGTGAGAAAAACTTTAAATGTCTATTAAATATCATAGATTGTATCTTCCTCCATTTGTTTTTATTTGAATTCCAATGAATTCTAAGGTACCAATGCCCAAGTTACTTGACTAGCCAGACTATTTGCAGAGTCAGTTTGGTTTGTATGAAGTTTATTAAGAATTGTTTTTGACAAAATTCAATGAGGTGGAATTTATTGACTTAATAATTATTCATTATTAATTGCGTTCCTGCATTATCTTCTGACAATGGTTGCTCCTGAAACAGAAAAAATCTTTTCTTTTCTCTTTCCTTTTTGAGTTTTGATTTCTTGATATATGTCACACACTGTGCAAATAGTTACCTCATGAGTACAAAATTGACACTTTTAAGAATGTGTTACATGAAAAGCTAAAAGTATGCAACTAAAGAAAAAAATGCTCAGCATTTTGTGGATACTTTTACTATCCACTTTGAACTGGTTTGCACATTACATTCAGCCGCTGTTTGTCATAAGTCATGGTTTAACTGTGAATGTTTCTTCACCTGCTGTAGAGGTCCCTTTGCGACTTCTTTCCCAACCCAGCATTCATGATTAAGCTGTGGTTTAAGGCATACAGTGGCTTCTCTTGACATGTAAACCAGGCAAGTGTCAAACAGGGGTGGCTAATGTGCTGCCCTATAGCTTATTGTTTCCAAAACTGTTTGGTATGGTGACCAGCTAGTTCAATTTTATTTGGTAGGATGACCCATTGGTTTTTTGTCACATGCATTTTAGGCCTTGGGCCTTCAGCAGTCATCCGTTTTGTGCATTTTAGTTAGTGAGTCGCAATAGCAACTCCTTCTATGAGCACCTTGTGGGTAACCATCGCTGGAACTGCTGCAAGCAATCAGAGATCAGTTCCCAGGTGTTAAAATGTAAGACAAGTGTCAATTCGGCATTATAATATAGCAAAAAAGTTGTATTCACCATAGCATTTAAGGATTACAAGCGATACTTGTTTGGGGTTTACTTGTAAAGCCCACTTGCACAGGTGTCATGACCACAGGTTCTAGCTATTTGGACTACAATTCCTTTTATGCCCCAGCCAGCATGGTCAATGTTCAGGGATGATGATGCAGGTACCACATTTCCTACCATGGATGTCAAATCCCATAAGAAATTTGTCTGACCCCTCTGTGTGACATCTTATTACATCTGTTCCATGGAATCTGCACTGGCTGCCGATATGTTACCAGAATAAATTCAAGGGGCTGAGATTAACCTCTAAAACTCTCAGTGACTATGTAATGATGTCTGTGCTAAGAAGAACTGTATTGTAAATTACAACTTACCTTTGATGGCTTCACTTTTTATATATTCTCCCCAACCCCTCACCCCAACTCTCCAACATACAGTAACCCAGACTAATTCAGGATGGTTCATCGGCATCCGATGAAAGGGCTGTGGTCTATGAATGTTTAAGTCGTAAAAGTTTTAGTCTTTGATCTGCTTCAGGACATTTTGTTACTGTTTAATTCAAACCTGTGGCTAACCTCCTCCTCCACATATGTTATCTGCCATCCAGGATCAAAGATGAAGCTAGTTTTTAGGAAGCAAGGCAGATAGTGGTTTTTAACATCTGAGGAAAGTCTACAAGAAGCATTGGCATTGCTAAAACAAGAGTTTATATACAATGGATCACCAACATTGTTTTTCTGGAAGTTGCAGCACACAGCTTCCATTGGCCACAGTCAGGGTGGACAACGATCAGGGATGATGGAAGTCATAGTCTACAAGTCTTGGTAGAGGGCACATGCCTCAGTAATCCATAGTTTACGCATTACAAAGTTGAGCATAAAACAAGATAGGGCTCAAGGTATACAAGCATTAGCAAGTCAGCACTTTCTTTGTGAAGTTTTGCCTGAGGGCCAATTCATAAATAATTACCTCAGCATCGCAACAGCCACCAAAATGATCAGTTCCATGCTGCTCTGGTAGCATTTTGAATCTGCTTTCCATACAATTCAACCAGATCACGTGCTACGTGATTGCCTCAGTGCCATACTTCTCAGAGCACTGGTGATACTGTTAGTCCACCAGACTATGATTTCAATAGCTATGACATCTACATGGAGCCTAAACCATGCAGTAGTGATACATGGTAGTGATACTACTTACATTTGAATCTACCTGTAACATTTTGAGAATGAAATTACTTATTTGTATTTATTTATTTGCTTATTTATTACAGTATTTCTGCTCTGCCCTCTCTTAAATATGAGGGCTGTATACAGCTATATAAAAACATCTTTAAAATATAGTAATTAAAGTATAAGGGTAGAACCTCAGAGATCAAAATTCAAATCCTCACTCAGCTATCAAGCTTACTGGGTGACCTTGGGCCAGTCACTCACGCTTTGCCTAATCGACCTCCCAGGGTTGTTGTGAGGATAAAAAAAATTAATAGGGAAGAGGAGAACTGTTTTTGCCTCCTGGAGCTCCATAGAGGGAAAGTGGGATATAAGTTAAGCAAGCAAGCAAGCAAACAAACAAACAAACAGTCATTAAGAGCAGTACAGTGGTACCTCAAGTTACATACGCTTCAGGTTACAGACTCCTCTAACCCAGAAATAGTACCTCAGGTTAAGAAATTTGCTTCAGGATGAGAACAGAAATCGTGCTCCGGCGGTACGGTGGCAGCAGGAGGCCCCATTAGCTAAAAATGGTGCTTCAGTTTCAAGTTAAGAATGGACCACCGGAACAAATTAAGTACTTAACCCGAGGTACCACTGTACAGCTATGGTAGGTGTATCTTAAATAACTGGCTAGGTCAGTCAACATGAAATCTTCGAGAGATGCCTGAAAGTCAAAGTGGTGATGTCTGCCGAATCTGTGCCAAAGTGTATGTGGTTAATTCATTTAATCATCACTCTCTGTTCTTGACATACAAACACCTCCTTTGGATTCTGGGGTTGAGCCTTAGATGAGTTTTTTTCTAAATTACAAGTAATGATATATGGAGTATGTGTGTAATCTTGTGTTTAAATTTAGCTGTCCATTAGTCATACGCACCCCATATTTTTAAAAACGTTGTGCATATTTAATAGTAGGTGCTTATGTGTGTGTTGGAAGGCAGAATGCATCTTTTGTAGTTTTCTCCACTCAATAGAGGGACGTGGGTGGCGCTGTGGGTTAAACCACAGAGCCTAGGGCTTGCCAATCAGAAGGTCAGCGGTTTGAATCCCCGCGACAGGGTGAGCTCCCGTTGCTCGGTCCCAGCTCCTCCCCACCTAGCAGTTCGAAAGCACATCAAAGTGCAAGTAGATAAATAGGTACCGCTCAGGCGGGAAGGTAAACGGCGTTTCCATGCATTGCTCTGGTACGCCAGAAGCGGCTTAGTCATGCTGGCCACATGACCCGGAAGCTGTCTGGGGACAAACACTGGCTCCCTTGGCCTATAGAGCGAGATGAGCACTTTACCTTTACCACTCAACAGCGCTTGTTAAGCCACAGCTACGAGGTAGTAAAGGTAAAGGTAAAGGTACCCCTGCCCGTACGGGCCAGTCTTGACAGACTCTGGGGTTGGTGCGCCCATCTCACTTAAGAGGCCAGGGGCCAGCGCTGTCCGGAGACACTTCCGGGTCACGTGGCCAGCGTGACATCGCTGCTCTGGCGAGCCAGAGCCGCACACGGAAACGCCGTTTACCTTCCCGCTGGTAAGCGGTCCCTATTTATCTACTTGCACCCGGAGGTGCTTTCGAACTGCTAGGTTGGCAGGTGCTGGGACCGAGCAGCGGGAGCGCACCCCGCCGCAGGGATTCGAACCGCCGACCTTTCGATCGGCAAGTCCTAGGTGCTGAGGCTTTAACCCACAGCGCCACCTGCGTCCCCTCAGCTACGAGGTAGGATCATGTTAAAACTGACAGTAATGAGAATGTTAGGATTTGTAGGAGTAACGTATAATTTTATTTATGTTTTCATAAATAGTAGTCTTAGCATTTTGGGGTAAACAATTGCATTATTCACATCAAAATAGCACCACAGTGGCTTTTAAATTACACCACCTGTCTGCATGAAAAGAATTTTTGGTACAGGAACATACAGACAGCTGCTGCCAATGTTTTTTTTCTTTGCAGAGAATACTGGCAAAGCGCTGGCTTTTGGCATAAAATATAAGCTGATCTGTTAGTTTTGTAGCTTTAGGGAGAAATTTTTTGCTTGTAAAATGACTATACTGTATTTGGTTTTGAATTTCACTGATTATAAAAACATCATCTTATGGTAAACAAGGCAAGCAGCTATGTACCAAGCAATATGAGACTTGCTCCTATCTTTTCCATTATTTGTAAGTTGTAATCTTATCCTATTAAAATTCAGATAGTAGGAATAAATCATCATCATCATTGAGATGGGGCATGTTAGGAGCTTAGGGTTCTGTCTTAAAGACTCAATAGCTCCTCAGTATCATGCATATTTGAATTTATAGGGAAAGCATGTGAGTGGGAGAGAGAGGGAGACAGAAAGATAGAAAAAACTATGATTGAGCAGAATAATATAGTGGATGTATGTAAATTTCCACTTTCCTGTCATGTACGTAATAATCTATTTCTTTTAAAACACTTTTTGGAGACTTGAAATATACACAAATTGTTATTATAGTTGCAACTTGCAAATTGTAGTCAAAATGTTTGGTTTTGTAGGACACAATTTGGCTTTAATAGCATTTGCTCACCACAACATATGACAGATGTTCGGATTTATTAGCACTAGTGCAACATATTATGAGCAGGAGGTTTGTAATCTTCCTAGACTGTTAACAAAACCATTGTGTTATTGGCCAATAAGATTTGTGCATCTGGCTGACGTAATGTTGCACTCCTGACAATGGTTTAAGTGATATATGTCTGCAGGGCGTAGATAGGGTTCTGGTTTTTGTGCTCCTGCTTTTATAGTATGAGCTGTTTGCAATTCTGAAAATGCATTAGGTCTCTAAAAGGGTTAAGGGATATAGTGCCGCAATTAAAAATACAGCTTGCCAATGAGCTATTTTGTGAGAGTGGTATAAATATAAGATCCGCTCGTCTGGCTCATTTGCAAGCTTTCTTTTTGACTTCTTTCACACAACTGGTGTTTTTGTGTTTAATTTAACAAGAAATGAGTAGTAAATGAAAGCTGCTGCCTGAAATCCCACTGTGAACGTGTTTTGCACTTGGCTCCCCAGTGAAAAGGCAATTTGTGAAATTATGTGATAGAGTAATTAGATGAAGCCTGGGCTTTTGATTGTTGCCATGCTTATGCGGTGAAGGTTTACTAGGGCAGGGATAGGGAGCAGAGGAAAAAAGCCTGATTATTATCCTGCCAAAGTTGGCTCAGGGTTCTTAATTTATTTGTAAACAGAATATTTAGTGACCGCATAGGAAGTAGCAGTAATCACCAGCTCATAAAGAAAGTACAGCAGAGCTTTGGATTTTTACAGAGTGCTCATGTAAAATTTAAGCTGGGAGGCTGAATGCCTGTTAATGTAATTAGGACCTAATTTACCACCCTTTGCACACAGATATATAGTAGTGGCTAGATATTATTCTCTATTTTTATACACATTATATATACCTCAGTGCAGCAGTTCACTGAATAGAACAGGTGTGAGCCCCCCTCAAAACATCCCCCCCTCCCAGTTTGAACCATAAATACACAACAATTTTTAAGGGGAGAATGCTTACCGAAAGGGGGAGAGGTGGGGTGGATTGGGGTGGAGAATGAATGAAAAGAATGTCTGCAAATGAGGCAGTAATGGACAGTTGGCCTTTATGTACTGATGGATTTCTCAATGGTTAAGTAAATTAAAGCAAATGCTAGAAAAATCAATAGGCTTGCAGAGTCTTGGTTGTGCCTCATAGACTTCAGGACAGAATGACAGATGTGGTGCATATGACCCATTTAAGTATTAATGCTTGGGAAATTGCTTCGGCGTGCAAGGTTATAGGCCTAGAAATATTGTTATATTAAATTACAGACAATAATATTTTTAAGTATATGTGCAATTTATATGTTTCACTTTAGTTGTTCTTATGTGCTACATTTGTCCTGGAAGATTAGTTGCTTAGTTGTGTCTGTGGAACAGTAAATCAAGTTTTAAAATGTTCGTGCTGTGAATTGTCTTCATATAAGCTGTAGTTGGAAGGCGCACGTGTTATACACAATCAGGGCGTACAGGGAATGTGCCAAAACTACATTTACTATATAATTGTATTTCAACCACAATAAATGTACTGTGCATTAGAGTCTTAACCAAGTGTCATGGAACCATGTTTGATGTGTAGCTGCAAAATTAGGGCAAGACATTGCATCAAGTTATTCTGTGTGGATTTCAAAGCAAATCATAATAATAAATAAATGGGGAGGAAACATGCTACATATGGCAGTTAAAATGTGAATTTTGCTGATCCCTACGGAAGTCCTAGGACTTACAGACAGTAGATAAACCTGTTCAAAATATATTACCTTAGACGGCAAATGAGGGGTCACATTATTGACTTCCCTGATATTAAAAAATAATGTCAGCATATAGAAAGTAGCACTCCACGTTGGGGAGAACAGTTGGCTGGAATTTTTCTTCCAGACATTTAGTCTTCTATATGCTTTTTTTCTGGTCTGAAGTCCAGACATACGTTTACCATCTCATTTTGTTGTATGAGGGTAGGGGTAGTACATTTCATATCTAGGTTACTTTGAATCACATTACCAAGGTATCAGTGATCACAGAATTAGGGACTGGTTCACATCAAACCCAGGATCAACACTTTCTTTTGTGCAACATGCCTGGTGTTGATCAGACTGTGTGTGAATACAGCAACGGTATTTCATTCAGTAACAAATTGTCATGATCGTGAAAACCTCTGCTGTCTGTATTCTGTGTACAGCCCAGCAGATCCTCATGCTTCTCTATATCCTATCCAGCCACATCTATGGGGGAAATCATCCTGAGCAAGGAAAATAAAAGTTTGCATAAGTTGCACTGGATGGTGCTAGAAGTAGTTAGTGCATACTTCTCACCTTGGTTGTTGATGAAGTCAGAATTTAATGTCAATTGTATTTTAATTAGTACTTTCTGTCAAGGTTTTAGTTGAGAGTCAATTTTTGACAGAAGTGGCAAAAAGGATATATGAAATAATTAATCTGCTGGTAATGAAATCAAATGCTAAATAGTAGTATAAATAGTAAATTGTCTATTGCATATATGAGTCTTTAGAAGATTTTGAATTAAAATTAAAAAAATGAATTGCCTCAAACAACAACATCCTCCAACTGGTAGCTCCTGTAAAATGATGAAATTGCAACAAGGGCAGATAATTATTTTGGGGTTCATTTAGAGTATATTTGTGTACAATATTCAGGTTGGATGAGAGAATCATCCTGAAAACTGTCAGGCCTAAACTATGTAATGTGAATCTGAGTGATGACAGAATCTTGTCATTTCCCACATGTACTTTCATTGCTATGGTGACAATAAACAGTGATGAAAGTTATCATGGAAGTTCCCTGTGCTGTAGCAGATAGCCCTTTGTATCTGAATAGCACCAAAATACCTAATAAATAGAAATAATAATTTTGGATACATGGGGCTATTTGCTTCTAACTTAGCTGCACTGTTAACACCTTTGCATCTGTTAGAAAATTACAGTATTGTGGTTATTTATGTGCTATTGTGTGTGTGTGTGTGTGTGTGTGTATAGTGTATCATAAAATAACTAAAAGGTGTTTGTTTACCAAACAGCATTTTTCTTATGTCTGTGACTTTTTCAGTGTGTTACGTTAGTTTGAATATTAAAGAGCTAGCCAGTTTTCATTTTGTTTTAGATACCACAAATGAGCAAGCGCATTAATCAGTGTTTAATTGACAACTGAACTCTTAAAATGCACATGTTTGGAGGAGCCTCACAGACTAGGTCATTTGTTTTTGTCCATACCATTAAGGTTCAAAGGTCATTGGGCATCCAGAAGCCATTAGCCAGTCACCGTTTTTTTTGCTGGGTTCCCATATTGTCAACTCGCTAGTCATCCATGGCAACACACACAAGACATTCTGTCAGTGACTAAGCAGGGAGTCTGTTTTAACTTTCAAATTTCCCATAAAGAGAGTAGATTTTTAAAAGATGCAATAGTACTAATTCTACATTTGAAACACAAGGCATGTTTTTCCATAGTCATCGAGGTTATACAAAACCATGATACATGTGAAAACAAGTTTTATTTTTTTTGGTCAGCTTTATATCTATATATAGCTTTGTGTTGTACGCCTTCCTTCCTTGCTGCTTTAACGTTTGCAGTTTCACAGCCTCTTGTTCAGTGGAGAGGCAAATGGCACTTCAGACAGAATGGTGTGTTGACTAAAATGTTCTGTGTTTTGTTCTCTCCTTCTCTCATTTTGGGCATTATATTTTCCCACAAAATTGATTGATATTATTTTCCTGTGCTGGTAGAGAACATTTGGCCATAATAAGCTTGTGCTTATTAGAAACAAAGGATAAATGACTTTAGCTGCTGAGTCAATCCACTCAGTTTACATCCCCCCATTCAACCCTAATGTGTCCCAGTCCCATCCCTCACAGTGAAAACATCATCAATTACTTGGCTGACAGGAGTCTGAGACTCTGTGTAAGTTGCTCCTTGGGGGTATTCATCTTGGACCAAAATCCACTGGCACTCAGCAACATTCATCACTTCCACCTACATAAAATGATTGGGTAAACGGTAGGGTGAATTATCAGAGGAAAAGAGTGGAAAAATTGATTTTGAATACATTCAAGCAAGTTACTTTGGCCTTGAATAAGAAAAGAAAAAAACCCAGGTGATTTACTAAGCTTCTATTTAGAAACTTCCATTGCAGTTTTAGAAAGTAAATAAACCGGCTTCTTTTCTAAGTGGCAATGAATTTCCGTTTTGATACAGCTGCAACATTTATCCAATTAATGGGTTAGAATCTTAGATAAATACATCCAAAACATTCTTAATCAACTAAAATGTGTCCCAATTGATCGGTTAGCAGCTTTCTTTTTACGTTTATTTGTAATACAAGTATTTATGCAAATTCTCTCCTGTGTAAGAGAAAAAGGAAAGCATCTTCTAAGAAGATGCCTGCTGCAATACATACATGTGTAATGTAAAAGCAAAATGTGCATTCTTTCCCTTAGAGACTCTTTTGTGTGTGTAAATTTATGCAGATTTAATCCATCAGTGAAATTATTAATTGACTAAAACACATTATCAGTGTAAGATATATTGACTAAAACACATTATTATCAATGTAAGCTATATTTAATTAGGGAGTCTTCCTGTTTCAATCTTAACAATTCTTTAGAACTGGGCTGTAGTTCTAGACCAGTGAGTGATTGTGTGTGTGTGTGTGTGTGTGTGTGTGTGTTCTTCAGCATTTGAAGTAGAAGTCTTTTATTTGAAAGGCAACAACTTTACTATGAATATGAGATGCTGTTATAATGTTATTTGCATTGATGCACATTGTATATTTAATAGAAAGAAGTTTTATCCTTTCTGGCAGAAAAGAAATATTTCCAGTGTGCCTTGAAAATTAAAGATTTGAGTAATTCGCCAATTACACTTCCGTAGACCAGTTGAAGTAAATATGGCTATGTAGCAAAATAAATAGGGAGTACATTATACCCAAAGGCTGAGAACATACATGGGAGGAGAGGTCCTATTTAAATCAATAGTGATTGCGCTTTGAATGAAGTTCTTAAACTGACCTTTTAGAAAACATTTTTATCCTTTTTACAATTGGTGGTTTTTGAAAAGAGAAGGTTTTTGTTTCTATAGAAACGGGTGGGAATTGAAGTAGGAAGAATGTATAGAGAGGCATGCACCTGGATTCTTTAAACATGTACTGTGGTTGGGTGATTGTCTAAACAAACAGCTTATGCGGAAGGCTTTATCTCAGAACTGGCGCATTATCCCACAGTTCTCTTTTCTCGCTGCTCCTCATTGCTAGTTGTATTAGAAGACTTGCAAGTGATAACTTCTGAAATGTTAGTTAAAGGCAGTAGTGCTATAGTAACAAAAATCACTGCATTTTGCAACCTCTGTGCATCAAAACTGTTCTGACACTAGCTTGATTTGAGAGACTTAAAGCATGTGTTGCCAGGCCTTTTGATCTAGGAACTAAATTTGCATTTGGTGTGGAGTTACCAGAATCAATAATTTTAATATTTGAAGAGCAGTAAAAGATGTCAGGTGTAATGCACTCAGGTATGTTTCTCAAATTATTGCTCTGCTAAAAATCTTTCCACTACACACACACACACACACACACACACACACACTTCAGCAATGTAAGTGATAATGTTTCACATGGACACATTTCTTTAGGTTTACTGGGCGGAGTTGAATTGATCTTGATGCAACACTAGAAGAAAAGGGTGCTCTTGTCGTTTTTATTTGATGGTAAATGATACACACCTGAGCATAGAAAATAAAAAATGTACTGCAAAATAATGGATGGTTTATAGCACTATAGGGTTGCATAATTGTGAGCCTGAACATAGTATTTTGAAAATGCTTCATGAGCTTGTAAAAGCTACTGGCATGCCAGCATTTGGGCAGGGGGGGGGGGGGAGGAAAGTCTTTGAGGTTCTTCAAACATCGATTAAAAATGAAATTAAAAAATGCCCCATTCAGTACTGCAAGGCAGTGTCATCACAATGTTGGAAAGCCAACTCACAGCTACTGGGTTATTGCGGGCATTGCTGCCCTTGTCCCTTGGATTACCGCTGTGCCACGTGCTCAGTTACACAATGCATAAAGGCGAGGGTTATTTCTAGGACAGATAATTGAACATTAATACTCGTTGACATTGTCGTAGGAATGATATGTCAACCTGACAGGGCCTATGTGCTTACATCTTCTGATTGGCTGTAGACGAAGGGTATGTTTGTCACATCAGACCTGAGGCCTCACTGCAGTAGAGCCAAAAATGATACAGCCATTAATCATCAGCTGCCATCTTGGGCTAAGATACCTTCTATGAAGCATTTATCATGTGCTGGTTTTTTGTTGTTGTTTTTTAATGTATAAAGAACCAAAATCCTGGCTTGCAAAAAATATATCATTTCAATCATTTATAGCACCATGGTATGAACAATGTATACTTTTTTTAAGGTACATGTTTCATACCATATTTTATGAAGATGGATGTCCTCTCCTGGAATTCCAGTGCCTAGATAGAAGTTATGCATTCCAGTGATTATGTATCAAGAAGGCATTGCTGAGGGCTGACATGCACAAAAAACCTAAAATAGAAGTTGCATTCTTGCAGTGAACTTTTTTTTTTTAATCAATTATCCAAACTGCCAGTCAGCTACTCCAGGGTAGGCCATTGTTTGCAAATGATAGTTATGTACTCTTCACAATCTTTCCTCTCAAAATTACACCAGCAGTTATTTTTAGTATAATTTCTAAAACATCTTTAATTACTAAATCCAGTACCACCTTATCAGATTTCTGCTGTTGCTCTTGCTGGAGACGTACCCTTCAGAGAAATGAAGAACAGCCTGGGAACAATTACAAAAGCCTCTGGCAAGTCTCCATATTACATACTTTAAACAGGACATTGGTAATTACACAGGTATAGGTTTGCCACTTTGCCCTGTAAAAATTTTGCCCTATAAAATTGTTTATATATGGGGCCCCAGAGAACATCCATTATCACATTTTGGTTAACATCACAGATTTTTAAAAAACAATAAAACCCAGTAGCACTGCAGTCATATAGGCTTTCCTCTGCAATATTCTGGTTTGTTCTTTGTTATTGAAATAACTCATGAAGCAGGGTGTGTGAGAGAGTGATTTTTATAAAATGCATATACACTGTCCATCAGTTGGCATCATCAAAATGATATAAGTTTCCATTTTTGTTTAATTGGAGCTATGCAAGGAACAAGCCCAAAAGTTCCTGGTCCTTTTTATTTTGAGACTTGTTAGTACAGATACTTTAGTCTGTAAATACATTCATTTAGGTCTTTGTAAATGAAAAGTGAAGTGCTATCCAAAAGAAAAAGGCAGCACAGGCCCCTTTTTCAGCCTAGTATTGACCAACTAAATTAATTGATTATGTGTTTTTATCTTCATGCATTTTTAATGGCCATCATATCATAAATGTGCTGAAAGCTACATTATGTCTAAATGCTTTCCCTTCAAAATCCATTGATTTGTCCCCTCTCTGTCTCTCTCTTTTAAATTGGAACTTGCCTGGGCTTATATGCCTTTTCTCCCTTACTGCAAGCCATTTGGGATAGGGTATACTTTTTTTGCCTTTTGTTTGCAGATTCTCCAGTTACCTTCCCCAAACTGTTGAAAAGACTGCCTGTATGTGCATGAGGTATAGCTTCTTTTGTCTTGTAAGTGCAGTGAAACAGCTTCAAATGAGATGACTATCAATGCATTTACTCAGAAATGATTCCGTTTCACTTTAGGAATGTGCTTCACATACCTCAAGGTGTCCCACTGAATACCAACCTCTATGGGGAGCTCTGCTAAATATAAAGGGGTGTGTTTGTGGGCTTAAATTTAATTTGTCTAAGCCAAATAGCAGAGAGCAGTGCACTGTGAAAAGTCCCAGTGAAGCATTCCAAGTAAATGAGGTGTTTGGGTCTATCCCTTAGAACTTCACAGCAAATTTTTATTTCTGGTGCCTTCAGCACCAAAGAAGTCCCGTAACTCATCCTTATTTTAAACTTGCATTCAGATTCCAAACACAAATTCCACGGAAGTCAATAGGACTTGCTTCCACATGTCTTTATGAAAACAGTGTTGAGTTGTCTAACATCAACATAAAGTTCAATGGGACTTAAATTTCTGCTTTAAGGGCACAACAGGGGTAGGGAATGTTTTCTAGCCCAAGGGCCACAGTCACATCTAGGCACCCTTCAGTGGGCCAGAAATGGGCATTGCCAGATGCAAAAGTGGGTGGAGCAACAAATGTAAATTTGAACCTTTGCGCAATAGAGTAGTTTCTACACACACACACACACACACACACCCTCTTTCTCCTCCATCCAGATAAGCAAAGAGACATCAGAGTTCAAGAACAAATTCCAGAGAGGCAAAAACACTCAAGGAGGGTGCAAGCAAGACTGGCGAGGGGTGTGGCTTGGGAAAAGAGGACGTGCTTTGGGCCAGATAGAGATGCTTGGAGGGCTGCATTTGGACCTTGAGCTTGAGGTTCCACTCTCCTGGAATATAGAATTGTAACCTCAGGGTTATAGCTACAGAGCGCTTTGAAAAATAATAATGCTAATGTATGTTTTAGCTATCTGGATGCAAGGCAACACTTATCCTACAACCCATCTTTTCACATACCAATTTTGTTGATCAAAATGAGTCAGCACAAGTTTGAAATATATATACTTTAAGTGTTGATCAGCTATTAGTTACATTAATTATTGGGCATTGTTCCACAGCAGTTAATATGAGGACTGGAAAACTGATGAAACTGCATGCGGATCTGGGAAAAGAATCCAGTTTCCCAGATGTTGGAGACCCTTGGACCAAAACTACACATGACTTTAAATGGGTTTTTAAAAAATTCTTAAAGGTGGGAGGAGAAATCACTGCTGCAATGGGTGGGAAGGGGGAGCTGAACCATTCTCTCCCCACTACTCCCTAATAATAGTAGCAGCTATTTTCCCCCATCCAAGTACTAACCAAACATGACCCTCCTTAGCTTCCGAGATCAGATGAGATCAGGTGTGTTCAGGGTAGTATGGCCATAGACAGCAGCAGCAATTTCTATTTTTAACGTATACATTAAAGGTAGTAACACATTTAACATTGTGTCTAGTTTGGCTCTCATCTGCAGTTCCTTGCAAAAAGGCCTAAGGAGTGCTCTAGGCATGACCACATCATTTCCCTTTCCTGCTACTGCCAGAGTAGTCACTGAATAAAGAAGCTGGAAAGTAACTCAGAGATCATCTAGTTCAACCTCCTGCCAGTGTAGGAAACACACTACTACAGAGTGCCTGATAAGTTGCCATCCAGCCTCTGTTTAAAAACCTCAACTTGCCAACTTATGATGCAGCCTGTTCCAGAGTCTGAACAGCTTTTACTAAAATGAAATTCTAATCAAATTATCCTAAATAATTTTTCTTCTGACCTACCAGGAGAATAATTCTGTCAAGAAAGAGGAACAAGTTTAGTCTGGTATGACTTCCTATTGAGAAACCAAGGTTGACTCTTCGCAATCACATCATTTCCCCCCTCTATGCTCACAGAAGGGCTGTTTAATTATTTGTTCTAAATAATAGTAATAATAATAATAATAGTTTTATTATTTATACCCCACCCATCTGACTGGGTTTCCCCAGCCACTCTGGGTGGCTTACAGCACATAAGAAATTGTGAAACATTGACATTAAAAAATTCCCAATACAGGGTTGCTTTCAGATGTTCTAAATCTTTCCACAGAGCCACACGTCCAGTGAGGGTCTCAAAAATCGCCACAGAAATCTGTCTGAAGTTATCTGTGTAAGGTTGTAAGTTTAGATAAGAGTTGGAATCTGAGCAGTAGGAGAAATGGCAAGGCGGCCAAAGACTATGGTTGAAGACTGTGGAGTGTGTGACGTACATGTGTGTGGCAACACACCATTGCTGTCATGGTGAGATCAAATGCGGGAGAAGCTTCCACTCTTTCTTGCACTGCAGTACAAAGACCTGCATTCCTCCCCGCCCTTCCTCCTTGCCTCACCCTTACTCTGGATGCTTCAAGTCCTTGGATTGCATAAAATGTACTAATTTCTAATGTGGATATTGCAGTAAAGTGATTTTTTCGAGGGGGTGCTGATACAACTCCTTGCCAAGGGCACAGGGACCCTAGGTTCACCTTTTGGCATATTGGTGTTCAGTTGACTGGTCAATATTTGTCTAGAACCCCCTTTCTTTGAAGGTGGGAACATTTCTCTGTCTCCAAGAATCTTTGAAAAAATCTAGACAGAAGCTCTGAGATTGCTTCTGTAAATTCATTTAGTGTCCTAGTATGCACTTTGTGAGACTCAGAAGACTTTTTAGAGTGTCTGGGTGTTCCCATACCATCACTTTACCTAACGTGGCTTATAACTCCCTGCCTTCATCATTTGGTCTACTTTTTTGCCAGGTCAAACACAATTACCCTTGTAGGAAAAGGCTGAGCCATAGCAGGAGTCTAGCAGTTATGTCTTCTGTCACGCCTTAACATTTCTCTATCCTCTATGCAGCAAACGTACCACTCCTTGTTCTTCATCTTGCTCTTTAAGAAACCAAACCCTGTTCGTTTTTCACATCTTGTGGGAGCTCTTGGGTTTATTCTGTGCTTTAGCCCTCCTGGCACTTTCCAAGCTCTGGCTGCTCTTCTGGCCTTGGTGGTTTATGCCTCCAACTTCGTATTTATGCTGCTTTAAATCTGAGTTCGAGACATGCTTGTTCCTCCACTCCAGCTTCTTTAAAGGTAAAGGGCCCCTGACTATTAGGTCCAGTCATGACCGACTCTGGGGTTGCGGTGCTCATCTCGCTTTATTGGCCAAGGGAGCCATGTGGCCAGCATGACTAAGCCGCTTCTGGCAAACCAGAGCAGCGCACGGAAACGCCATTTACCTTCCCGCCAGAGGGGCACCTATTTATCTACTTGCACTTTGACGTACTTTCGAACTGCTAGGTGGGCAGGAGCTTGGACCGAGCAACGGGAGCTCACCCCGTCACGGGGATTCGAACCACCAACCTTCTGATCGGCAAGTGCTAGGCTCTGTGGTTTAACCCACAGCGCCACCCGCGCCCCTCTACCTTCTTTAGGTGCCTCCAATTTTCTTTGCTCACTGGAATGGTTTGCAGTTTTGCTTTTCAGCATCTCACTTTAAAAAAATTCCTGCCCATCTTGAACTCCTTCCTCAAGTATTTCTGCCCATTGCTTCCAATAGTTCTTTAAAACTTGTTGAAATTATCTTTACTAAAGACCAGAGTGCATATCGAACTTAACCCAGCTTTCCCTTTCCTGAGTATCAAGACTCCCAGTTACAGCTCTTATTAAAAACGCGGTCTCCACTAAGAAAGAGAGGCACCTTTATTGAACTCTTTCAAAGAATACCATTATCATTATCAAGAAATAAGTTTAAGACCGTGAGAACAGACTAGTACTTCCCCAATTCAACTAACAAAAAACGCTTTTGGTTTGACATGGAATGCTTTCCATGTTCACTGAAGCACCAACATGCTGGGAGATTGCAGTTCTTATTTAAGTAATATTGATATGATATGGTATGGTATTCCATTCTGTGTTCCCACAGAATGGCTAGACGCAGGTGGTAGAAATCACTTTGTACAAACTACCATTTTTTCCCTTTTGCAGTTCCTTTGGCCTACATGCCTGTAAAGGGTACAGCAGTTCTTTGTGAAGCATCCGTCCCTGCTAGTATAATTTGGCCCTTGGAACTACTTCACAGATTTTGCAACAATGATATTAAAGCTGTAGTAAATACATAAAGTATGAAGGATAAACTTGTGTCTTTGGACTGAGAGCTAGGGTCTGTGGCCAATCAGAAGTACCAAGTGTGTGACCTCAAGCATTTAGGAAGTTTGTTTTGCTTTTACATATTTCCTGTAAGAAACACCAGAGTAATACTGGCATAGCTCTGGCAAACACAATTGTCCTGGCTCAAGTGTGAAGCGGCCTTTGATGTGAGTCAGTGAATCTCTGAAAACAGTGTGAATAAACATCAGGGGCTTGGGTACTGCTGATGATATGAAAATGAATTCCACAAGCATAATGTCCATTTGGAAGTTATTTGTATAGATAAATTGTTGGGCAGGGCGAAGCAGGAGTTTATACTGCATTCACCTTGCAATGAAAACAAGGTCCACTCTTTGGGGAAGATGCATTTTAATACAAGGTGCTTCCAGTCCTTGAGCATATCCTTCCTTTCACCTATGACTTTATTCCTCAAAAAAGGGTGTTTTAAAAAATAACTTTGCCGGATAAGAATAGGCTAATATTCTCCTGTAGGCTGTTGTCAGGGGGAGGGGGATTCATTAAAAAGTAGTTATTTCCATTATGCACCATTATTTTTCATCTTTATTGCTTATCTATAGTTTTCATTGCACTTTTAATGGCATGCTTGGTCAGAAAAGGTGAGGAAGAATGTGAGTACACTTGGCTCCTGTTAGTGCCTACTAGCTGTGCTTGAATCCTTGTCCCCATAGATTTTAATGTCCCTGCAGACTGCTGGCAGCCTGCTTCCAGCTGTGGCAGGCATGATGCAGTGAATTGCTTTTGAATGTTCTTTACTCAAATAGGCAGTAATTACAAGCTTAAAGAGGTTTAGTGGTCCAGTAAACTACATAATCACCCCTGAATTAGCCTGGGCTCATCAGTTGCAGTCCAGCAAGCTCAAGACTGCTGTTTGTATGCAGTCTTTATCACATAGCAACCTGAGCAGCAGGTGTGGAACAGCAAGAATCCCCCATAAACACAACTGTCTACTGGGGACAATGATCTCTAATGAGATGAGGCTACACCATCACTGTAATTTAAGTGGGAAAATAAACGCCAGAGAATGTGTTCCAGCTCCAAGCAAGATTCCTTGGGCACAGTGGGAACAGGATTGCTGCTTTCTCTGTGATGGAAGATTCTGCGCCCCCCCCCCAAGTTGCTAGATATTTAACTCTCTCTTTTTCTTTTAAAATGATGTTTTATATATGTTACCCTTCATCAAAGAGAGGTGTGAATATTTAATTGTGGGCAGAGCAGTTGTACTGTTTGAGGGTTTGTAATGATGCCAGCAGACAAAAGTTTCAAAATAGCTCCTGAAATTCTTCAGCCTCTTCTGATTTTCCTAAAAAAAAATTGCATGCTCCTTCCTTCCTTCCTAACCCTTTTTATACGGTTACATTGCTAAACTTAGGAGCCCTTAAATCATTTTTCCTAGAATACAAATATGTCAGAATCAGAAAAAGTGTTTATTTATTAACATTTCAAATGGTGCCAGAATATTCCTCTGCCTATGGCACGTGGACCAGGAAGTGGGTACATGGCAAAAATCAGCTACCCCAATTTGCATAAAATGTCATAAAATGCACTTCCCTCCAAGGCAAAGCTTCTACTGTGGATACAGACCAATGTCCCCCTCCCCATGTGTATTTACTTTGCTTATTTACAATATTTATTAACCGCCTTTCATCAAAAGATTCCAGAGCAGTGTGAAAAAGTTTGTGTACAAACTAAATATAATTTAAACCAAACAATGAAACATAACAATATGCAATATGCAGTAAGACAAATACGAATTTAAACTGAAACAACTAAAGAGCAAAGCAGAGCAAGCAAAATCACCCAAAATGCCTGGTTAAATAGGAAAACCGTCACCTGGCACTGAAAAGTTGCCTTTTGAGGGAAGAAATTCCAGAATTCAGGGTGCTACTGGAGAAAATGCTGTCTCCATTGTAGCAGCGTAATGTATCTCCAGTGGTGTCTGATGCCCATTGGGACTAGTGGCTCAGAAGGTAGGAAGACCAACAGGAGCCAGAGCAGTGCTAGGCAGAGCCAACTAGTTCTGGTTGGTTCCCATCCTCATCCCTGTTGAGTTCATAGAGTCACAAAATCTTAGAATTGTAGAGTTGGAAGGGACCATGAGGGTCATCTAGTTGAACCCCCTGCAATGCAGGAATCTTTTGCCCGATTTGGGGCTCAAACGCATGACCCTGAGATTAAGAGTCTCATGCTCTACTGACTGAGCTATTCTAAGGAATACTTCTGAAATGAAGAAAGAAGCAAATGGCATGCACTTCCATTCCCTGAATTCATGGGTGCCAACTCCCTGTGGCCCAGGCACCCACAAATTTTGGTGCCAGGGCCATGCACACTTCATGGCACCCATGGCCCCGGGCACCCACCATTGCGGGGCCAAGTTGGCATTCCAGCCTGGACTTGTTGTTAAGGGCAAGCAAGTGGTAGCACTCTGAGGGCAGGCTAAGGTTGGAGGGGTCGTTTGCCCTGATGGACCTGTCTTCGCTGTTCATTTATTAATTGTTTTATTTATTATGTTTCTATCGCCTCTTTTTTCCCAAGGAGCTCAAAGTGGCATCCATGGTTCTCCCCCTCCTCAACTAATCCCTACTACAACTCCGTGAGGTAGAGCAGGCTGAGAGGCAGCTTCATGGCCAGCCTTGCTGTAGCTCTTAAGACATGAACAGGATGATTGGGGGGGAGAGGCGTTCTTTTAGCTATTTAGATCCCAGGCTGAATGGGCTTTGAAGATGAGAACGTAGCTACTACAGATCTTTCAAGAGAGGTGTAATATGAACAACTCTGTGTATACAAGTCAAAACTCTAGCAACTGAGTTCTGCTGTAGCTGGGGCTTCCAGGTCATCTTTAAGGGCAGTCCCACACATAATCCATTACGTAATCCATCCATGTTGGAAGAAATGAAGCGGTTCTGAGTGTCAGAAACTTGCATTTGTCCGTCACAAGGAAGGAGGAAACTAATGAATTGGAGAATGTGTCCATATTGGATTTATGCCATCCATGTTTCCTTTTTAAGCCTGTGATTGTATTTGCTCCACATAAACCAGCTGAACTGAGTGCACACCCTTATCCTTAGGTTCCTGTAATCTTGTTGCCCAATGAGGCATGCCCAAGAGCTTGTTACCCAAGAAGGAAACTCGAAATACTCAGCAAAGAATAGAGTTGGACGGAAAGCAGAGAAAAATAAACAGAAGCTAGTGAAAGGGGAGGGCTATGGCCCATGCTGCTATTATTTTACCAAAGATGGTGATGTATATCCAAGACTACCTGCTTAAAAACTGTTTAAATGAGATAAAACATTGTAGTATTAGCAAAGAACTAGACTTCAGTTATGAAATATTTGCCTGAACAAATCTGTCTCAGACTTTGACTAAAACCAGTACGGATGCTTTTATGGAATTAAGTTGCTCTGTGGATTTTTACTTTTATAGCAGTTAAGGGCCTCTTCAGTTTTAGTTTGGGGAAGGACAGTTTCCTTCTGTATATTTTTATTAATATCTTTCAAGGTCCCAAGGTAGCTTTCTTTTGAAAAAAATAAAAGGTTTAATTAAACACTCAGTTTAAACTCATTTTAATAGTAGGTATAATTGGACTGGAAGATCAGTAACACGATTGCTAGTCTCTTGCATATAATCTCTATTTTTGTACTATGATACAAATATAATTTCTCATGTCCTTTAGGTGCACTTCTCCAATACACCAGACTAATATACTTTATGTACAGACTATTCCACTGGAAACCCTTGGATTGCTTGTTATTAGTAAAGCGTCATAAAACTTGAATCTCAGAAAGGGAAGGTTCATCACTGAGCTGTATTATATAATAAAATGTTAAATATAATATGTAGTGCAATTACTGTGATACTGGATTAACAAAATATGGTATGTCACTTAATGCTTAGGTACGTATTTAAATGCTTTTCAAATACTTCACAAGTCACATAGCACAGGAAAATGCCAATCAGGTTTCAACACATGGGGGTTTGATACAGAGTCAATTGTAGTAACTGAAAAGCCTCCATCTTGATTTCAGATCATCCGAAACTGTTCAGATGATTAAAGCAATCACATAATAAACCAATTTGTAACGTGATACAGATTGCAATCTTAGGGCAAAAGCAGCCCTCTTTAAGTTTTTTCTCATGAACTACACTTTACAGTCAGAGACAAAATGTTGGGTGCAGAGAAGTTCTTCTTCTTTCGTTCATCGTCCTTTGTCTCTCCCCCTCTATATACACAGCTAGCAAGCTAGTCTGTCAAATAACAACAACAACAACAACAACAACAATAATAATAATAGGGAGATTCAAGGCAGTATTTTCTAGCATCTTCATGAGATCAGCTGAGCTAATTTTCACAAATGATAGTATGTTTTTCAAGAATGATACCTGCTGCAATTCAGGGTTAGTCCAATACATTTGTTGCCTGACTACCCACAATGGCCATGTTCTGCCTCCACTATTGGAGGGGGTGCCTCTGAATAAATGCCCCTTGCTGGGAATCACAAGTGGGGAGAGTGCTGTTGCACTCAGGTTTTGTTTGCAGGCTTCCAATGGGCATCTGGTTGGGTAAAGGTAAAGGGAGGTCCAGTCATGGCCGACTCTGGGGTTGCGGCGCTCATCTCGCTTTATTGGCCGAGGGAGCCGGCGTACAGCTTCCAGGTCATGTGGCCAGCATGACTAAGCTGCTTCTGGCGAACCAGAGCAGCGCACGAAAACGCCGTTTACCTTGCTGCCGGAGCGGTACCTAGTTATCTACTTGCACTTTGGCGTGCTTTCGAACTGCTAGGTTGGCAGGAGCTGGGACCGAGCAACGGAAGCTCACCCCGTCGCAGGAATTCGAACTGCTGACCTTCTGATCGGCAAGTCCTAGGCTCTGTGGTTTAACCCGCAGCGCCACCTGCATCCCCCAAATGGTTGGATACTGAGAGTCTAACAGGATGCTGGACTACATGGGTCTTTGGCTGGATCCAGCAGGGCTCTTATTGTGTTCTTATGAAGGGACTTGAATAAAAATGGTTGTAGAAATGTCTTTGACTCACTGGACGTGTTTATGTGGTTTATAATAGAAGTAGGTTTCTGCAAGACTATGTGAGCTCAACTTTTGAGTTTACTGGCTCTACTCTGCCCCACTCGGTGCATCCTCTTGCTGGAGGCATCGCATGAGAGATTCTGTTGTTCTGATTAGCAAGCTGAAAGGAAGATGTCAATTCATTGCTGCATTCCTTTGTCTCTTGAAAGCAACAATATTCCATCAGGGATCACTCCCTGCTATGGGTATGGTACTGGAGTCTGGCATGTGTGTGCACACTGGCCATGGAGCAGCGTCTTTTTGGTATGCTGCTGGTGTCTACTTCATGGAATGCACTCACTTAAGGAGGGCTGCTTGCTATCAACACAGAGTGTTTTTAGATGCTTGGCTAAAGCCTAACAGCTGACCATTTGTTTGGCTTCACCCTCTTGCTGCTGCAGTGGGGCTGTGCCTACTGATCTGCCTGCTGAGTGGATTGCCTTGTTGGGGCTGAATTTGGTTGCATATGTCACCCCAGGTTCTATTTTTGTTGTTGTCCATTTGTCTGTCTCTTTATTGCTTTGAAATTTCATAGTTATTTACTGGTTTTGAAATGTTAGACACTTTGGTTTCTTTGGCACAAGACAGCAAGGATATAAATAAAATAAATAAATAACTTTTATTTATTTATTTATAACTTGGACAGTTTATTCTCTTCTAAGAACAGAATTAATTACACATCTTCTTAATGGATCGTCTTTGATCTACATGGCCAGGATCACAGCATAATATAAAGTGCATCTTGCAGGCTTTTCAGTATACTGGCTTGTGTGGGTGGAGGTCAGGGTCAGGGGGGAGAACAGCAAGCTGTGGTTTCAACTGCCTTTTTCTTTATAGGTTTTTCTCATCAAATGATGCTAATTGAAAATTAAGAAAGCAGGCTGAAATCTTGTGACTTCACTTACAGTGTTCCAAACATTTTTGGCTACTTTGCCACTGCAGTTGCTCCAGTTGTTCTTTTTGATTCCAGCATGTGTGGGGATGCAAGGACTCGACTACTATAAATTCAAGCTATGTTCTTAGACTACACCATGCCCTGCTTTTGTAATGCAAATGAGAGGCACAAAGTGTCTCTTTGATAATATGCAGTCAGGAGACAGAAAAGGTTTCACTCAAACAGTAAAAGTAATTCATAAAGCTGAAAAGAGGAGTAAGAAAGCATTGTGATGTTTCTAAAAACGCCATAAATGTATTTTGTATCAACATAATTTTGACTATTTACACACTCCAAAAGCAAAGCCCATGAAGAAAATTGTTGCTTTATTTTTGCTTTGTAGAGCAAAAGAAGTTTTGATTAAGCAGGATGAAAATTTACGTTGATTTCCAAAATAGCATGCTTCAAATTTGTGAATGTTTTAATTGAACACCTAGTTTTAATTGAACACAGAACACTAGTCAGTTAATGTTAATATTTGCAATGTTGCTGAAACAGCAGCATTCAAACAAGAGAATTAGGGAGGAAGGAGAACCATTTTAACTTTTTATAATTACGTATACTTCAAAATCCTAATTGGGGATGCAGGCTGTGACAGGAGGTAACAAGAAATGTAACAAAAATCTCCAAACCATATTCTAGGAGTGTGTTAAGTTTATTGTGGGCAGGGCAGAACTCTTAGAAAAATTGCTACTACTAATCGCTCCTCCCCACCATATCCAGTACACTGCTTCGATGAAGGGCTTTCCTTTTTTTTTACATTTTCCAGTCCTGCTCATGTTAGGTCGCTTGTTCCAATGCTTGCTTTCATTCTTTTAAACTACAACTTGCAGCTACTTTTTGTTTTTTCAGCTTGGGCAAAGAAGCCGCTCCGTGCCAAAAAGGAATTATTAACCTAGAGTCTGAAAGGAGATAACTTAGTCTGATTTTATCATAGCAACAGTTTTCCCATGGACTGGCTTGCAAATATTCTATAGCCATAACGATGAGGCATTGCGCTGGGCAAGGTATTAGGTCTGGGAATGTTATTGCCACTTGGTTATCAAGATGGCAAAGATAATATATCACTATCCTAAAATACACATTTGCTGGAAAATTTTGTGAAAGGAGTGCATTTGGAGAAACAGTGGGATAAAGATATAAGTCTGAATATAGCCCTGCTGCATTTTTACTGTTTGCTGCTTTGCTTACTGATTATAGTAAAGTGTTGGGGTGGGAGGCGGATTAGACCAAATAACCACACTGTTTAAAAATGCCTTCATGTCAAGATAGCAATTCCTTAAGTAATAGTATTAAACTGCAAAAATAATGCATAGTAGAAAATTACACTTTTCTGTCACTCTGATTTCTTTATTAGTTTTAAAATTACTGCTGTAATTCAGAATGCTCTGGCGGATGGCATAAGGGCTTTATGTTGCAGAACAGAAATGAAAGCATTGAGCGCAAATAGTAGTTGCCCCCTACTACTTCAGTGGCACGGAAGGCAGAGAAGGTTTTGCTATCCTTGTTCCTTAAGTCTCTCATAGGCTACCTTGGAGAAGCGGAACACCCGCCTTATCTGCATATTGTTGGGAAATTACGTCAATGTAGTTTTTATTTGGGCAATCACTGAGTGGCTTGAAATATAGTCATACAGCTGCAACTGAGGCCAAATGCAAAATATATATTTTTTCTTATTCATGATTAAAAGATCAGGAGTATTCAGAGGGCTAATGCTTCGCTCTCTTATTCGTCCCTCCCCCATGCAAATTTTCCATCCCCTTTTCCATAGTACAGCATAGAACAGGCAACTCCCTATTTGCACAGGGGTTACATTCAGAAGCACCTCACATTTAAATGAAATGGTGTATATTTCAAACACCATTGGAAAAGCTTGCAAACACCCTCTACACCTCAGGAAGCCCTTGGAAACCCCTTAAAAAACCCCAGCAGTATTACCAGACACCAAACTCCACTGAACTTCACAACAATTGCTCGCTCCCTCTAAACCCCCATGCTCAAACTCCAACTCTCCATAGGCCTCAATGGTCAGTGTAAGGCTTGTGAGATAGCCAGGTGCTGCTTTTGGATCTTTTTTTGCCCTTTCTGGGCTCTTTTAGAACTGTTTTTGCCATGTGTAAATTGGTTGTTGCCTGTATAGCTAACATGGAAAAGGAAGGGAGGGAGAAATTTGCATGGGAGGAGGGAGAGATTATCTCAGTTTTTCAAATTCTGGTTAAATGTTGACCATTGTTTTATGTTTTATGTTATGTTATGTTATGTTATGTTATGTTGTTATGCTGTTATGTTATGTTTGTTTAAAGGCTGAATGAATATTTATTTACAGTATTTATAGGACACTAAATAACAGAGATATTGGGATGGCTAACAACTATAATGAAAACTCTGGGGTGCCACCACTAAAAAGGCTTTCTCTTCCACAGCAATCTATTGCACCTCACTTGTTGGGGGCACTTGGGAAAAGGGTATCTGAATTTGTCCCTAAGATTCAAATTGCAGTTGGTATCTTTAATATTGCTTTCCAACATACATTAATATAATCAGACTGTAATTTTCTCAATTCTCCCTGGATCCCTTTTTAAAAAAATGTGTTAAATTAACCATTTTGCAATCCTCAGGTATGGAGGGTGACCTTAGGGACAAGTTACATATTTTTGTTAAAATTTCATCAATTTTACATTTCTGTTATTTAAGAACTCTTTGAGGGATCCAGTAATTTTTTTCCAGTTTTAAATTTGTCAGTAATGCCTTGAACCTCATCTTCTGTCATCACTATTTGCTTCGGTTCCTCATACTTTTCCTAAGAAAGTTAGCTCAGGCAGAGGGATCTTTCCCACATCCTTCACTGTGAAGACAGATGTGAAGAATTCATTTAGATTCTCTCTGCAGTCCTGTAGCCTTTGACTCCCTTGACACCCAAATATTTGATATCAGTTGTGGGGCAAGTAAATACATGGCTGCAAAGCAACAATTGGAAGTACGGTATTATAGTGTGCTCCTGCTAGTTCCTTGGCAGGTAGCAGTTTGTGTTAAACTCCTTTTAAAAATTTCAATAAATGCAAGACCCACTAGGATTGGTTCCACTCAAGATCATACCCCCTCCCCCAGTCTTTCCTTTGAAGTTTGGTCACCTGACATCATGGTGACATCAGTGGGACAATCTCCCAAGAATTCCATTAGTCTCTGAAGGCAGACCAGCATAGTACAGACACAACACTGCACCATGGTTAATGTTGAACAGGGAAGGGACATCAGGAATCTGACATCAGGAATCACAATACAGAGAAACCAGTAGGAGAACACTTCAATCTCTATACAAGATCTCAAAATAGCTGTCATATTACAAAAGAATTTCAGAAATAGACTGGAAAGAGAAGTTGCTGAATTGCAACTTATTAAAGGTAAAGGTAAAGGTACCCCTGCCCGTACGGGCCAGTCTTGACAGACTCTGGGGTTGTGCGCCCATCTCACTCAAGAGGCCAGGGGCCAGCGCTGTCCGGAGACACTTCCGGGTCACGTGGCCAGCGTGACAAAGCTGCATCTGGCGAGCCAGAGCCGCACACGGAAACGCCGTTTACCTTCCCGCCGGTAAGCGGTCCCTATTTATCTACTTGCACCCGGAGGTGCTTTCGAACTGCTAGGTTGGCAGGCGCTGGGACCGAGCAGCGGGAGCGCACCCCGCCGCAGGGATTCGAACCGTTGACCTTTCGATCGGCAAGTCCTAGGCGCTGAGGCTTTAACCCACAGTGCCACCTGCGTCCCTTTGCAACTTATTACCAAACTTAAAACCATGGAGTGACCTGATCTGAATAGAGACACTGGATTCTTATCTCATTATACATGGTAAAGCTATTTTTAGCCATCTCACCCCTTGCTTTTTCCTGTAAGACCAGTTGCAGCCGTTAACATTCGTCAACAAGTTGACCACACCTATCAGCCAATCACCCATTCCCACCCCCCTTCTGAGTAATACCCCTCCCCACCTTCTCACTATATATAAGGGTCTGGTGACTTCTGTTTCAATGTATCTGAAGAAGTGTGCATGAACACGAAAGCTCATACCAATAACAAACTTAGTTGGTCTCTAAGGTGCTACTGGAAGGAATTTTTTTATTTTGTTTTGACTACAGCAGACCAACACGGCTACCCACCTGTAAAGGGAAGGGACAGTGAATTCATCCAGGAAAGAGAAGATGCTCTTGATATGTTAGCCATGGTTAAGATAATTGGAAAACTTAATAGCAGTCAATAGAATATTCAAGTAGAATATTGAGGTGAGCTGTGATGGCTTTCTTTTCTGGAAAATCCTCTTTTCGAATCTTGCCTCTGCCATGACCTCACTAAGTGTATTGGAGGCTAGTAGTTATCAGTTTTATTTCCCCTTCTGCAATAAAGGGGATAATAATGCCTACAATCAGCAAAATCAGCTTTTACTCTTCAAAAAGGTCCATTTGAATACAGTTAACAGTTGTTTGTACATTATGTGTAGTACGACCTGAGAACATCTTTAGTATTCTTTTAGTCTTCTTGAATGTAGCAATTGAATATGATGCATTCTAAAACACGTTAACGGTATCAAGCAATCCACACATTGGATTTATCTGTATAAGGATGAAGAATATGTTTGTTGTTTGTTGAATTTATTGTTCGGTATAGTAGCAGCAGCATATTGCTGCTAACTACAGCCCTTATAAACATGCAAGAGCTTTGTAAAACAATAGATCTTGTGTCAAAATCCTATCGTGAGGCTGGTTGGTCTGAATTTGCTCATATGCCTACCTGCAATCTGAGCCTCTTCCCTTCCCCCTTTGACCCTAGCTATGAAAGGTAAGCTGCATTCCTCCAATATAAATGTGTGCTGGATTGATTCTAGGAAGGGAGCATAAGCCTCACCATACATAATCACTGTTTTATGGCTTTCACTCATTTGGAGGTGTTAATGCAGATCAAATGGAAAACACTCCAGAAAGAATAGCTCAGGCTACTGCTCTGCCCTATATGTGGTCCTAATCGTTAATTCTTATTGTAAGATCTAAAGGTAATTTTGTTTGCTCTCCTAATGTGTTACAGCTTTCCCAGAGGCTTGAACATATCCTTTCTCAAATTCCCATCTTGATCAATTGTGTGCAAATAATTAAGCTTTTAAGAGATAATGGTATGAGGCTAATGTACACAACAAAGTAAGGATCTCAAGTCACTGTTTATCGAGCAGTGGCCCAATCTCTTTTCATATCCCCAAGTGATCTTGGTGATAAGTATGCTTCTTAGCCAAATCAGTGCTTATGTTAATTATTGACTGGTTTTCAATGTTTTTTTGTTTTTTTAAAAAATGTATGAGATGCTGCTGTGGAAAGATAGTGGTTATTGCTAAAAAGATTAAAAGAGAATTGTCAGCAATTGTGGAAAATGAATTTCCTATTTTATTATTTTATTAAAATGACAGTTATCAGGTTCTTACTCTTTCCTCTGTTGCAATGCTCTGTCTGCTATTGCCTGTAGCATGTGCCTTACTAGCCTCATGGGTGCAAATATAAGAAGGTTTTGAATGTTTTTACAGCAGCCTAGCCTGTGGCAAGTTGATTCTTTGCCATGGTGCTTGTTGTTGTTTGTTTCTTATTCTTAGTTTATAAGGAATCATTCATGCTATCTGCAAAAAGCTTACAATGGAGATTCATAATTTTTCAGGTATTTGAAACATACTGTAATTCTTTTCAACTCAACCTCATAGTGAACTTTTTCTGGGAGAGATTATCTACATGAAGTCATGGCTTTCATGTGATTATAGCAATTATAGGTTTTTCATGAAACTGAACATTTTTTTGCTACACTAAGCCAATAACCAGAGGGGGTGGGGGTGGGAGTGAAGAATCAGATGACCATAAATATACCATAGTTTAACATATTTTTTTCAGATGCTTCTGGTAATTGGTGTTTTTTATTTTGATTTTTACAGTAGCTGTATTATTCTAATGGCTAATTTTATCTGTTCTTGTCTATTTGTTAAAAGTCCAGAACAATTGAAAATTGCTTATTGGCGACAGACTTCTCAATCCCCATAGCTCGAGGCTGTGCTAAAAATTCTTGCTCCTGCATAGAATTAGGCACAGCTTGCTTGGTTACGTAAAGTCAGATCACATGCAAGGTATAAAGCAAAATAAGAAAGAGAAATAGTGTTCGTTGTTACATCGAGGTAATAAAGAGTTAAACCTAAGTACACAAAATGGTAAACAAACTGAACAGCAAGCATTTGAAAACAACATTAGAGGTTACTTAGGGTAATTTGTTGTGAAAAACAATTCTGAGAGCTACTGTATCCCTACATAAATTATCAGAAAAGGCACAATGTCTAGGAACACAGGAACCCGCCATATACCCAGTCAGCTCAGGACTGCCTACATTGGCTGGCAGTGGGTTTCTAGGCTTTAGGCAGGGAATACATAGCTAGGGAATACTGTCTTAGCTAGGGAATACTGATTATTGAATCTGGGACCTTTTGCATGCACGGCAAATGTTCTGCCACTGACCTATGGCCCTTCCCTGACTAGAATGATAGTACAGTGTGTAACATCACAATCTGGCAAGGCTACAACCTAGTAACTCATATCGAAGCATTGCATTGATGTAGCTGGAGGGATTATTCCTGCTGTGATAGAAGCAGAGTCCATTACCTGCCATATTATGCTAAGTGTTTTACAGAACAGAAGTAAGTAGAGACAACGGATCCTGATAGAAGAGAGTCCGAGAACCAACTCACAAGAATACCGTCTTAGGCATTTCTCAGTCAACTATGTTGGCACATCCCCAGATAAGTTGTTAGAAAGCCATTGTAACTGACTGACAGGGTAGATGGAGAATCTCAACCCTCATAGTGCATAGTAAATACCACCATATCTACCTGGTTGTGCACCTAATATGTAGGTCTTTGCAATCATAGGTATAATTAGGACAAAGGTGAGCTATTTGGATGGCCAGAATTAAAATGTTGCATAGATTCATTTTATAAATCGATCTACCAAAAAGTAAGGTGGATATAGCACAAGACCATTTGTTTGTAACTGGCCACTTGTTTGTAATTGTAGAGTTAGAACACAGTGAAAGGGCCAAAATGTCCACATTCTTTCATTTTTTCTGTAAAATATAAAAGCAAACATTTCTCAGCATGTTTAGTTGATGTTGAAAGTCTTAGTTAAGTTACAATGGTACTTGAAATTGAGGGTTTTATAAAAAATCATTTGCGAATAACTTTCTAATTTTGTCAAACGCTAAAGTCTAGTTTAAGAGCACCTCCCCAGTCTGGTTTATTCTTATTAGTTGACTCCACATCGATTCTCTCACATTGCAACATTATCTTCACTAGGCTTTGGATTTGTCTTGGAAGTAAATTCCAAAGCAGAAGTTATTCAGGATTTTGCGGGCCCTTGGGCAAGAGGCTATCTGTGGGCTCTCCTAGCTTCATTTTGTTCATGGATGCATGGAAAAGAAGAAGCCCTTGAGAAAGCATAATACGCTTTCTCTTCCCAGTGTGTAACCAATGCAGGTTAGGGAAAGGGGCTTCCAGGGCAATGAATCTGATTTAATATATATTTATGGAAACTATACCTGCATGTGTTGAACCAAAGGCTGGCTAATGGGTATCACTTCACATGTGTGCAATAACGTGATCACTTCACATGTGTGCAATAACAGGGAAGATGTTAGTGGGGCTCTATAGTGGCTCATACAGCAGTCCTTAGGCCCCAGCAAATGCTTTTTTACTCAGTTCACTGCTGATGCCTGCCATGTGGTTGCACAGGGGTACCGTTGCCACTTGCTTCACATTGTCATTTTCACTTTCCCAACCTCACTTCATGCAAACTGTTCCCAGGCATGTGACCCCAGGATGATGTGGAGAAATGTATTATGTGTGATATGAAGCAGAAGTACATGGACCCACACCGCACTGATTATCACAGCCATGGCAACACCAAAAAATTACTTGGGATAGTAATATGGAACAAATAACAGGGAGCAGTAATGGAACAGATAATATTTGAAATGTTTATGGGACCCACAATATTGATTTATTTTGGGGGAAATACATGAAGAAAGCTCCCAATCATTATCTAATTTTATTTTGAAAGTCTTGCGAATTATGATTACAGCGAATAGCATTCTAAATTACAGTGAGCTGAATTCCTGTTTTTAATGAAGTGGGCCATAATAGATTAGTCAGTATTGATTCTGAGAGCCTCCTGGTGTGGTGGTGTTTATACTGAAAGTCCAGAAATATTTTAATACAGTGGATCCCAACTCAATGCATCACTTCAAAATTGATAAGGGTCTTGCTAGACCATTTAAAGAATTTTTTGCCTGTTGTTGTAATGCACTCTGCTAGATGCTGTATAGTTTTAATTGCATTTCTATATATGTATGTATGTATGTATGTATGTATGTGTATCATTTTATGCATTGCTATTTCAGTTACATATAAGAAATGAAAGCAGCAATAAAATATATAAAATAAATATGTATACTTATTGTGAAGGATATGCCATCTCCCATTGTCAACTACAAACCCACAGACACAATGCGGAACCACTGGTGGTCCGTGAACCCCTGTTTAGGAGTCCCAGTTTGATCAAAGGATTAATAGCCCCATGCATAAATATGGCATAAAGCTATGCAGAAGTAAAATAATGTGATGAGAGGGCATTTTCTAAACTGAAAGCTGAAATCCTCACAGCAGAAGTTGAATTTCTGAGTTAATGATTGCACTTGTTCTTGACTACAATTGAGCCTTAACACTTTAAGTGCATAAAACACAAGTATTTTTATCAAAAGTTGGTAGCTGGGTTGGTTCATTAGAACAAAATTCATAAGCAAAGTTAATGTTTGCCAGTAAGATGCAGGCCTCATATTGGTATAAAATCAGAGTATAGACTGTTGCATATATTTTTAACAAGTGTTGTGCAAAATACAGAAAATGATAACGTATGTAATTCTCTCAAACAAGAGTTGGAACTTTGTGCTACTGTTGCAACTACCCTCCCTCAGTGTCAAAAGTACTTGCTTGTATCCTAAGCAGCTCTTTCTACACTTCACTAATCATTATAATTGGCTTGTCTTTTACTGCCATTAATTATATGATGTAGTAGCCCATTAATAATTATGAGAGTGACACACCTCAGCATTTTTGGCTTTAATTATAGATACTGCACTTTTACGATTCAACTAAGATAGCTGGTAAAATTATCGTTTAATGTATGTATATATAATATTTATGTACATATACTTTGGTATCTTACAGCATCCTTACCCTTCAGAAGAACAGAAAAAGCAGTTGGCACAAGACACGGGGCTCACAATACTTCAAGTGAACAATTGGTAAGTAATTGTGCTTTAATGTTTGCACACAATCAGTATTCCAGCCTCTGGCAGCCTGCAGCTAATGGTTTGCATTGAGATGATGCAGTAGCCTACATTTCTTTGCTAGTTTATGGGTACAAAACCAGCGTCGCCTCAGTGATGTTTTCAGCTAGGGGAACTAGTTATTTTACTCCTTCAGGGTTCTTCTACTCCTTCAAGATTATAGATATTTGCTTTCTCATAACTTGGGGAATAGTTAGATTTCAATGCATAACTATTTGTGTGGCGCCTGCTGCCTGGCTAGAATGGATCTATTTTAGGTCACCTTTCGAGCAGTCAATTTCTCTATTGCTAGGAAATTACAAATAAATTAACCATTATTATAGTTCTTCTGTAGTCGTCAGTTCATTCCGGCTAGATTTGTATTAAAGTGTGCTCACTGCTCTTGCGACACAGCATACAAGCTGTTTAAATCCCATTAAAGTCAATGTAAGTTAAGCAAACTGAGCATGGGACCACACCCATGATCTGAGAAAGCTGGTTCTAAAATTGCTTTACAGCATAAAAAGGAACAACCTGAAACAAATCTGCCCCAAATCTTGCTTTGGGAGAAAGAAAGAAAAGGTCTCCTTAAAAATATTAAGCTTTTGCTGTTTCTGATTACATGGGTCCTATGTTAGCAAAAAGATCACCATTTAAAAAAAAATGATTTAATGCATTGCCATATGTTTTGCACAGAAATTCAGGTTTCACACAGTGTACCAGAACAAGGCTTATATCTGAAGCATACTGAAATCTAATGCGGTGTAAAATTAAGTGTATCTAATTAATTGTCCTAATATTTTTTGATTAGTGTTTACGATGTGGAAACCTTATCCTCTTTGAAGTAATATCCAGAAAATGTCCACAGCAAGCTCAAAGCTTGGTGGGGTAGGGGAGAGGAGAAATGGGAGAGGGCCAGCTTCTAGACAAAAGTATTTTATATTATTCAGTAAGTGTCAGAGATTAATATTGCTGAAGCTTTAATTACATGGCCTAATCCATTTTAGTGAATAAATTTGGTTTTGATGCCTTACTGCACCTGCATTAACCAACCTTTCTCTGTCAGAGTGTGACTAGGGACCGATGGGAGACGTTTCAGATATATTAAACCCCATTACAGAAAATGTAATTTCTGTCAATATAATCCCATGTATTCTTCAATTTAGTACTTTGGAGATAACAAGCTACTTACAATATATTTGCCTTCAGAGGATTAATTCACAAAGTGCACTATCTGTGAGACACAGGCAGACTCCCATAATATAGCTTGTAAGGGTTATCAATTTCTGCGACCTTACAGCAGTCATGGGAGATCTATTTGTTGTAGCCTTTTAAATGTGTTGAATAATGAAAAACACAGAATGCTTTGTATATTGAATTTCACGTCCTGATATATTTTTATAATACCATGTTTAAATATTCTCAAATAATTAGAATATATATATGTATTAATCACTAATAGGGACATCAGAATATGAAAGCACACTTGATGCAGATTTACTAATGTATATTGCCTCTGTGTCTTAGTGCATTTGTCCTTCAATCTTGTACGCAATTTTGCAAATAAGAGAAACTGGGGGGGGGGTGTATAGTTCTGATATTATGAGAAATGTATTTGGTTTGCTTGCCTGTGTGCCCCAAAATTGGACCCAATCCACATGAGGTGAAGCTACATTTACCTCCCATTTATTTTAAATCAAGAAAAAATTGCATACTAAAATCTATTTCACTGAGCACTGAGGTTAGTTAGCAACTTTGGTTGAATCATGACCATCGTAGGAACATGTGGCTATAGTATGAATGACACAAGGATATTTAAACTATGCTGCTGAAAGTCTAAAGCAGGGGTGGCCAGCTTGTGGCCCTCTCCAGATGTTGTTGGACTACAAGTCCCATTGTCCCTGGCCTCAGTTGGACAGCACTCTCTCCAACTAGCAATTCTCAACAACTGGTTCAGAGGCTTACTGCCTTTGTCAGTGGAGGTAAAGCAGGCCCATTGTGGCTAGTAGCCTTGTCTTCCATATAAGTAGTCTTATCTTCCATGAATTAGTCAAATCCTCTTCTAAAGCTATTCAAGATGGTGGCCAACCACCTGTGGGGGGGGGGGTGAATTCCATACACTATGAGCTGTGTAAAAAAGTACTTTCTTTAATCTGTCCTGAATCTTCCAATATAAGGCTTCATTGGGTTCCCAGGTTCTAGTATTATGTGAGAGGAACACAAGTGTTTTTCTTCCCACTTTCTCCACATCCTGCATAATTTTATATACCTCTTTCATTTCTCCTCCCTTGCCTTTTCTCTAAAAGAAAAAGCCCCAAATGTAGTAACCTTCCCACTTAGGAGAGTTGATTCAGCCCGTCAGTCATTTTGATTGCCATTTTCTGAGACTTTACCAGTTCTTTGATACAGTATTTGAGATGAGGTGACCAGAATTGTACACAGTATTCAAAGATTTGCTTAATGGCATTGTCGCAGCTGCGTTTTCAACCCCTTTCCTGATGATCTCTAACCTGGAATTTGATAGCTATTGTACACTAGGTCAACACCTTCATTTATCACTACAGTACCAAGTCTCATTCCTTATTAGTCACTGTCAGTTGACCCCATGAGCATATATGTGAAATTTAGGTAAAGGTAAAGGGATCCCTGAGGGACGCAGGTGGCGCTGTGGGTTAAAGCCTCAGCGCCTAGGACTTGCCGATCGAAAGGTCGGTGGTTCGAATCCCTGCGGCGGGGTGCGCTCCCGCTGCTCGGTCCCAGCGCCTGCCAACCTAGCAGTTCGAAAGCACCCCCGGGTGCAAGTAGATAAATAGGGACCGCTTACCAGCGGGAAGGTAAACGGCGTTTCCGTGTGCGGCTCTGGCTCGCCAGAGCAGCGATGTCACGCTGGCCACGTGACCCGGAAGTGTCTCCGGACAGCGCTGGCCCCTGGCCTCTTGAGTGAGATGGGCGCACAACCCCAGAGTCTGTCAAGACTGGCCCGTACGGGCAGGGGTACCTTTACCTTTACCTTTTTAAAGGGATCCCTGACAATTAAGTCCAGTCATGAACGACTCTAGGGTTGCTGCACTCACCTCGCTTTGCAGGCCGAGGGAGCCGGCGTTTGTCTGCTTCCGCAGACAGTTTTTCTGGGTCATGTGTCCAGCATGACTAAGCCGCTTCTGGCGAAACCAGAGCAGCGCACGGAAACGCCGTTTACCTTCCCAACGGAGCGGTACCTATTTATCTACTTGCACTTTGATGTGCTTTCGAACTGCTAGGTTGGCAGGAGCTGGGACCGAGCACCGGGAGCTCACCCCGTATCAGGGATTCGAACCGCCGACCTTTTGATCAGCAAGCCCAAGCGGCACAGTAGTTTAACCTACGGCGCCATTTTAAAAACTCAATGTACATCATTTTGAACTTGCTTACATTGAATTGCATTTGCCATTTCCTTTCCCGTTCACTCAGTTTGGAGGGATCCTTTTGCAGTTCCTCACAATCTATTTTTGTTTTAACCACCCTGAAAAAATGTATATCATCAGTAGATGTGGCTATCTCACTGCACACCCCTAGTTCTAGTTTATTTATGAACAAGTTAAAGAGTATAGATCACAATACCAACTGTTGGGGGACTCCACTTTCCACATTCATCCCTTGGGAGAACCGACCATTTATTCCTCCTCTCTGCTTCCTGTTACTTAACCAGTTCCTGATCTACAAAAGGGCCTCTTTTCTTAATGCATGACTGCTAAGCATCTTTGGGAGTCTTTGCTAAGGTAGTTTGTCAAAAGCTTTTTGAAAGCTCAAGTACATAATGTCAACTGGATCACCTCTATATGCTTGTTTACACACTTAAAGAACTTCCCCTTGCAGAGGCCATCCTAGTTCTGCTTCTATATGCTCAGTGAGACACTAGTTTTCCTGGAACAGATGCTAAGCCAGGGGTCAGGAAGGTTTATCTTTCCTGGGCCGGATCGGTCCCGCGGAGATCCCTCCATGGGCCGGATTGCCTGTGCGTCTGTGATTTTCAACATCTGCGTAGATGTGATTTTCGGCGTCACAGAAGTGAGTTCCCACACTGCGCTACGCTGGTTTAGCACAGGGCACGAGCAGGCAGCTCAGTTGGGGGGCAGCTCGTGGGCCGGTCAAACTACCTCCATGGGCTGCTTGCGGCCCACGGGCCTTAGGTTGCTGACTCCTGTGCTAAGCTAACCAGCCTAAAATTTCCAGGATCCCCTGTGATCCCCTTTTTTAAAAATGGTGTTACATTGACCAGTTTCCAGGTTGGTTAGCTTAGGGGCAATTTACATATATTTGTTAGAAGATCAGCAATTTCACATGCTATCCATTCCAGACCCAGTGATTTGTCGTTTTTTATTTTGTCAGTAAGGCCTAACACTTGTTCTCTCTTCACCACTATTTGCCTCAATTCCTCAGACTCCTTTCCTGTGAAAGTTAGTGCAGGCAGAGGGATCTGTCCTATATCTTCCACTGTAAAAACAGATGCCAGTGATTCATTCAACTTCTCTGTAATTTGTTTATGCTCCTCCTTTGATTATCTTGTTTTCCAAAGCACCAACTGCCTCTCTAGCCAGTCTTCTTTTACTGATATTTAAGGAATTGTTTGTTGCTGGCTTTTATATTTTTAACAAATCCTTCTTTTGCATCTCTTATTGTCTGCCTGCATGTCTTTAGCCAAAGTTTGTGTTCCTTTTTGTTCTCCTCATTTGGATAAGATGTCAATCCTTGCCTAAAATTGCTTCTTGGACTCTTCTTGTTAACCATTGCAGACATCCTCCTAGACTGGCCTAGAAGTATATATTCTCCATGTGTTTGTTTATATCAGCTTTTATTAGAAGTCACATTCTGAGAACCTTGCAAGGTGGAGCCTGTGAATGATTCTAGCCTGTGAGAATAGATTTTAAACATAGATAATATTTTATCAACAATTACGAATGGTGGGTATGACTAACATGTAATATCCTGGGGGGAACAGATGTGGTTTAGGATAGCTTCCTAAAATGTAATTTGTGCATTTTAATGACACAGGATGTTTCTGAACAGGGATGGGCCTGCTGGCAGCAAAATGCTGTCAGTGTGACACATCTAGCCCCTGAAATTATTTTGGCTAGCTCCTGAGAACCTGTGGATTCTGTGCTGTGGTTCTGGACAACACACTGCTGTTTCCTTATTGGGGGATCCACTTGTCTTTCTGCAACAACATCAACCTTCCCATGGCCAGTCCCTCCCTCTCAGTGACTCTCAGGCTCTTAAAATGGGGGAGGGAGAATCAGACTTCTGCAGTCTACAAACAGTCCCTGAGCACCTTTAGCTCCTGCCCCCGACTTAAGATGTTAAGTATCACTTCTGTGAAACAAAAATATAGGTGTATTATTTGTGTGTGTCTGTATTTGTATACACATAAACATTTAGGTGTCTTTTCTTGCAAGTTGTCCCAGGTTTGACTTTTTTGTATGGTGGTTTAGGCAATCCAATCTCTCTCAGCTTTAGCCTCATCTGCAAATGAGGATAATGATATTGACATACTGTACTTTGCAGGTTGTTGTAAGGATTACAAGATGGTCTTTACAAGATGTATGTGATGGTCTTTCAACTGTTTAAACCATTGTGTAAATTTTATTATCATTGAAGCATTTTACTTTGGCATTGTTTCAGGTATGTATTTATAATGTGTATGTGTGTGTGTGTGTGTGTGAGAGAGAGAGAGAGAGAGAGAGAGAGAGAGAGAGAGAGAGAGAGCGAGCGCGTACATAGGATGGAAACAGAACATAAGAAATATCCCATGGAATTGCAATTAGGTTGTACTGCTTATTGTCCCACCACAGTGGTTCAAAACAAGAGAATTAATTAAGCATGTGCTTAAAGCCTGAGTGTGTTGGGGTGACATTTTGCTATTTTGATTCCACTGTTAGTTCAAAAAACAAAACAAAATCAAAGACATAGTAGGCTTCCATATGATAGCTTCAGAAATAGCTGGCATGATATGAGGAATGAAGGAACAAGTGAACCAAAATTTCACTTGAGGAAGAGATAACTTCTATTGGTCATTTATGTATAAGACTGCTATATGTGACGTGAAATGCCTAACAAATCCCTGAAGATGACCTTGTTGTTTTATTAATAGAGAACTAAGTTTGAGACATTGGATGCCCAAGATCCATCACAAGTGGGATTTGAACTTTACCTGCTACTAGTCTAGGAGCATGAAATATGCAGCTGCTGTGGCCAAATCTATGTCCACCTGCTGTGAACACATGGTTAATAGCACGGGGTGAAACAGGCCTCGAGAGAGAACTGTAGTCAGGCTACATTGAGCTGATGCAACTCTATCTCACTGAGGTATCAACTGAGCCCTGGGATTGGGACAGAGCAAAGCCCAGAGGCTCTGTTAAACATGCCAGTTCTTCTCTTCTATCTGGAAACTTTTGTGATGGTTCCCCTGCAACAGCTGGGGACAACTTAGGCACTTGCTGCCTGGATCTTGGCTATGCCTGGGTGCTGTTAGGGCTCAGCAGTTGTCTGCACTGGTGCAGAGGGGGAAAGGACATGTCAGGTCAGCAGCACACAGTGCACTAGGTTTGTGGATCGCTCCTGAGGTCCTGGAAAGATGAGGCTGGAAAGATGATGCTGGGCTGCTTTAACTGCTCCTAAGTGTGATTGAAATAACTGGACACAGTGAAAAGTCTTATATGTAAGATTAGGGACTGTGGAAATAATATGCATACAAATAGCTATTCTGTAAGTTTATATTTTTTCTTAAACTTGTTTGCTACTAGGGGAGAGCTAACCTATCATTTATGGTTTGTTTTCTCTTTATTCAATTGGTTCATAAGTCGTTCAGCCACAACTCTAAGGAAATGTCTTCTTTTTTTAGATCTTTCAAAACTTGTTAACACACATTTTTGTATTAATGATGAGTCATTGTAAATCATCGTTGCAGAGATTAAATGAAATGCTGAAGGGCAGCCTGGGTGTAGATCAGTCATGAATTATTGGCAGCAACACAACATGTGGGAATATGTGAAATGTGTATGGAAAACCCAAACTCATGTCTTGGTAGCATGATACTAGAAATAAACTAGGAATGCCAGATTTTATGGTGCTTCTGCAAAAAAGAGAGTTTTTCATAATGCTTCTTGAAAATGTTTGCATGATTTCTTGTATCATATTTTGGATGTTTCTAAGTTTAATATTGCTTACGTACTTAAATTTTCTGAGAACATCCTTGTTGTTTTATTCAGTGGACATGAGAATTTGCCTTGGTTTTACTCAAGATTGCCTAAACCAACATCATCCTGATTATTTTAAAAAGCAGCATACTTTAATTTAAGATTATAAGCAGCATACTATAATTTAAGATTATAGCTAGAGATTAGAAATTTGCCTTTCTATGTACAAGAAGATAAAACCTCTAAGCAGTAAAACCTGAAAATAATAACATGAAATCAATAAAAGCATACAATACGAAACCATGGTGGTTTTGAGCCACAAAGCATTTGCCCCTGGAATTTGAGCTTCTTCTGAAACTTATGTTAGTGAGCACTATGGGGAGGTGGTAGAAATGGGACACTCATAGGCCTAGCATGGATAGCCTTTGATTCTTTATCAATAATCCAAATGGATATTTCATATATTTGGTATTAAATCCATCAAGACCACGCTGATGACAATTTAGTTCCTCATGAACCTTTTACATCCTAACTAATATCTCATTTGCTCATAACCTGCTTTTATTCTTAACAATCTGCTTTCTGCATGCTGGCACAGTGGCTTGGTCCATAGGAGCCAGCTGCTAGGGGCTGAGGGGTCTTTGTCACCCCCAATAAAATATTTGAGGGGAACACCGCCCCCTCCCCAAGTTGATGGGCATTGCCATTCAAATGGTGTGCATGCACTGCATCATGTGGGATTATGTGGGATGGGGCCTACCTACCTCCTCCTCATTTTATTCAAGTTTGCAACCTTGGCTTGTTCCCAGGATCTAAGGAACCTGCCCTGGGGAACCTTGTAGCAATCAATCAATTTCCTTTATTCGACCGATAGTCAGAAATAAAACATTACACAGTACAGAATTATAAACTAAAACATCATAGGGGTACATAAATAAGGTAGGGCCACAGTACTAGACCAGTGTTTCCCAACCTTTTTTGGGCAAAGGCACACTTGTTTCATGAAAAAAATCTCGAGGCACACCACCATTAGAAAATGTTTAAAAAATTAACTCTGTGCCTATATTGACTATATGCCGCTTGGGGCGGCAGCCTGTTGCCCGAAGCACAGGGAGCCCTACGGAGGGCTCCCCGTGCTTCGGGCGAGTGTCTGCAACCCTGCGCGCCCGGCAGGAGCTCCTGCCAGGCGGCAAGGCTTGGGGCGGCAGCCTGTTGCCCGAAGCACAGGGAGCCCTACGGAGGGCTCCCCGTGCTTCGGGCGAGTGTCTGCAAGCCTTGCGCGCCCGGCAGGAGCTCCTGCCAGGCGCGCAAGGCTTGGGGCGGCAGCCTGTTGCCCGAAGCACAGGGAGCCCTACGGAGGGCTCCCAGTGCTTCGGGCGAGTGTCTGCAAGCCTTGCGCGCCCGGCAGGAGCTCCTGCCAGGCGCGCAAGGCTTGGGGCGGCCGCCTGTTGCCCGAAGCACAGGGAGCCCTACGGAGGGCTGCCCATGCTTCGGGCGAGTGTCTGCAAGTCTTGCGCGCCCGGCAGGAGCTCCTGCCAGGCGCGAAAGGCTTGGGGCGGCAGCCTGTTGCCCGAAGCACAGGGAGCCCTACGGAGGGCTCTCCGTGCTTCGGGCGAGTGTCTGCAAGCCTTGCGCGCCGGGCAGGAGCTCCTGCCAGGCGCGCAAGGCTTGGGGCGGCAGCCTGTTGCCCGAAGCACAGGGAGCCCTACGGAGGGCTCCCCGTGCTTCGGGCGAGTGTCTGCAAGCCTTGCGCGCCCGGCAGGAGCTCCTGCCAGGCGCGCAAGGCTTGGGGCGGCAGCCTGTTGCCCGAAGCACAGGGAGCCCTACGGAGGGCTGCCCGTGCTTCGGGCGAGTGTCTGCAAGTCTTGCGCGCCCGGCAGGAGCTCCTGCCAGGCGCGCAAGGCTTGGGGCGGTATCCTGTTGCCCGAAGCACAGGGAGCCCTACGGAGGGCTCCCCGTGCTTCGGGCGAGTGTCTGCAAGCCTTGCGCGCCGGGCAGGAGCTCCTGCCAGGCGCGCAAGGCTTGGGGCGGCAGCCTGTTGCCCGAAGCACAGGGAGCCCGCCTCCCTCCCACGGCACACCAGGCAAAGTCTCGCGGCACACTAGTGTGCCGCGGAACACCGGTTGGGAAACACTGTACTAGACCTCTCACAGATAACCCACATCAAAGCAGAACCTTGTAGCAAAAAACAACAACCTGTGGAGGACTTTTAATGTGGAAGATGTGCCACACCAGTGGTCAGCCTGCTGTCTTGCACATCTTGTCCATTTTTCTCAGATAATTCTAGCCACTGCAAAAAGCAGGTGCCATGGATTCCTCCAGCCTGGATTTTGTCACAACACTTGAGTTGGTTATAATACAACACTTGAGTTGGCCACAGCACTTGAGTTGGTTATAATCATCATGTGGCTCAACCTTTTTATACCTACCGCCCACTAATGCATCTTTCTTGATGGTAAAATTTCCTTACTGCCCACCAGTGCTCAATGGAAGGAGGATTCAGCTTGTGCCGTAGAACCCCCTACCGCCCACCTAGAATCCTGAAATGCCCACTAGTGGGCGGTAGGGACCAGTTGACAATCCCTGATGTACCTTGACTTCAGTATGCCAGAAGTGAACTACATCCAGAGAAATCTGGCATTGTGCCCCTTTTCATTTTACTTTGCTAAATTTAAGTCTGATCTTCAATTCTTCCACGGCTGGCTGATTCTGTGGTACTTCTGCAACTGTTTTTCCTAATGCAAGGGAGGGAGATCTTTTTCAACCAGTGAGACACATTTCCTTGTGAGAAACCTTCCAGGGGCCACATTCCACTGGTGGGCGGGGTATATGCAAAAGTTGGTAGAGCAATGCGCATGACTCTTAAATTTGTAAAGTAGGTTACATTCCAGCTGGGTGAAAGTCAGATTTCTGTACACACAGAGACATTTTCAAGCAAGCAAGAGGAATCAAGGACACCATCCATCCAAGCAAAAGCACTCAATGAGGGTGTGGCTTGAGGAGAGTGTAGGCTGGAAAGATTTCCAAGGGCTAAAAAGAGGCCTGCATTTGGCCCCTGGTTCTGAAGTTTCCTGCTATTACCATGGGAAAGTACTGAAAGGAGATTGCAGTCACTATGCACAGCCACAATCTGAGGGCTAAATGACAATTCAGGTTAAATTTTTAGTACCAGGCAGGTTGGTTAAATATGCATCTGACTTTCTTAGATCACTCTGCTGTTGCTTATGTTACAGTTAAGCGGACATGCTGAGTTGTGAATCTGTGTGATAACATGAATACTTTTATGAGCAATCAAAGTTACAATAAACACAAGTACTTGGCTATAAACGTTAAAACCTTCCCAAATTATACTCTCCGACTTGAGCAATCTAAAATCAATCAGGGATCGTCATGTTTCAAGGGTTGGTCTGCTTTTTTCCCATGCTCAGGCATGATTTAATAATGCCCTTACAGATGTTGTTTAAACATTTAGCTATGGGTTGTTTTCCCAATATAGTAAAAAAAGACGGGGGGAAGAACTGGGGGTGGGGAAGCAAGAAAGGCAGATGGAGAAAATAATGCATGATAATATAAAAGGCAGTATAATGCCACATAATATTTGCTCTGCGAAACAAAATCCAAAACTAAAAAGCTACCATGCAAGCGGGTAGCTTTTCAAAAATATATCACTTTATCTCATTTATCTAGGTATCTGCTTATCTACCAGTTGGTACCTGTTTGGATTGGACTTGACTTGATTTGATGTATGTGGTGCTGTTTTTTAAAAAACTCTGTGTGTGCGTGCGCACATACAGTTGTTTTACCTGTTTTATGTATGTAACTGTTTAATATATGTTTGTATTACATTGTAAAGCATTTCGGGATGCCTCATAGGAAGCGATTCATAAATGAAATAAAAAAAAAATTCTATGAAGGTAGTTCACAGGCTCCTTGAAAGTAAATCATTGTGGCATTTTAAAGTATCTGGCATGATGCAACCCAAATTCACACCCTTATTTGATTCATTGAGAGAATTAACCACATGCCTGAAATTAGTAAGGTTTACAAAAACCTAAATTTGGCTGGATTGTGCCCATTCAAAATATGTGTGTAAAATCAGGTCCTCTAAATGCACATGGTACAGTGGCTGCAAACAAATTTCCATATTTATGTATTCAGTAAGTCTTAGCTAATTTTTATGCCTCCTACCTTAACTGTCATGCTCATTTTGCATCTGTGGTCTGTTTCTCTGTTCTTGACTGGAAGCAGGCAGAAGAACTTGGTACAGTAGCTTAAAAACTGTGGGGTAAATGCCAAAAGAAATCATTGAAACCAGTCAAAAGTATTTTGCTAGAATTATTATTTAAATAGTCCCAGAGAGCTAACAGCAAGCTGGGCAAATAGTTTGAAGGATGAAGTGTTAGTCTGAAAGCCAATATGTATTGCGATATAAGTTGTGAAAGCTGTTTTGTGATTAACTATTTCCCCCCATAGCTATTGTTCCTTAGTAGGAAAAAGCATGCATGTTGTTGCTCTGTAAGGAAAAGTGAACATCCACTAGTCCATTTAGTCATGTGGATAATAAGTGTTTAGAAACTATCACTCCATTCTACATTCTACATACACAAGAACAGTCCCTTTCTGCAGTGGCTCCCCATTTGTGGAACGCTCTCCACAGGAAGCCTTATCTGGCCTTTATTATACACCTTTAGGAACTAGGTGGAAAGGTTATTCAACCAGGTCTTTGGCTGAAGGAAGATTTATTGACAGCTATTTTGTGGTGGTGCCCACAACAGTTTCTCAAATTTCCAAGCATGCCCTTGGACCAAAAAAGGATGGAGACCCCTGGTAGACATAGGTTAAACCCAAGATTAAAACTGAGAAGACAGTAAATTAATAAGACTTCTAACAGCAACTGCATATTTAATATGTCTGTTTATAGGCTACGCATATGACCCTACCCAAACTAAGCAATTTAGAGCAGTAAATTGCTATTATTTTGGTTTCTGATCTAGAACAAAAAAGATAGCTTAGCTTAGTAGTGAAGCAGTTGATTTGACAGACACTCTCTAGCAAAGTGTGATGTAAAATATAAAGATATATAAAAAAACTAGATCTACAGACTGAAAACCAACACTTTTATGGCCTCAACACAGAGGATAATATATGAAGCTCTTCTATATATATAAATAAAGATAAAGATAAATATGTTAACCTTTCTCGTACATCTAGTGCTCATTGTATGGCAAATGAAAACTCTGTCTATCCCCGAGTGTTCTAAAACCAGGCAGAGGGCCTTCGCAGTGGTGGCGCCCGCCCTGTGGAATGCCCTCCCACCAGATGTCAAGGAAATAAACAACTTTCTGACTTTTAGAAGACATCTGAAGGCAGCCCTGTTTAGGGAAGTTTTAAATTTTTGAAGTTTTATTCTGTTGGAAGCCGCCCAGAGTGGCTGGGAAAACTCAGCCCGATGGGTGGGGTATGTATGTATGTATGTATGAATGAATGAATGAATAAATAAATATTTTAAAATTGTGACCTTAATTCCCAAATGATTATTTTAAAATCTAACAGGTTGACGGAATCCAAAACTTCGTTGAACTAAAGCTGTAGTTAATTTCTGTGATTGGCTGCATTTCTAAGCAAGGAAGTAGCTTTAAGCAGTTAGTTCCAAGAAATAATTCACTTTGACTCCTCTCTTTTTTTTAAAATCAGGGGGTAGTGTCAGGGGGAAATGCAAAACTCTGTAGTGTTGCTAGGAAAATATAAACTACAGACAAGGATACTGGTTCACTAGCACTTGAAGGTTCTTTGAGGCTGCAGTCCCATGAAATTTACCTGGGATTAAATCCCACTGAACATAGTGGGATTTAATTCTGGATAGGCATAGGATTGAACTGTGAGTTGAACATCAATGTGCACCTTTATTCTGGGGCATAAGACAACAGTAAGGTTTAAGCATGGCCGAGCATCATGCTCCAGCACCGAGGGGCGGAGAGCAGGAGGGGCGGGGCTAGTGCGTGTCCCGAGGCGGGGCGCATTGCCCACAGGGCATGGTGTGCATCCTGGGGCATGGTATGCCGCCTGCGGGGGTGGGGCGTCCAGCACGGGTGGGGGGCAATCACGATGGCACCCCACCAGATCGCGCTGCTGGGGGCGGTGCGCTCCCCCCGCACTCCTCTTCCTCCGCCAGTGGGTTTATGATCTCGGCTCTTGTGATCTCGGCCCCTGTCTATAAAATGAATACCTGTGTTAGGCCAACATTAGCTACTGGATCCTTTCTGAATTCTTTAATTCTGTTATTGATGTACTTTATAAAAATGGGGGTCATGCTTCATTTATTGTTGTTGTTTTGACCATAATGGTCATAGCAATTGCAGGAATACACACACACACACACAAACACACACACTGTTGAGGAACAGCTTAGGCCAAAATACGTATTTATAATAAAATAGGTACTTTATAAGTAATTTGCATTTTTTAAAGATGGCAGGGACAGAGGTGCCACAGTCCTATAAACTGCACTTTAAAGTTGTAAATAATAAAGGGTTTGAGGATTCATGACATAGTTACTGTTGAGGTTTTTCCGTTTTGTATTAGCAATAGGTAGCTAATTATTTTAATATATAAACCAAATACAGTTAGATGTACAAATCTGTTCTTACAGAAACACATTTATAAGGAAGGAAACATTACCTTCCTCCTATCAGTAATCACATCTGCGGAATATACACATATATGCCAGCTGTGAGATACAGTATGTAAAAGCTTACACATTAAAATTTGGAACCTAGACTTAATTTTTCCTTCAGCATTCTATCTCTTTTCATGATAGTAACAGTGGTAAAGGTAAAGGGACCAGACAGTGGTAGGAATGTGAATAATATTCCATAGCTGATCTGCTTTGAAGTTTCATAGAGAGAATATTAAAACTCTCTTTTCAAACATACTCTAATTATTTGTCTCTCCTCCCCCCCCCCCAAATGTTTTTACAGTGTCTTTATTCTGGTCTGTTTCAGTGTATCTGAAGAAGTGTGCATGCACACGAAAGCTCATACCAAGAACTGACTTAGTTGGTCTTTAAGGTGCTACTGGAAGGAATTTTTTTTGTTTATTCTGGTCTGTTAGGAGTACAGAACAGAATTCTTCCTTTCATTTCTTTTGTCTAAATCCAGAATGTATAAAAATATTCATTATTGTAGTGCCATCCCTCTACTACATTTGCAAAAAATCAAGGATAGAATCCTTCTAATTTAAGCAATAACAAAAACCAGTCTTAAAAGGATGGCAGAGTATAATATTGCAGAGAAGCTGGTATCTGGAACAAGTCTTCCTGGCATATTTGTGCTTAGAGAGACCTGATCTCCACCTATTTTGTGCCAACAGTTATTGAGACTGATTAGCCATTGAGAATTGAAATGCCAGTGAACAGAGAACTGTTCCCTCAGAGACCCTCTCTCTCACTTACATCATAAACTTGCTTCAGGCTGAGCCTACATAAAAGAAACTGCATTTTGAGTGGTTAAAAAGTCAGCCTGAAATATTAAAAATGGGAAGATGTTGCCTCCTTGCTGGATAAAACAATTTTGTCTTCATAGAAACAAAACAGAGCTACAGGCATGTAGGAAGGAAGCACTTTTGAGGGTCCTCAACATGATCCAGTGTAAATAATGTATACTTTAAAAATTATAATGGAAGTGTGTAACAATATGATCCTTTAATATCAATTGTAATTGTTGCAACAATGTAGCCTGGTTAAAGCATGGCTTAGTGCAGATGTAGGGGTTCTGGGAAAGGGGATTGTAGCTTATTTGCTTTTTCTCTGGTCCTGTTGCTGTGAGCTAAACCATGGTTTGACTTAGCATATCACCCAAACCCAGGCTCATAGTTTGTCTCGGTCCAGTCAAATCACAAACTACAGCAAAGATTTGGAGGAGATAAACTATGACCCTGGGTTCAGACAATATACTAAGTAAAACTATGGTTTAGTTCAGAGGTCGGCAACCTAAGGCCCATGGGCTGTTTTTGGCCCATGAGTTTCCTGGAACTGGACCATGGCCATTCTGTGGATCGGCGTGGGAATTCTGTGCTTTTTTTCCCGCAGCACCATTTTTTTTCTTGCAGCAGAGACCGACTTGTGGGTCAGCAGAGCACTGGAAATAGTATGTGCGCATGCGCATGGGCGCTCCTTCGACCTGGAAGAGTGCCGGAAATAGCTTGAGGGTTTACTACTTTTCTACTCCCAAAGATAGCATGCAAGGCAGTAGAGATTTAGTATCAGAGTTTTCCTTCTCCTAGACAGACTACTTTCCTAGGTTGACCAGCCCCATCTGCCCCTCTACAGCACATGCAGAAACCGCCTTCTTGGCTGTTGGATCCTTGGATCCACTATTAGTCTCATCCGTCCAATCTGCCAGAGCTTGTCTTCACATGCAGGGGAAGTCCCTAACTCACGGAGGGTTTAAGACCCATTGGCCATCCTCTCCTAGTTTAGCCAGCCAGCCATTTCCTGGGGTGTGGCCACTGTCGCATGCTGACAGCTTCCGGGAGCCACAGAGAGAGAGCTGAGTACAGGGTAGGGATAAAAAGTGGACATACTACCGCAGAAGGAGCATGATGTGTCCCTCACCAGAGGTGCAACCCCTCTTCTAACACCCAACATCCATACAATGTATTGGGTAGAGATAAAGAACTCCCTTTCGCTACACTGCTTCTCAGGTTTACATGTTTAATTCAAGGCTAAGACCAAACTGTGGTTAAAGCAGTGTAACCTGTGGTGAGGGGTGAGGTCAGAATTGGCAGACCATGATTTGCAATCAGCAGACCACTCATAATCTGAAACCACAGTTTGAAGTACTAGTCTGGTAAGTGCTGCTGGCTCTTAAAAGGTTTTTCACGGGTTTCCCGAAGTTTAGAGGAAGTTTACAGGCTTTGTAGATTGTGCTCCCCACCAGAATGATTGCATGTATACAGTACACGCCGTACCCAAGAATGTAATCCCCACGTAAGTGGGAGATGCCCGTATGTGTCACCTATGGTTTGCTGCGGTATCTTAACCAACAAGCCATTTTTACAACCATTTCTTTGCCTCCAAAGGCTGCTGTACAATGAGTAGTGAACTTACGAAGCTAAGAGGTTGGGCAATGAAAGTATGCAGGAACCTGACACGATTGTTTGCCTGATTAATGTTTAGAAGCCCAAGCTATGGTTTGCATTCTCTGGTTAACACAAAGCATGGACTGACACAATGTCTGAAGTAATTATGTAGTACTAGGAAATACCTTTAAAGTGATTTTCATTTGTTTCAAGATTTGTAGCTAAATGGCAGTTCTGTTGCTAGTTGGATTGTCATTTTTTTGTCTGTATAAAAGGATCTACTAAGCTTGGATTTGTTAATACTATTAAATTCAGGGCCACTGAAAGACTATGAAAGATGGCAAATGGTCAAATCAACGTGAAGATAACTACCTAGAATAGTTATTTCACCACCCTGAAAGGAGGTGATATGAAAACAAAATCAAATAATGACATTCTGGTGTGCAGGAATTGCTACTACTTGCTTGTATCTTATGATTTACCTTAATATTACAGTTGCAATTTTTAAAAATATAATTTTGGTGATACATGTTGTCCAGCTTTGTATTTTTGCCTCTGCTTTTGTTGCTGTGTGATCGAGTTTATGACCATTATTGTAGCTATGGTTCCCTCAAAAAAACCCTACATCTTCCTCGCTTAGGCTTTAGAGGGATTTGTAAACCTCTTTAATCCTGCTCCACTCATTATGGTAACATATGGTACAGGTGGTGACCTCTGTAATACTTACAGATTGGCTCAAGGAGGACAGATCATGACATAAAGTTGCAAGGCTTCAGGCATAATGGCCTCTCCAGACTAGCCATATTCAGCAGGTATTTTCAGTGTTAGATAAACTTGGCCATGTCTCATCTCTATAGGGTTGTCTGTGTACCAAGCTTGTACTCCAGCATTAAGTACTACACCTAGGTCAAAAGCAGAGAGCTAGGAAATATATAATTTATTAATTCAATACCATTTCAATACCATGCCCCAGAATAGTATCTTGGAGATGTGCTATTTAACAAATGCATGCTGTTCGTTTGGGGTTTTTTAGGCTGAAGCTATATGACATGGCTGTAAGGCTGTCTTGTGTCCTACCCTCTCTACAGGGCTGGCCCACCTATGAAGCAAGGTGAAGTGACTGGCTCAAGCGGCAGGATCCACAGAGGCAGCAGATCTGGTGTCCAATGAATGCTTCAGCCACTGCGGCTGCCCAGGTAGCAGCAATGACTGTGGCACAATCCTTGGAAGCCAGATCTGCCTCCTCCTCAGTGGTCTCTTGTCCAGTTCTGGGCACTACAGTTCAAGAAGGACACTGACGAACTGGAACGTGTCCAGAGGAGGGCAACCAAAATGGTCAAAGGCCTGGAAACGATGCCTTATGAGGAACGGCTAAGGGAGCTGGGCATGTTTAGCCTGGAGAAGAGGAGGTTAAGGGGTGATATGATAGCCATGTTCAAATATATAAAAGGATGCCACATAGAGGAAGGAGAAAGGTTGTTTTCTGCTGCTCCAGAGAAGCGGACACGGAGCAATGGCTCCAAACTACAAGAAAGAAGATTCCACCTAAACATTAGGAAGAATTTCCTGACAGTAAGAGCTGTTCGACAGTGGAATTTGCTGCCAAGGAGTGTGGTGGAGTCTCCTTCTTTGGAGGTCTTTAAGCAGAGGCTTGACAACCATATGTCAGGAATGTTCTGATGGTGTTTCCTGCTTGGCAGGGGGTTGGACTCGATGGCCCTTGTGGTCTCTTCCAACTCTATGATTCTATGATTCTATGAATAGGAGGTACTTCTGGTCTTCTCCTACCCCTAGGGATAAAATGGTGGAGGCTGCCCTTTGAGGTGAATAGGTTGATTATATTCCCCCTCCCTTTTCCCCAGAGTAGATCTTCACTCACCCACTCCTCCCTTGCAGGGGGAGCACCATCTTGTCATTCGCAACAGGTGTCAAAATGTCTTGGGCTGACCCTACCTCTCTGCAATAGAAGTTTGACATGTCCCTTCATCAGTCATATTTGCATGAGCAATAACAGGCTTGAATCCAACTTGTATCCAGTCACATGCCTCCCTCCAAACAGACATCTGTGGGCAGTACTAATTGAAATGTATCCAAATAAGCAGGAAAGACTGGGCATTCAGTAAATCAATACTCTGGCTTATATTTACTATCATTCACCATACTGAGTTGATCCCAAATAGAAATGATTTTGTATACAAGGTAGGTTGCAGTCTTGTCACAGTAAAACAGGCATAGGCAAACTCGGCCCTCCAGATGTTTTGGGACTACAACTCCCATCACCCCTGGCTAACAGGACCAGTGGTCACAGGTGATGGGACTTGTAGTCCCAAAACATCTGGAGGGCCGAGGTTGCCAATGCCTGACGTAAAATATAATTTAGACTTTAGGCAAGGAGAACCTAAACTCACCAGGCTGTTTACAACTGGAGGAACTCTGCTGGGTGTCTTTTTGCAGATATACTTGCAGTAGTGAAGGGTTTCCTTTCCCACTGCAGACACATTGGCACATTCATTTGTATAAGCTGTATGTGCATTTCACCTCAGGTGTGTTGCTACCTGTCCTACATCCCCCCCTTTCCTCCTTGGGTTCATATCAAAGCAGCAGGACGGGCCACGTGGATGGAATCCTGTTGGTGAGAACAAGAAATTAGAATTTCTCACAGAACCTACATATGCACAAACAATACACCAAATAATTGGTGTAGCCTAGTAGCTAAGACTCTTAGCTATGAACCAAGAGAATCTCTGGTTCAAGTTTCACTTCTTCCATCAACTTGCCACTTTGCCTTACTCTCAGCCTTAGCTCTGTATCTGCAATCTAGGATTAATAATACCGACCTACCTTGCAGGGTTGCTGTAAGCACCACAGCAAGAGAATAAATGTGAAATGGTTTGAATATTCAAGAACAGTGCTTCCCAATCCCTTTTTGGCCATGCCCACCTAAGCATCTCTAAAATCCTGATGCCCACCCCCTTGATATATAATTCTTATTATTCAAAAAGTGAACTCCTATTCACGTGGAGGAAGCCTAAAAGGCCGTTAACTTGCTCTAACTCATTCTCGAATTGCCCCCCTTAAAAATTGAATTGCTCCCCTGTGGGGCATATGTTCCACATTGGGAACCATGGTTCTAGAACAAATATAAGTGGTAGTTGTTTTGCATATGCAGAGAACATTCTGTACAGTGTTCAACTTTCAGATCAAACCTGAAAAGTTCATAGAATACAAACGAGAAATTTACAACTGTATTTCAATGTAGTGTAAGGAAATTCTCTCTCTCCCCCCTACCCCATGCCTGTTCACATGAAATAACATTATGTTAAAAAATGTACTTAAAACTATTTATACAAAGCTAAATTTAACAGCAGCTGATGCTGTACAAATTATTTGGATCGGTGTCATAATCTTCCAAATAAAAAGTCGAAGGGTATATAACATGAGCTTCTGATTCAGGCTTTTACTCCTCCCTGATATTAATCCAGACCTTGAGGCCAGATCCTCCCCTTGTTTCTTTGGGTACCTAGCAACAGCTTTGCAAGCATAACATGAGTTATTTTGATACAATATTCCTTTTATTAATTGTTGCTTTTCTCTGTTTTATGGATTTTGTTGTTGTAGGCTGCTTGAAGAAGTGAGAAATTGATAAAAACAATTAATAAACTAAAGAAGGGCACTTTTTTATTTCCCACAAATGCTAGAAGATGTACACTGTTGTTAAAATGCCACGACAATCTTGGCACCAGTTTGCAGGGGTGTTTGTGATTGTCTCAAGCTCAGATAAAGTCAGTTGAGTCCATCACCTCAGACCAGATAGTAGTCAAGTGGTATTAGTGAAAAGGACTGGAAAGAAAGAATTGCAAACAACTTTTTAAAGGGAATGGCCTCCTCTACTTCAGAACAGGACATCATAAGAAAGAAATGAGAATTACTTTAGTGCCAGAAACCAAAGTTCATTGTTGGCTGTGCTGTTCATGTAGTGCCAAAGTGTGAAAAATCTGTTAACATTGCTCTGCTGATCCAATTTTTAGCTGTTAACATTTTATTTTATTATGCGTGGATCTTTAGGCTGTTGCAAGTCTAACCTTAAGCAATTAACCTTAGAGCAGCATTTACAATAATGCAGAAGAGTTTGTTTTGGCAACTGTATTTACCAGGCAACATGGATCACCTGTTGGCATATCTTCATTTAAAGATGTCCATATATGCCAGTTTCCCTATTTTATTCCTGTTATTGTTTCACCATGTTGAGGAGTGTGTGTGTGTGCATGCTTCTTTCACTACTACAAAATTTTTGAAGGCTGACCAGGGAATATTGTTTAGCTTTACAGGAAAAGGATTTTGGGAGGTCACTTACTGCTATTTATTATTGTTATCTATTATTGATCTTCTTTTTATGAGGACTGCGTTGGTGGGGAAAGAGCCTGATCCTGTCTTTGTGTGTGCAGTGGAAGTAAATCTAACAATGACAAATGCAGCTACATAAGTGGCTATATTTTCCCCACAGTCTGGTGCAAATAATGTTGTCCTTGACCCTCCTTCACAATTCTCCAGAGTGCCAGAGCTATGCATTTGGGTGAATTTAGAGGGGGAAGTGAATTATGGGATAGAAAAGTTTTCTGAAGTGTTCAAAAGGAGATCAAGAAGGGCACTGACAAAAGATGTCTCTTACATGCCTGACTCGTAAAAGCCAGGATTCTCCAGGCATACATATTGGGTGTACATACCTGATCTCATATTCATCCCTTCCATCTCTACACTTGATATGCTCGGTACATTATCTGGCTGTGCCTGTGAGAGAATATAAACAATGTTCTCCAGCTTTAAAGAAACTTCTTCTGAATCCACAGCATGAATACAATTGCAGGGTCACATAGTAACACTTGAAGTCAGGAGCTATTTTTAAAACTAAATTGCAGAGCAGCACATTGCTTTCATTAGTACCTTACATCAAATTGTCAAATTAATTAGTGGGTTTTCATCACTAGTTTTGCATACAGCATTATTTGTAGTTTGTTCTTAAATGCCTTACACAACGTTTAACAACCACCCGTGTATAGTAATTTGACAAATACTCCAGTGCTTCCAGATAAGTCTTCTAGATGCACTCATAAGTCTGATTAATGGACTTACTGTGGTTTTAGTAAACTCCAATATTATGTTTCCGAATTGGGTGGTAAGCAGAGAGGGGAGTGTCTTCCCTTCCTGTGTCCCTTTTGTTGTTAAATGATGTACCGCATTTATAGTTCTGAACTGTCTTTATTTGCAAGCGGTAGAAACCAAGAGAAATTGCCAAGCATTACTTCATACGGTTTAAGTTTACATTGAATCAACTTTCTTTTCATTAGATTAAGAACTTACTTTTACAAATAAGGGATGACTGGAAAGCATAGAATTGAAGATTATAATCGGCTTGGCAGCTGAACTGAAGTTAAAAAAGAACCTTTACTGGGTGCTTTTAGAGACCCTTTAATATTTGGTTCCCATTTTAAAGTACTGAAGACTACAATTGGGAAGACACTAACTAGCAATATTTTATAATGATTATGATGGGCTCCATGGCTCTGCAAAATTATAAAGGATACAGTTACAAACAGGGCTGCTTCACCCATGTGGCCTGGTGAGGCGACCGCCTCAGGTTGCAGGGTCCACAGAGGCAGCAGATCGCAATGTTGATCATTCTCCCCCTACCTCTCCACTTGTTCCCGATGTAGATATTCACTCACCACTTCTTCCCTGGTGGAGAAGGGGTGTGTGCCATTTTTTGGTTTGGTTTGTCTTGGGTGCCAAAATGTCTTACAAAGGTAACTTTCTAAGATAAAGTTAACAGTAAACCTAAAATCTGAGTATATTCCTTTAATTGTTTTCTATTGTACCAGTTAATATACCAGAACTAGTAAGTGGAAGGACTGTATTGCTAGATATGCCCATCTCAAAAGTTTTTTAATGTTGTGTATGTGGGAAAAGAGGCTAGAAGCACAAGAGAAGCAATGCTTTTAGAAAGTATAAATATAAAAATAATTGCATGGCCCATTTAGGATACTATCTTATTTGTTTACGCTGGAATCTTGCTATTTCTTCTTCCATATCAATTGCTATGCTGCTTTAAAAAAAACCTGAACATGTAATGATAAGCAGGTTTTGATTCTTTGCACCTGATTCTCCTTCACCTTGCAGCTGCATATGCTACAAATGGTTTCCAACTGGCTGTGAGGGGAGCAAACATGTTTTGCCACTTACTCCTAGTAGTACCACTGTTAATATGCAAACCCCTGGCTGCCCCCCCCTCCCCACTTCAGTCTTTGGTGTGAAATTTCCAACACATTGCTTGAGGTCCAAAATACTGGCTTGGTTGTGAAGATGTATTGGAAAGGATTAAAGAATCTAACCTTAAACATTTCTTTAAAATCTGAGAGTGCTATTTTTTAATTTTTTATACAAAGCCTTATTTGAACAAGTATACGTTTTAGGAGAAATAAGTCAAGATTATTGAGCAAAAGTGACTTTAGCAGTCACTGATAGCAAGGGAAGGCCTTGTTTTATTCAGTTGACAGAAGTGTGAAATGACTGTGTTCCAAAGAAGACAAGAGAGGTGATTTTTCACTTCAGCCAGCGATGCAAATGGCTACAGAATGAGGGGAAGAAAAAAATGAAGGGAGGGAAGGACTGCTACAGCAAGATAGAAAGAGAGGAGATCTATGTGAAAAGTGTCGCCCTGGGTGCACTACGGGAGTACCAAATTGTGTCTCTTAGAGTGGCTTTGTGACCCTGTGAAAACATTTGCTTTCGAGCTCGTAACATTTAAAATATTTTCAGACGGAGAGAATGGTGGGGCTCTCCTTTGTCGTTGCTAGTTATGCTGCCTTTCATTTAGAGGAAACAAAACTTGTACATCACAGTGGAGGCAGCGGAGCTGAAGGTCAAAGTTCAAAGGCAGGTTGCTGCATCACTGAGTCTTGATCTGAATCTTATCCATGTGACCAGAGATGCGTACTCTCACAATGGAGGGACCCTTGGAAGGAAGGAGTTAGACTTGGTGGCATTGCGGGGGAGGGGGGTGGGGGAGGGGGGGAAACACCAGAACAAAATCTGTAATGACGTTGATGCAAAAAATTGTTGTTCCTGGGAGGATGGGTTTTACTTGAAAACGTTGGTTCTTCTTCCATTGAGAGAATAGTGAAAAGCCAACGATTGCTATGATGCAGGGATGGTTCTTATTTTATTTGTTGCTTGTCATTTATCTTTGGATCCCAACACATGCAAAAGGAAGACATAGATGCAACTGGCTCTGTTTGGCAGATTGCCAGAAAATATAACTTTCCCAATATTATGATACATCTATCTTGCTGTTTAACAGCTGATGCTAATTATAACGTTTGAGGTCTTTGGGCTGGAGGGAAAAATTCTACATGGCAGCAGCTTTGTCAACAGACAAAACATGTGTGTAGAGGTAAATGCACCTTGACAGATACGTGCTTGCGATTGTAACACATAACCTGAGTCTACATGAGATTTTCACACATTTTTTACACAAAAGTACTTTCCGTGTAGGAAAATCTGTACTTGCATTTTTAAAACTGGAGTCGTTTGAACTGTAAGAGGCTTTGTGTTGAAAGTGAAATAAGCCATTAAAGGCAACAGGGCTTTTTCCATTGGCAGGTTGTGGATAGAGAGTTGTGTTTGGGCTTGGGACACTTAAGTTAAAATGTGAATTTAGCAATGAAATTCATTAAATGACTTTTGACCTCATTGGGTTTCTGAAGAGGAAATAAGATTTGGATACATTGAGACCCATGTCAAGCCCTTGAGATTGGGTAGAAAATTACTGTTAGGCTCTGTTTTAACTGATTTTTGAAGACTTGGAAGGAATATTATATATGTTTTGTCATTAAGGGGGGAAGTTCAAAGTATCAATGATTCTTTTAAAATGAAAATGAATTGTAAATATACTGAAACTGGACTGAGTTTTCTAAGAGCAAAACATTCCCTTTTTAATGTAATGGGATATTTTGAACTGTAAATAGAAGAAACCCTTTCATGAAGGTACCGTATTTATTTACTTTTTATGTATAGTGGCATGGAATTTACTATGATGCAAAGTAAAGTATTCTGTTACAAAGACAGGGAGGATGGAACAGAAGGTTAAAGGGTATTTTGGAAACAAACAGCTGGACCAGTTTATTTAAACAGATACAAGGATTGGGAGCTGACCTCAAGTTGACTTCTAGGGGGAGGAGCAAGAATGTCATTTTATTACTTTGCCCAGAAGGAAAATGTTCTTTCCTCTGAAATCACCCTAAAGGCACCCAAACACATGGCTGCTTTTCAGAATAGCTACTAAACATGAAATCCATATGAAAATACTTAAGGAAAAGATAACTGAAGTGTTTGTGTGAAACATATTTAAAGAAACATGAGGCGCATGGATGTGACTGTGTTTTGTTGCTGTTAAATCTATAGAATGATTTAGAGGAAATACTAGACTGAAGAGTTTATTGAGATGCAAGTTTTTTTAGCGGGGGCAGTCCTATTGGCGGCTTTAATGCACAATAAAAAAAATCTTCAGTAAAACACACATTTTAAATATTTTTTTTTCTTAATAGAGCATTCTAGGTTTTATTAGATGATATCCCTCAGTAAGAGTTGTCCCAGCTACTGGATAAATGTTCCCCAGTTTTGGATGACTACCCCAAACCTGTCCACTGCACTGAGAATATGCTTTTGATTTTCGTTAAAGAAAAGCTGTGTGACAAAGCATTCTCAGCACTCTCTCTCCTTCAACCTATTAGCAGTGCAGCAGGCAGCCTGCCACCTGATCCCCGTCACAACCATTGGGACTCTGGCCCACCCTAAATTCAAACTACCCAACTGCCACTGCTTGAAAGGGATGGAATACACTTGCAGCGTTCAGCTGCCCTGATAAGGAAAACTCAGCCATGAAGCAAGAGACTATCCTTGCCCAAGGAGCCAGACTCAGTGTAAGTGTACATCCAATCACCATCACTATGTTACAGTTTGCAGTGACTCGGTTTCTTCTGGTAGTGGGATGAGGATGGGCTGCTTCTTACGTAGGGGATCTGCAGTTCCTGTTCAGTCTACTTGCCAGAATTGCCTTCTGTTGTTCTAGTGGTCAGTGTGCGCCATCTTGTAAGCACTCGCTGCATGCCTGAGCCTGATGAACAAGAGGTTGGTGCTGTCAGACAGCAAGGTTGGCAGGTTTCTGGAGCCAGAGGACACAATCACACCCCCACTTTGAGGGTTATTGGTGTTTGTTGTTTTTGCTATGATGTGGTATATTAAGTTTTATGAAAGAAAGAAACTGCATCTGAACATGCACACAGGACTGAACTAAGGTGAGCTGTGGTAGTGTTTGTGCCTAGGTCAGGGGTTAGCCGTTATCAGCAGTTTACTCGCCTCATTCTGTGAAGGCTAAAATTCACGTTGGAAATTGAGTTGGCTCAATCCAGGGATCTGCAAACACAAAATAAAAGTCTGTATATGTTGCTGCTGTCACATAGCTTCAGGAACAAAGAAGTAGACCCAACCAACAAATGGTCAGTGTTGACAAGGGAGGTTAGAATGAAGACGCTGAACGTTGATCTTTTGCATGGAAAGCAGACACCTTGAATGACCAGCCCCTTTCCTTCCTTTCACTCAGCCTAACCTAATGGGCGACTGGTGCTGGCACAGGAGTTTGGGAGCATCAGTCAGGGGAGGAATGTCCATACAGAATGGCATGCTTCCGTTATGCTTTTCTCTCTGAAAATGGTGCTTCTTCAAACACGAAAGGAGTCGTACACATGCAAGCTAATTGCCCTTGCATACGAACTTTTATTTAGTTGTCTTTTGTGGCTCAGGACATAGAAAGCTTTTCCGGCACATGGATTGCTCTAACTGTATCAGGCCAAATGCCTCACAAGGATAAATGTAACTTACCTGCAAAAATTAAAGACCACCATGGGCTTCTAGTAAAACATTTTCTTCTTCTTTGTAGTTGTCCTTTGAGGGTTTGTATGAAAGTGACTTTCTGAAGTGCAAACAATTTTCTAATTGGTCATGGTGTAAGATAACGAATAGGGGGAAAGGTAGAAAATTTTAATTGCTTATTTCACATGGTGCTTTATAATGAGAAAGGAGAATTACTATAACCTTTGCTCATAGCTCTGATTTTCATGCTCAGTATATTGTCATTATAAAATGATTTTAAGATCATTGTTTTCACTTTCAGAATTTGTGTTAGGATAAAAATCAGTGTAAATAAATTCTCACACAGTGGTACAGCACAGATATCTGAAACCTATATGTGTATGTTCTTTCTACATACTTGTAGTAATTCTCATTTCTCATTATAAATCACTATATGAACTAAGCAGTTTAAAAAGGTACGCTTTTATACCATGACACACTTTACCTAAGAAGCATCACATGCTTGTTATGCCCCCTTTAAGACTGCTAAAGTATCAAGTGTCTATATTAGCGATAAGTTCAGAGCATTTACTGGGTTGGAACAATATGAACCCTTGACCCTTCCCAGCATCCGTAATGTTCAACAGTGAGGTGAGGGCTCCAATGACACTTACCACGTTTGCAAAACCTAATAAGGCAAATTGCTTCAGAAATTTCATTTGATATATAGATTTACACTTCATTTTCAGGAAATATTTGGATACAGAAGAGGCTGGTCCATGGGGGTGCATAGTGCACTGCCCCACCACTCTCATTCTGCCCTCAGCTAGTCCCCACCTGCCTGTCTTCTTACACTCATCCAGTCCAGGATTTAGCAGCGCTGGCTCCTCCTCCTGAGTGTTCCCATTGTTGAACTGGTAGTGAAGAAGGATGGGGAGAAAACATGAATTAGTTGGCTCTACCAACTGCTGGCCTCTCTGTCTTCTGTCCTACCAGTCTCAGTAGACACCAGCCAGTAGTGTTGTAGGTTGAAGGAATCAGTAGCTTAATAATAACATTCTTCATAGACATTTGCAAGGGACTCTGCTTAAGGATCCCAACCAAATTAACAAGATGTTTGCTGTAAATGTTTGAGCCTAGCAGAAGGAAGCAGAATTATGAGGTCCATGGCTGTAGCAAAGAGAAATTAAAAGGCCATCACCATTGGCCCTTAAATTAGATGTGGAATGGCCAGCAACAAAAAAATACAGATTTATGTGTGAATGAAATTTCGATGTCCTGTTTGAAATGCTAGGCTTATTCCTTTTTGCAGAAGGGTAGACTATCAGATTTGACTATTGAAATGAAGGCCAGTGCACCACTGTTTCTGCTCTCTAGCACATTTTACATGCTTGCTAAAGGACAGAAACATTGAGTGGTGTTCATCAGGGGGGCAGGGGAAACCAGCTAATTCAGCATTAGATTCTGATGTTATTGATCTCCCTCATGGATTATTGATTTAAGCTTTGATTTAAGCTTTATTTTTTATATTACAAACCTATGTGTAGCCCTTATAAACTATTATCACTTTGCCTTTGAATCAAGTATTATCTTTTCCATAACAATTTCAGAACTAATGGTTTAGGCAAAATGCTCAGGATGCAAGTTCAAGTGGTGTTTTTTGTTTTTAAACTCCCTACTTTTAATCTGAACCAGGTCATCCGCCACAACCTCTTGGTTCATCAATGATACAGTAATTACAAATTAACAAGATGTTTGCTGTAAATGTTCGAGCCTAGCAGAAGGAAGCAGAATTATGAGGTCCATTGCTGTATAGCTGTGACCTCACCTTGACCTCAGACTTTGCATAAAGAGCACAAAGAGAGAGAAATTGTGCAAGGAATGCATTGCTCCCGGGTCCCTAGTAGTGTGAGCTGGTGGTGATAAAACTCCAGACATGTTCTCATTTGATGGTGAGCTGCCATCACAGTTCATTATCTTAATAGTAGGCATTAAAATAGAATTATGTTTGCAAGAGGCTGGAAAGGTTTTGATAAAAACTGCAAAAGGGGGGGGGGGGAGAACCTGCTAGAGAAACATCTCTAATTGGGTTGGGTGTGGGAGGCAAGGTGAATTAATGCTTCTATGGGTATACATCTCTTTCCCCACCATTTTTTTTTTTTTTTTGCTAGCCTTATCTGATTTGAAAAGAGTAGTGCTTGTATTGTTTCCTGAAAACTCTGCTAATTCCCCCATGAAAAGATGAAATGGAAGTGTCCAACTGTGGCAAAAGCAGGCCGACGTAAATCAACTCACAACCCAAAGCTTGTATTTTCTAAGGT